>NC_090436.1:828817479-829130142 GCF_031143425.1 Pleurodeles waltl
GGCTTGCTGGCTTGCCTCCTGTTCTGAAGTCTCAGGGACATCAATGACCACTCAACTCTGCTACAGCTTCTGTACTCAGCCATTGTGAGTTCTACCCTGCCAAGTGATACCAATTCAGTCCTGGGCCCTTGAAAGTGGGTTCTGCAGCTGTTTCTACAGAAATCCATGCACTGATCAGAACCAAAGCATTGCGGTTGCAACTGAGGACAAAGATATCACAGCTCCAACTGTGCATTTGCGACCGGTGCATCGCCCTCAGTTCAAATGCATTCCTTTGCATTGCCGGCTGCTCTGCTTGACGATGACACGTCTTCATCACAAAGGGTTCGACACCGCACCACTGCTCGAGGACATTGCATCGATGACTGCTCAACGATAATGCATTTCTGACTCCTCGCATTGGATCTTCGACGCACCCCTCCACACAAGGTACTTTTTCAGTGGGACAAGGTTGGTCCCTGTAGCTAGCCCGCAATCCATTGCGGTCAGCCTGAGCTTTTGGATTTCCCCGGCCAGCGCGACCAGATAACCCATGATGGCGCTTTAAGATTCTAAGCACTATGGGGCATTTTTACAATATTTTGTTGCATGGCAGTGCTGCAAGCCTTTTTGCTGCGCTGCCCTGTGTCAAAAGAAAAGGTCAGGAATGTGCTGTACTGTATCTATGAGATAATGCACAATACTGACCTCTTTCACTTTGCTGGCAAACAATTGGCTGTCATGTGCCAATGCAGGCACCCTTGCACCATGGTGTAAGGGTGTCTGCGTTGAGAAATTATTTTTTTGTGCAGGAAGGGAAGCCTTCCTGCACAAAAATATTCAATGGAGGTGTTTTCCTCCTTCTATGTGTGAGGCAGAATGGAGCACACATAGAAAGAGAAAAAATGGTGAGAAATAAAGTTATTTCTCTTCATTATGCCTCCCCTGGGTGGCGGAGGCTATTGACGCATTCCCAGGTTTACAAATCCTTGGAAAACTGGGAATGCGTAAAATCCATGGGTGTTGCATTGGAAAACCCAATGGCAATGCCTATGAAACTCCTCTTTGATGTGGAGTAAGGGAAGGCAGCGACTTGTGCTGCGTTGCCTTGTTCCATATCTACAAGGCCATAAAATGCCACACAAACTGTAGACCTTGCAAAGTGGCCTTGTAGATTAGGGCCTGCAGCCTGGTGCCACCAGTGAGTTAAAAAAAAGTGACACACCAGTGGCACAAGCGGCTTGTAAATATGCCCCTATATTTGCAGATATTCTTTAAAAATTCATATCGCTACTTCAACCTATTGGATTTTTTAGTTTTGGTCTGGATTTGTTCACTAAATTAAGCTATATTTTTCTAACCTGGGGTGGATCCTTGATGTGTGGTATTTTCACTGATTTACTATTTTAAGTGTTGCCCAAATACTTTACACATTGCCTCCTAACAGTTTTGGATTACCAAATAAACAAAGTAGACACCGGCCTATGGGCCCCACTCCTTTTAGAAGCCCCACGACAACGGATCAAAATAATATTGATTTGATCTTGAAAGAAAATTACAATCAAGCTTTCTCAAATTATTTCCAAAAGATAGAAAAACATGAATTAACTCAAAGAAACAAAACCTTTACATTAACAACTCTATAGAGAAAATACTGCATTCATGTAATGTACCCATTAACTTAAAGTACATAAACCATAGACATCAGATTCACATAGCAGTTTGTCTCTTAAAAGCTCATCTTCTGTCAGCTGTCAGTTTGTAAAACAATTTGGTGCAAGCTACGTATGTGTAATGTACAGTAGTGATGGTCAGACATTTCCATCTAGCGGCCGACAAGCACACTACTTAGTTCAATGCTGGTTGGTGTATGTGCTGTGGAAAGCTGTGTTGGAGCAACCTCATTCTTCGGGCTTGTGCAAGCAACGTACAACTTTTTCTTGGCATCAACTCACCATTGGGTGGTTATGTTCGGTTATCTTGAGGACAAAGATGGCGAACTTCAGTAAAGCTCCACACTATTCAATTCAAAAGAGCTTTATTGCGGCTACAAGAGCCAAAAAAGCTCCACACTAGTTTTAAAAAGAGTGACTGACACAAGGTGGTGTGCAAGGGCCGATGCGACCAATGTGTTATCCCATGGCTACAGCAGCTTTCAGAAGGCCTTGCAGGTCATTGCTGAAGATGTGAATCAGAAGCCAGAGACAATTCACGACGCCAAATGTCTGTTAAATGACCTGTCAAGGAAGGGAAATGTCATCATGGCAGGTTTCTGGGCTGTAAACCTAGACCGGATAAATGGAGTCAGCAAATCCCTACAAAAGGAAACAATAGAACTTCAAACGACTGTCGATCTTCTGAAATCACTGCTCAATTTTTTAACACCACAAAGTCAATATAATAAGGTAAACAAAATATATATATATCCCTGGTGTCTAGGGGTTTCTGCCCCCCCAGGAGCAGGTTGGCCTAATTATAATAGGCCAATCTGCTCCCGGGGGGCAGAAAAGGGCTAAAAATATTTTGCTCCCAAGGGGCCGCTCCCCTCATTCAATAATATTTTTTTTTTAATATCCCTGGTGTCTAGTGGTTTCTGCCCCCCTTGGGGGCGGATTGGCCTAATAGAAATAGATCGATATGCCAAGGGAGGCAGATATGGCCAACAGTAATGTGCCCCCATGGGGAGCGACCCTTTGCCCAAGGTGCTGCCGCCCCGAATACACACACCAATCCCTAGTGCCGAACTGGTTTCTGCCCCCCAAGGGGAGCAGAAATGGCCTAAACAAAATTTGCCCCCCGCTCCCCTTGAGTGAAATTGGCACAAAAAAAAAATGCCTGGTGCCAAGTGGTTTCTGTCCCCCTTGGGGACAGATCAGCCTAATAAAAATTGGCCGATCTGCCCCCAAGAGGGGCAGAAAAGGCCTAAAATAATTTGCCCTCCAGTGGAACGACCCTTGCCTAAGGGGTTGCTCACCTTGTGTGAAATTGATGCAAAAAAATCAAAATACCTGGTGTCTAGTGGTTTCTGCCCCCCTTGGGGGCAGACTGGCCTAATAAAAATAGGCCGATCTGCCCCCAAGCGGGGCAGAAATGGCCTAAATACAATTTGCCCCCCAGGGGAGCGACCCTTGCCTAAGGGGTCGCTCCCCATATATATAAAAAGGTCCACAAAATTCCTACCACCCAGCATTGTCTCATCTATATCGATAAAAATTCTGCCCCACTTGTCAGCCTAAAAATGTTTTTTTGCCAACTGCCCTTTTGGATCTGCATTGGTTCCCCCTCAGTTTCGACATGTGTTTAGCTCTTTCCTGTCACAGGCACTTGGCCCACCTAAACAAGTGAGGTATAATTTTTACCGGGAGACTGAGGGGAACGTTGGGTGGTACGAAATTTGACCCGGTGTGGTAATCAGACACAGAAGTGTGGGGAAAATGTGTTTTTTTAGCTAAATTTGAGTTTTGTTGAGGATTCTGGGTAAGAAAACACTGGGGGATCCACGCAAGTCACATCTCCCTGGACTCCCTCGGGTGTTTCGTTTTCAGAAATGTCTGGGTTTGGTAGGTTTCCCTGTATGGCTGCTGAGCCCAGGAACAAAAACGCAGGTGCCCTCCCCGCAAAAACAGGTAGTTTTGTATTTGATAATTTTGATGTGTCCAGATAGTGTTTTGGGGCATTTCCTTTCGCGGGACCAGGCCTACCCACACAAGTGAGGTACCACTTTTATTGGGAGTCTTGAGGGAACGCTGCGTGAAAGGAAATTTGTGGCTCCTCTCAGATTTCAGAACTTTCTGTCACCGAAATATGAGGAAAAAGTGTTTTTTGGCCACATTTTGAGGTTTGCAAAGGATTCTGGGTAACAGAACCTGGTGAGAGCCCCACAAGTCAACCCATCTTGGATTCCCTAGGTGTCTTGTTTTCAAAAATGCACAGGTTTGGTAGGTTACCCTAGGTGCTAGCCGAGGTAGAGGTTAAAATTCACAGCTAGGCACTTTGCAAAAGACAGCTCTGATTTCTTTGGGAAAATGTGAAGTGTCCACGTTGTGTTTTGGGGCATTTCCTGTTGTGGGCGCTAGGCCTACTCACATAAGTGAGGTACTGTTTTTATCGTCAGACTTGGGAAAACGCTGGGTGGAAGGAAATTTGTGGCTCCTCTCAGATTCCATAACTTTCTGTCACCAAAATGTGGGGAAAACGTTTTTTGGGGCCAGATTTTGAGGTTTGCAAAGGATTCTGGGTAACAGAACCTGGTGAGAGCCCCACAAGTCACCCCACCCTGGATTCCCCTAGATGTCTAGTTTTCAAACATGCACAGGTTCGGGAGGTTTCCCTAGGTGCCGGCTGAGCTAGAGGCCAAAATCAGCTAGGGACTTTGCAAAAAACACGTCAGATTTCAATGTAAAAATGTGATGTGTCCATGTTGCGTTTCCTGTCGCAAACATTAGGCCTACCCACGCAAGTGAGGTACCATTTTTATCGGGAGACTTGGGGGAACACCGAATAGCAAAACAAGTGTTATTGCCCCTTGTCTTTCTCTACATTTTTTCCTTCCAAATGTACGACAGTGTGTGAAAAAGACGTCTATTTGAGAAATGCCCTGTAATTCATATGCTAGTATGGGCACCCCGGAATTCAGAGATGTGCAAATAACCACTGCTTCTCAATACCTTATCTTATGCCCATGTTGGAAATACAAAGGTTTTCTTGATACCTATTTTTTCACTCTTTACATTTCAGCAAATTAATTGATGTATATCCGGTATAGAATGAAAACCTATTGCAAGGTGCAGCTCATTTATTGGCTCTGAGTACCTCGGGTTCTAGATGAACCTACAAGCCCTATATATCCCCACAACCAGAAGAGTCCAGCAGACGTAACAGTATATTGCTTTAAAAAATCTGACATCGCAGGAAAAAGTTACAGAGTAAAACGTGGATAAAAATGGCTGGTTTTTTACCTCAATTTCTTATTTCAGCTGTTATTTGCTGTAGAAACCCTTGTAGGATCTACAAAAATTACCCCTTGCTAAATTTAGAATTTTGTCTACTTTTCAGAAGTGTTTAGCTTTCTGGGATCCAGCATTGGTTTCACACCCATTTCTGTCACTAACTGGAAGAAGGCTGAAAGCCCAAAAAATAGTAAAAATGGAGTATGTCCCAGTAAAGTGCCAAAATTGTGTTGAAAAATTGGGTTTTCTGATTCAAGTCTGCCTGTTCCTGAAAGCTGAGAAGATGGTGATTTTAGCACCGCAAACCCTTTGTTGTTGACATTTTCAGGGGGAAAAATACAAGCCACCTTCTGCAGCCCTTTTTTTTTTTTTAAACAAAATTTTTGCTGTATTTTGACTAATTTCTTGGTCTAATCCATGGGAACCCACATACTCTGGGTACCCCTAGAATCCCTAGGAGGTTGGGAAAGAAGGACACAAATTTGGCTTGGATAGCTTATGTGGACAAAAAGTTATAAGGGCCTAAGTGCAAACTGGCCCAAATAGCCAAAAAAAGGCTCGGCACAGGAGGGGAAAAGGCCTGGCAGCGAAGGGGTTACAGATCCCTGTGGACTCTTGGAGGATGATGAATTTTTGGTTTCAAGGATGCTTAAGAGTTTTTCTTTGTCTTGGCCTTCAGTTAAATACTACTTTCTACTTTTCATAGGGGTAAAGTGGTGGTTTAGCCGGCATTTTTCAAATCTCCTTTTCTGGCAAAAACTTCCATATGGAGATTGGCAACTTAGGCTACACCTCACACTATTATTAATCATTATAGACTCAATATAGACTGCAAGGCTTGGATGTTGAAGGAAGAACCTGGTGATGGTGTTTAACAAAATCAGGTAATCTAACAATGTAATGACATGAAAAAATCAGGGGGTGAGCACTGATAAAATTATATTGCCTTTTATGTTCGAGATGAAGGGCCAATTGCTTCGGTTTTCCTCACTAGTAATTGGGAAGAACATTGTAGGGATAATGTCCCAGTTACTTACTTCTAATCGTCCTTGCTCCTGATCATACTTTTTTGTGTCCCAGTGATTACAACATGCCCACTCATGTTTTAAGGCCTTTAGCTAGTATTGGTATAACTAGGGGGATACTAGGAATGACAGTTTCCTTATATCATCTAGGTTGGTGGATGGGGCTTTACTGGAGCTTCCTGTCTCAAGAAGGTAGGGTTCACCTCGGATCACTGGCAGAATTTTGAGGACAAAAATATGTGTGAACAGAATATTGTGTCAAAAATATTGAGGATCAAAACATCGAGAAGGTAATAGGTAAGTATAGATTTACTTTTCTTAACTCCATACCTATGTACCTTGAAGATATATATATATATATATATATATATATATATATATATACTGAACGTACATATATGTGAAGTTAAGTATAAAAAAAACTTGCATACCCATAGAAACTTACCTTCACGATATTTGTGTCCTCGCTACTCTTGACACAACATTTTGTTCACAAGATACTTGGACTCAATATTTTGTCCAAACATCATTCACCTCACTTCTGGTGACTGGGATGAGAACGATTGGGGCTAGGAGTGATGAAGACAACCAGCAGGTAATCTGGACATTCTGCCTCTCTCCTGCAACCTGTTGTCGAACCTTAAAGCCATTTCTTTTATCCCAGTACAGGCAGTCAGTTGGAGCTGTAATTGTGATTACGTTACCTCGAGACTGTCCTCCTGGCTTTTATCAACAGTTTATTACAACCTTTCCTGAGGCCACCACATCTCAGTAACCAGAGGATTAAAATGGATAGCATGGGCTCGGAGGCTTTGAGGGGCTCTGCATTCATAGTGTAAGTTATGTCACTAAATGAAATACTCACCCAAACATTGCCTCAAACACATTCTCTTTGTAGAATATACTTGTACTTACTTAAACTAACGGAATGACCCTATTTGTGGCGTCACACACAAGCAGAATAGAAACATCTGAATGAGCACCTTAGCAGTGAAATGAGAAAAACATGGCTTAGATTGCAGGCAAAGCTCTGCCTGAATGAATAACACACAGAATTTGTCTGCATGGCATTGATAGCATTCCAATACGTGCTAAATGTACAACAGGTGAGTAATGAGAAAGAAGGATTGATTTTATCACCTGTAGAACCCACAGACGTTCTGAGATAATGGTATCAGTCTAACCCTGGCAAAATAGTTTCATCTTGTGGCTAATCAATGGGTGATCCTAGCCTCAGTGGTAGCTATTATTTCACACCTGGGTATGGGCAGGTGTAAGGGGACCTGTAGGCATATTTCCATGGTCAAAGGCCATGGAAAGAGCCCACAAGTGCCCATCCCTGGCCCCAGGGACACCACCCACCCACCCCAGAGGGACACCACAGGATGGGGGACCCATCCCAGGTAGGTCCCGGTAAGTATTTAAATTGTTTTATTTTTTCCTGCTTGGGCCCCCTGCACAGCGCTGGCCCCAATGGCCATGCCCAGGGGACATTCGTTCCCTGTTCATAGCCACTGAGGTGGTGGGCATGTCTCCTGTCTTTACTAAGACAGGAGCCATGTCCATGGGGGTTGTTTGCCAGAAAATGGCACTACACTGCTTAGAGGCATTTTTCTGCGTCTACACAGTGTGGCACCGTAATTTGGCACACAAGCCCCGGTTTCCCCACGCCTCCCCAGCCCTGTTAGCGTCCCTTCCAAAGGAGCTAACAGGGCATTAGTGTCGGCTAGCGCCATTCCATAAATATGGCGCCCAGCCGGCATCTTGGAATG
Source organism: Pleurodeles waltl (assembly GCF_031143425.1). Taxonomy (NCBI): domain Eukaryota; kingdom Metazoa; phylum Chordata; class Amphibia; order Caudata; family Salamandridae; genus Pleurodeles; species Pleurodeles waltl. The sequence continues at coordinate 828,825,205 of NC_090436.1, forward strand.
GGCTAGCCGGAGCTATACCTCACTGAAGGAGAAACGACACAAGGTTTCGCTCGTGAGTGATACTGAGGCATCACAAGCCCTTTTTGACGCACACTCGCCCATGCGGGGTTGTTTTTGACACACCCAGGTACATTTTCACGCTAACAGCATTAGCGTTGTGTTTAAAACTACATGAAGACTCTTTTTGCTTTTTAATTGATAACAACTTGTGTAATGTGGGTTTTTGTCCTTTTTGGTCGTTTTGTTTAGATAAATATTTTCTATTTTCTAAACCTGTGTTGTGTCATTTTGTAGTGCTTTCATTAAGTTACTGTGTGTGTTGGTACAAATACTTTACACCTAGCACTCTGAAGTTAAGCCACCTGCTCGTGCCAAGCTACCAGAGGGTGAGCAAGGGTTAGCTGGGGGTGATTCCCTTTTACCCTGACTAGAGTGAGGGTCCTTGCTTGGACAGAGGGTAACCTGACTGCCAACCAAAGACCCACTTCTAACACTGGTGATCAGCGTTTGGGATTAGACTTGTATTTGTACTTTACATACAGTAATTAAGTGTACACTACTGTTTTGAGTGCAGACCACTATGTGACCACATACTACTTGTCTTGTGATTTTTGTTTTTTCTCTTTTGCTTGGATTTCTTCCCTACATCCATTTTTGTGGTAATCTTTGATTGACTTCTGAACTTCATTGGGAACTTGTTTTCTGCCTTTTGGAACTTTGCACTTTTGTTGACTTTTCATCATGTCCCAATCTGGAGATGCATCAGTTGGAGCAGCTTTTGACCTAGAGAAATTAGAAAGCTATACAAAGGCTCAGTTGAAGCAGTTCTGTAAAAGTTTTGTCTGTCCCATTAAGAGCTCATCCAAGAAGGAGGGACTGCAAAAGGCACTGAGGGCCTGGGTAACAGCCAAGAGCACTGAAGGGCACACAGAGGATGAGGAGGAGGAAGAGCATTCCATACACAATGGTATTGTGGGTGGGCCTGTTATACCCAGGGAGAGGGTCTCCAGGGAAGGTAGCAGTGTTTCATCTAAGGGTCTGACCCCTGAAGAGTTGCAGGACAGACAGACAGAGAGGGAGCACCAGAGGGAGTTGGAGAAAATGAGGATGGTCATAGAGGAGAAAAAGTTGTTGTTGGCTCATGAGCTCAGCTTAAGGGAGCTGGATCAGAGGAACCAGTCTAGTAGGGATGGTGGCAGCCACATCACAGTGCAGCCTGAGAGGAGGGTGCACAACCCTAATGATCTTGTGAAGGATTACAAGAGGGAGGATGACATATACTTGTGGTCCAATGGGTATGAGTCTGCTCTCCACATTAATCTGGTCCCTGAAGCTCATTGTGGGGCGGGTCTGTGGCAGCACTTTGAGGTAGAGGGGAGGGATACACTGACAGCCTTAGGGGATGCTCAGAATCTCACCTACACTATCATGAAGGATGCCCTACTCACAAGATATGGTCTCACCCCTGAGCAGTATAAGGATAAGTTTAGGTCCTATAAGAAGAAGGAATCCCAAACATGGTTGGAATGTGTTGATTCTTTTTGCAGGGCACTGGATGGTTGGGTGAAGGGCAGTAAACTAACTATGTATGAGGGGCTTTACAATCTGATTGCTTGGGAGCACTCGTACAGTTTATGTTTTCCAGAGCTGCGCCAGCACCAGGAAGCTTGACAGGAAGCGGACTGCTGGGAGAGCACCAGGGTCCAGAAGAGGTATGGGGGAGACCACGCCAAGGGTGGGCAGGGTCCCTCTCAGAAGAAAGGGAGGGGTAAGGGTAAACTGGGGAGTTCTCTAATGGGCCCCAAACTGATTCCCATAGTAAGGATTCCCAGACCCCCTGTGAGAAGAAGCCATGGTTCTCCAAAGGGAAGCCAGTGGCCCCCAAATGCCCCAAGAGTACACCAGCACCCACTGGTGCACAGCCCCAGGGTTTGGCTAGTAGAGCGCTTGGGGAGGGGTTGGTTCTAGGTGGGTGGGAGCCAGCTGAGATGACCATTGTCTCACTAGGGGACAGTGAGATGGTCCAGAGAACCCTCGTGCCTGAGAACACTAAAAAGTACAGGCAGTGGGTGACCATCAATGGACAGAAGGTGGACGCTCTGAGAGACACAGGAGCCAGTGTGACTACAGTGAGGTGTCAGCTGGTGTCTGAAGAGCAGATTGATCCCTGGGTATTTCACCAAGTAGTTGCAGTGGACAACTCAGAGCGCCTGTGCAGAGTGGCGCAGGTTCCCTTTGAATGGGGGGAGGTCTCAGGTTCCTTGAAGGTATCTGTGAGTTCAACCATGCCTGTGGATTGTTTGCTATGCAATGACCTGCCTTGGAAGGAGGTGGAACACAGGTCTCACTTGGAGATGTTGGGTCGGCCTGGGTGGGTATGTGTATCCACCCGGTCAATGGCAGCCCATCAGGGTGGTCAAGAGCCCCTGGAGCCTGAAAGAGTGGCCCAGGGAACCGCCAAACAGAGGAAGGGAATGGGGCGCGGGAAACTGGCCCCAGATGTTCCTCCGGTGACGCCCCGGAGTCTACAGGGGAACAGATGGCTGAACTGGGGGAGGTCCCTGAGCTGTCGCAGTGGCAGCAGGAAGGCAGACCTACCAGTACAGAAGACATGCCCTACTCTGGAGGGTTTGCGGCAGTAGGCTACACACCAGGCAGCTGGCAAGGAGCCAGGATCTCACCTGATCTACTGGGAGGAAGGCCTCCTGTATAGTGAGCCTAAGGTTCCTGAGCCTGGGTCAGCCCGTGTGCTGGTCCTACCCCAGTGCTTCAGGGCCTTCCTACTGGGGTTGGCTCATGATGTGCCTTTAGCTGGACATTTGGGGCGGGACAAGACCTTTGACAGGCTTGTCACCCACTTCCACTGGCCCCTAATCCGCAGGCACTCAGATGCACATTGCAGGTCTTGCCAAACTTGTCAGTCAAGTGGCAAGAGTGGGGGGAAATGTAAGGCTCCCCTCCAACCTTTTCCTGTTGTCAGTACCCCCTTTGAAAGGGTTCGCATTGACATTGCGGGGCCTCTGGATCCCAAGACAGCCATGGGCCACAGGTTTATCCTGGTCTTGGTGGACCATGCCACCCGGTACCCAGAAGTCATTCCTCTGAGGTCAATCACTCCCCCTATGGTGGGTCGTGCTTTGATGAGGGTTTTACCCACATGGGGGTCCCCAAGGAAGTGGTATCTGATAGGGGTACCAAGTGATCCTCTCCCCCTCCCTGACTGCAGAGCAGCAGAGGGACTGTCGCCAGGTGTTGGGACATTTTGCCTCACTGTTTTCCCTGATCCCAGGGGTCACACACTTGTGCACACTAATGTGGACACTGGGGACAGTCCACCCATTAAACAGAAAGGTTACAGGGTGACTGTCAGGGTCAGGGCTAGCATTCGGGATGAAGTATCCAAGATGTTAACCTTAGGGTTTATTGAGCATTTCAGCAGTCCCTGGGCCAGCCCAGTGGTATTGGGCCCAAAGGCTGCTGTACCTGGTGCTACTCCAGAACTCAGGTTCTGTGTAGACTAATGGGGACTCAATGCGGTCAGCAAGACTGATGCACACCCCATCCCCCAAGCTGATGAACTCATTGACCGGTTGAGAGCTGCCAAGTACCTCAGTATGTTTGACTTAACGTCTGGGTACTGGCAGATTGCCTTAACTGAGGGGGCCAAGGAGAGGTCAGCATTTTCTACCCCAGATGGACACTTTCAATTTAAAGTGATGCCATTTGGGATGAATAATGCCCCTCCCACCTTTCAGAGGTTGGTCAACCAGGTGTTGGCTGGGCTGGATGAATTCAGTGCCACCTACCTGGATGACATTGTTGTGTTTAGTTCTACATGGGAGGAACATCTGCAACACCTCTGGAGAGTGTTAGAGGCCCTGCAGAAGGCAGGCCTCACTATTAAGGCAAGCAAGTGCCAAATAGGGCAGGGTTCTGTGGTGTACTTGGGACACCAGGTAGGGAGTGGCCAGGTGGCACCCCTACAGCCAAAACTTGACACCATTCTGGCTTGGGAGCCTCCCAAATCCCAGACTGAGGTGACAGCCTTTTTAAGTCTCACTGGCTACTACAGGAGGTTTGTCAAGGGATATGGTACCATTGTTACCCCCTTGACTGAGTTGACTTCTAAGAAGCAACCCAAAAAGGTGATCTTGACAGAGGCTTGCCAGACTGCTTTTGATGCCCTGAAGGCTGCCATGTGCACAGCAAGTGTGCTGAAGGCACCTGACTACTCCAAGGAGTTTGTTGTGCAAACAGACGCCTCAGAGTGTGGTATTGGAGCACTACTCTCACAGCTTAATGAGGAGGGCCTAGATCAACCTGTAGCCTTCATTAGCAGGAGGTTACTTCCCGGGGAACGTAGGTGGAGTGCCATAGAACGTGAAGCATTTGCTGTGGTCTGGGTGCTGAAGAAGCTAAGGCCCCACCTGTTTGGGACTCACTACCGGGTTCAGACCGACCACAGGCCCCTCAGATGGTTAATGCAGATGAGGGGTGAGAATCCCAAACTGTTGAGGTGGTCCATTTCCCTACAGGGGAGGGACTTTACGGTGGAACATCGTCCTGGTCCAGAAAACGCCAATGCTGATTGTCTGTCCAGGTTCTTCTGCCTTAGTGATGAGAACTCCCATGAGGTTGGGTAGTTGCTCCCCACTTTCAGCTGGGGTGGACACGTGTTAGACTTTTCATCCTTGGCGTGGTTTTCCCTAACTTTGTGCCTCTGTTTCCCAGGTTTTTCATGTGTGCTGGACTCTGTTTTTTCTGTTTTTGTTACTCTGGGCACTTTGCCACTGCTAACCAGTGCTAACGTACAAGTGCCCCTATACAAAAGGTGTATGTAATTGGTTTATCCATGATTGGCATATTTGATTTACTATTAAGTCCCTAGTAAGGTGCACTAGAGGTGCCCAGGGCCTGTAATTCAAATACTACAAGTGGGCCAGCAGCACTGGTTGTGCCACCTGCATAAGTAGCTCTGTAATCATGTCTCAGACCTGCCATTGCAGTGTCTGTGTGTGTGTTTACAGTTTTTAACTGTAAATATCGATTTGGCAAGTGTACCCACTTGCCAGGCCTAAACCTTCCCTTTTCTTACATGTAAGACACCCCTAAGGTAGGCCCTAGGTAGCCCCAAGGGCAGGGTGCAGTGTATGGTTAGGGTAGGACATATAGTAGTGTGTTTTGGCAGTGAAATACTGCTAAATTTGTTTTTCACTGTTGCAAGGGCTGTCCCTCTCATAGGTTAACATGGGGGCTACCTTTAAATATGATTAAAGTGTAGATTCCCTTTGGGAGTGGATAGATATGTGGAGTTTGGGGTCTCTGAGCTCAAAATTTAAAAATACATCTTTTAGTAAAGTTGCTTTTAAGATTGTGTGTTTGAAAATGCCACTTTTAGAAAGTGAGCATTTTCTTGCTTAAACCATTTCTGTGACTCTGTCTGTTTGTGGATTCCCTGTCTGGGTCAGTTTGACAGTTGGGCTGGTTGCACATGTCACTAGACAGAGACACAAAGGGAGCTGGGGTGTAGTCTGCATTTCCTGATGAGCCATCTGTGCTAGGAGGGAGGGGAGGAGTGGTCACTCACACCTGAAAGGGCTGTCCCTGCCCTCACACAATGCAGTCTCCAACCCCCCTGGTGTGTGTCTGGGGCCTGGCCTGGGCAAGGCAGGATTTCACAAACAAGAGAGACTTTTATTTTAAGTAGGCCTACTTCAAAGGCCAAAATGTGTATAAGAAGGGCACCCAAAACCACAGACTTTAGAACACTTCTGGAAACCAAGAGGAACCTCTGCCTGGAGAAGAGATGAAGATCTGAGGAAGAAGAGCTGCCCTGTCTGTGACTGTGCTTTGTGGAGCTATCCTGCAGTTGCTGCTTCTGCCTGTGCTAGAGGACAAAGACTGGACTTTGTGTTGTCTTCCTTCTTGTGAAGAACTCTCCAATGGCTTGATTTAGACAACTACTCTGCCACGTGGTGCCCATCCAGATCCTGGGACCCTGAAAGGAGAAGCTGGCAGCCCAAGAGTGAGAAATCCACATACCAACCGCCGTGCGAGGAAAAGATCGACGCAACTCCGATCTGCGGCTGAAAATCGACGCGCTGCTGGCTTCGCAGCTGAAAATCAATGCTTGCCTGTAACACGACCGGAAGATCGACGCCCACGGTTGGAGAAACGACGTGCAGCATCGCTGACAAAGACTGGTGAGATCACAACCCGCGCTGCGTGCTTTTCAGATCATCGTGCAGCAGGATTTTCGACGCAAACATCGCTGGGTGTGCAAAAATGATGCAAGGCCTGCCAGGACCCGAGAGTGTGGTTTGAATTGGTGCATCGCTCTCCTTCGGAGAGAAGAAACGACGCACGCCAACTCGACTGAAGGAGAAACGACGCAAGGTCTCGCTCATAAGTAATGTCGACCCATCGCACGCCTTTTTTTACGCACACTCGCTTGTGCTGGGTTATTTTTGAAGCACCCAGGTACATTTTCACGCTAACAGTGTTAGCATTGTGTTTAAAACTACATGAAGACGCGAGTGCAGAAATAAGATGCCACCCGCTCCCTTCAGTCGCTGCCACCCGCAAACCCTTCCTTTCACCTTTCCTGATCTCTTTCGCTCAGTTTCGGTTCGGGCTCCGAAGCTGAGCCCCTCTGTCCTGCCCTTCCCAGACTTCGGTTCGGCACTGAAGCAAAGCCGCACTCGTCCCGTGCGGGCGGCGCCGGCATAGTCGCAGGTTATCTTAGGGCACCCGGGATATTTAGGAACCCGGTTCCAAGCAGCAAATTGCACGCACCCGCCAACGGCATGCAGGGGCCTTTTCGCGGCAGTACCTGGGCGAGAGGGCTCCCGAGGGCGCGCACAGGGATGGTCGAGCAGGAGTGTCTCGGCCAGGTGCGGGCCCCGCATGAAGCCCGGCAGTGTTGGGCGCCAATGAAGCCTCGGAAGCGCTTCAGTCTCGGACCTACGAAGAAACCAGCCGTCGATGGTAGGGCACTGGGCCATGGGGCGTGCGAGGTCAGGCGTGCGGACGCCTCCACCCCAACGCCCATATGGCTGCGGGCACGCGAGGCCCAAACACCATTATGGCGGCGGGCGCACGAAGCAAAAAAATAAAAAGTTAAAGGGATTGCTCGGGGGGTCCCGAGTCCAAAATCGTTTACCCTAACAATAAGTAACAAATAAATATAGAAAGCTCATCGGGTTTCGAAGCCGGCATCAGCATTGAATGAAAGGCTTCGTTCAGCAAGAGTCAGCCCACCCCCCCCCCATTGCAAACACACCTACCGCCGCTCCAGGATATCCATGTGTCCCTACCCGCAACGTTCCTCACCTCATCGCGTGTAAGTGGCTGCAGTCTTAGGGCCAGATGTAGCAACCCTTTTGCGAGTCGCAAACGGCGAAAATCGGCGTTTGCGACTCGCAAACGTGGGTTTGCAATTCACAAATGCATATTGTGAGTCGTTACCGACTCGCAATATGCATTTGCGACTCGCAAATAGGAAGGGGTGTTCCCTTCCTATTTGCGAGTCGGAGTGGTATGCAACTCCAGTTGCGACCGCGTACGCGGTCGCAAATGGAGTCGCAGTTACCATCCACTTGAAGTGGATGGTAACCCACTCGCAAACGGGAACGGGTCCCCATGGGACCCCTTCCCCTTTGTGACTGGACCCCATATTATTTTTTCAGGGCAGGGAGTGGTCCAAGGGACCACTCCCTGCCCTGAAAAATCCGAAACTAAAGGTTTCGGGTTTTTTTGTAGTGCAGCTCGTTTTCCCTTAGGGAAAACGGGCTACACTTCAAAAAAAAAAAACCTGCTTTATTTAACAGCAGGTCGCTAACATGGAGGCCTGCTGACGTCAGCAGGCCTCCATGTTAGCGAGTGCCTATACTCGCAATGGGGCCGCAATTTGCGACCCACCTCATGAATATTCATGAGGTGGGTCATTGCGACCCCATTGCGAGTTGCAGTCGGTGTCTGAGACACCGTACTGCATAGCAATTTGCGACTTGCAAATTGCGAGTCGCAGGGACTCGCAATTTGCAAGTCGCAAATTGCATTTTTGCTACATCTGGCCCCTAGATCTTTCGGGGGGACGCGCGCCATTTGACATGGCACGGCTACATAGAGTGGCGGAAGCGGCGGCAGGCGCTGATATGGCCGAGTCAGCATCATCGTGTTTTTGTCAGGGTTCGGGCACGCCGGGACCAGGTAAAAGTTCCCATTAGCGGCGGCATAGGCGCCCTCACCGGACGCCGGAAGGAACTGGGGCGAGGGGCGGGCCGATACTGCAAAGGGCCGAGTGGTGCTTGGCAACAAAGTGGCAGCCAGCCCCCTCCCCCCACTCTCCCACGGTCAGGGGCAACGGCTGGGGTTTCGTGGCAATGAACGGCTAGGGAATGCCTGGGTTTCCAACAGGCATTACAACATTTAACAACTGTTAAGCATAAGCGAATTTCGCATCTAGATAAATAAATAATAAATGTTAAATGAATAAAGAAAATAATTAAATAAATAAACTGAAGGGCGCCGTAACTGGCTTAAACACAGCCATTGTATTCCCAGGGTATCGCCGCATAAGGAATGATGGTACAAATACTTATGGTGTTTAGAATGTTTCTTGCCAGTGCGTGTTTACTGACAGGTGGCAGCATGCGCGCGCACGGCTCCTCGGGTGGGGGTCGGGCAGTGATAATGTACGGGAGATTGGATCCCACAGCCGCTGCCTGCAGGCACTCCGAGGCACATTGCTTCGGGCGGGGTTGTAAGTCGGGGGCACCGCCGCCCAGCAGACTTTAAGACACTTAAATGTTTGGGTGCTCCAGGTGAGCGGCATTCGGTTGGGCGATCTCGGCTTTCGGCTTTCTGAGATCTCCCCACGGGAGGAGGGTGCGTGGTGGAAAGCATCACTCTCCGGTGAAAGAGAAACAATGGCAGCGCAGGTATTTAACGTTTGCACCTAGTCGGGCAGAGCGTGCTTACTACGTAACCTACCACAGTGAACTATGTACATTCGATTATGGGACTGGTAGCCCATTTTAGTTAGGTGTTCGGTTGTTTCTCTGAACGCAGTCCGACCCGGCAGACTGGTACAGTTTAGCCCCGTATTAATCACATGTGATCACGGAATATACTCCGCTGGGGTGGGAGGGGCGTCGAATGTGGCAGTCCTAGGAACGATGCAGCAGGCATCTTACCGGTTTTCTGAGTGCCCTCTGAACTAGTGCGTATTTGGCGCTAGACCCGGAATACTGCGTGCTCGTATATTGGTTCTTGGTATGTTAAGTGCCAGCGCATCCGGTCTGGCCCTCCGAGGCTGCCTTAATCTGAAACAGTGTGGGATGTTGCTGGGAGTTTCAGAATACGCGAGGGCGAGGGCGAGTGCACACCCAATCCGTCAGTTTAAGTCCGGGCACAGCAAGCGCTTGAGGAATGGAGCTGTTTGGGTCAAAAGCCAGGGTTCCGAGCAGACGCCTTTCTGGCCCAAGCAATATCACTGCCAAGTAAACGGCAGACATTGCGCAGAGCACTGCAAGGGGCATGCGAGGATGGAGTTGCTCTGTCATGCTGAAGGCCGCCGCATTCCCAGGGATGCGAGCGGAAACCGTGTAAATTAGCGACATCCATTCGTGTCTGGACTTTCTCATTATTAATTATATGTTCCGGGGTCGCATTTCGAGGGTATATTGTGTACCTCAAAAAGAGGCAAAACGAAGGAATGCAGCCAATATTCCAAACTAAGGCAACTATCCACAACTTACCCAAAAAAAAAAAAAATAATAATAAAAAAAAAAATAAGTAAATAAAAAATAAAAAATAAAAAGGGGGCTCTTGCTGGCAGCCTACAAAGAAAGTTCAGCTACAGCATGTTCAGGTGAAAGGCATATCCATAGCTTTTAAAACTACCCCACAAAAGCAACGGGCAGTAATGAGTAGTCGGCCTGGGTCTCGGTTTTCAATTAACGGCATTTCCTATCACCCCTAGAGCCCCTTCAGAGGAGCTTCTGCAAAGTAAAGTCCTGATTCCCTGACAGACATTATAATTGAATGATAGCCAGCGGATTGTGGCGACTAACTGTTATCGATTCGCTTCGTGTGGGGCGGCCCTGACAGGCCCGGCAAAGCGGCTTGTAGTTGCTAGCCGGTACACTTTAAAAAAAAAAAAAGGATATATATATACATTGATAGATATATCATAGCAAAAAACAAATTAAAAAATGGGGGCGTCTGGTCAGGGCACCTTTCTCAGGCCGAAGGGGTGCGCAGTTGCACAGTGTAGGAGTCTGGCCTGGCTTGTAGGGGGCACCAGAGGTACTTACACCTTGTGCCAAGTCCAGTTATCACTTATTAGTGTAGAAGAGGTGTTTCTAGCAGCTTAGGCCGATAGAAGGTAGCTATAGCAGAGCAGCTTCAGCTGGACTAGGAGACATACAGAGCTCCTACCGTACCACGGGTTTCGTATGCACAATAGCATAAGAAAACACAATACACAGATATACTAAAAGAAAGGTCCTTTATTTTATGACAATATGCCAAAAGGATCTCAGTGAGTGCCCTCAGTACTGACCATCTTATCTACACAAGAAGTGATTCAGCCTCTGCTTTCTCCTACTTACCACTGGTGTCATACGCACAATATTATAAGCAACACAATACACAGAATTACAAGAAATAAGGGCACTTTATTTCAGGACAATACCCCAACAGTATCTCAGTGAGTACCCACAGCATGAGGTTAAGTTATATACGAACGATATGTGTACGCGTGAGGCAACCCCGCATCATGAAACAATTACCTGGCGAAACTAAGAACGGCCTTGTTAAATTGTAGCATTACTAAGAATTCCTTGGGGAGGCCACCTGGGGAGCTGAATGCCCCCACGTTCAGTTATAACACAGGGATACGCAGCAATCTTAAGGCATTATGACATACGAGGTTCATGCAAAGGATAATAAAAAAAATAAAAAAAATGAAAAGAAAACGGGGGTATCTTATTGGGACACTAAAGGTTGAGTTAAAAAAGAAAAAAAAAGGAATATATATATATATATATATATATATATATGGTAAGGTCAAGTGCACGGGGGAGGATGCGTAACAACTAGAGATGCCGCCTGAGGGGGGTGGGCACATGTGTGCCAATCACCGTATCTCCGAGCTTTCCTACCCTCAGGTAGAGTGGGCGCGAATGAAGTCAACTAACAACGCTCTAATACCATTGTGTCGAGTTTGCATTAATAAATCAACAACACAACGGTAGCGGCAACCTTGAGCGGGGGAACCAGGTTCGGGGCTAGGCTTCAGCCCCTCGTCCCGCAAGACGGCCAAACCAAGGGGTCCTGGTACAAGGTCTATTCAAGAAGGCCTAGGGAATCTTGTGGGGCAGTAGGTTAACGGCCCCTTCGATAGCTCAGTTGGCAGAGCGGAGGACGGTAATGCAAAGTCAGGGATCTTTAGGTCTCGGGTTCGGATCCTGCTCGAAGGACGTTTACCCTAGGGTACCATTATCAACATTATGTTATAGGTAACATGGGTAGCACAGCTGCCCTATTATCAACAGTATGTGATGTGTAGCATTGGTAACCCGGCTGCCCCCACCACAGAAGGTGCACTGTGGCATCACAGGACTTAGCGAAGGGGGGCAGCGGTGGAGAGTAGGACAGCACCACCAGATCGGACATGCAAGAACGTCGGTGGCAGCATACATAAGATAGGGACTTGTTGGAGGGTTGAGTCAGGCGAACGAGTCCAGGCGCAGGTGCATTTTAATAATAAAAAGAAACAAACATATAGAAGTAAGTATAGCATTAAGATGCGAAGCAGAAGCGTAGCCGCAAATAGCAGGACTCCGGTGCAATTTACAGGATGGAACTTGCAATATGGGACCTACCAACTGTGATTTATAACCTGCCTCCAAATTCTGTCTTACAGTCATAAGAGAGCAAGGCGTGGCACTTGAACTTATTATGATGTTGTAATTTTAGGGACTTGTCATTGGATTTATGAGGGGACAAAGTGAGTTATGAAGCAAAGGCCTGTCGCAGGAGACTAGGCAGGGAAGGAACCTGCGGCCCAGCTACTGAGATGAGACGTGTTGTTGTCAATCTGACGAGGCAGGCCCGTGTGGCAGGAGTTTATGCAGGTAATAATGCTGGGCCCCAGCTGCCTCAAAGAGAAGGGTTGTGACCAATCGGTGGGCAGCAGCGCCGGCGTCTTGGATGCAGGCATGAAGTGGGTTATTGAAAAATAATAATAATAATGAATAAACAGATAAACGAAAGGAGCGCCAGAGGTTTAGGAATGTTAAATGATTTTCAGCAAGGCAGAACTGTAGCCCGGCGGTAGGAAGCTGGCTCGGTAGGTATTATTTCAAAGTAAGAAATAGCATGCACAGAGTACAAGGGTTCCCCTTAGAAGTAAGATAGTGCCAAAAAGAGAGAATCCTAATGCTCTATTTTGGGGTAGTGTGGTCGAGCAGTAGGCTTATCAGAGGGTAGTGCTGGGCATTGTTGTTCACACACAGGCAATGAATTAGGAACACACACTCAGAGACAATTCCAGGCCAATAGGTTGTATAGAAAATATCTTTCTTAGTTTATTTAAGAACCACAGGTTCAAAATTTACAAACAAAGGAAGTTGTGGCACAGGCGAGGAGAGGCACTTCAGTTTGGGCCCAAAGATGGGGGTGAGCTCAACATGGGACGGGACATGGCGGAACTGAGGTACAGTAGTCGTCTTAGCTACTTGGTTGCGGTTTTGCAGGCGTCTTGAGCAGTCAGCGGTCGATCCTTTGGCAGAAGGTGAAGAGAGAGATGCAGAGGAACTCTGATGAGCTCTTGCATTAAGGTCCCCCAATAGATCTACTCCGGAGGGACACCCATGCCCCTCTCAAACAAGATACCTCTGCTTCACCAGACGGCCAACCTTAAAGCAGGCCCATTGAAAGGGGGGCATGTGGGGAGCAATAGCAAAAGCAGGGTACTGACTGCGGTAATGGCGGACACATCCGAAGAAGTTAAGGGCCTGCCTAAGGTGCTAAAAATATTTTAAAAAATAAAATAAAAAAAAGGGGCTTGAATATATTGTAGCATTGTCGAGCCATAACAAGTGCTGTAACAGATGTCAAGAAATTGTGAGGTAATGCTTCCCTTCTCGTCCATCTAGGGACTGCGACAGTATGATGATGGGCCCACTCCTTGGTGGCCAGAGCAGAACACCTGGCCAGAGTGGGTGGCTGAAACCCCGGTTTCAGCTACAGCAAACTCGCCTGGATGGGAACCCCTGGCACGGGATGTGCCATATGTGAGCTAGAGCTGGCCAGCTGGGGCCAAGAAGGGGTTAAGCCAGGCTTTCCAGATTCCACCTGGGGGAAACTAGCTAAACAACTGGCGGGGGAAGTCCACGGTGGCAGGACATCTTAACACTGGGTCTGGCCAGAACTGTCGCCTGAGGGAGGACTGGGGAATAGTTGGGGCCAAAATGATCCCAGGGGAGGGGATTCAGGGAGCCGGGTCTCCAGCCACAAGTGGAATGTCCAGGCAGGGAATCAACCCGCGCTAGTGCGAATCAGCACGGTTTGTATTCAGCAGATGGGTACACCGGTCTGAGGCGGGCACAGATACTTCCTAACAAGAGTAGAGACCCTCTTGAGATAACAGCCTGAGAATTAATAAGTAAGGGAGGAGCACAGGTGGGGGGGCCTCGGTTATCGCGAGATGCCATCCCCGAGGCATGGCGGAGTTACAGGGCGATCCTAAAGCTTTATAAATGATTAAAAGGCCTCCAGATGGTGATTCCTGGAGCCAAAAGCTATTCCTCAGGCTACTTGGAGCCTTTACAGCGGGCCTGGGATGACGTGACGGCGCTCCTGAATCCCGCAAGGGACAGTTGGAATCCTGAGCAACTGTGGAGACTGGCCGGGGTCTCGCTCTGACTTGTCAGGAGCATGACAAATTGATAAAGTGGTAAACCACAATAAAGGAACGAGCTGTAAGATGCTAAGAGTGTTGGTGCAGAGAACACCAGACGGAACAGCTCTAGCTTTCTCAGGATGGGTGTCGGCCAATGTTTAAGAAACTCATCTCCGACACCGGGATCGCCCGTAAGCTAACCCAACCTGTGTAAATAATAAACTTGCAACGTATTATACCCACAAACATTGTCCTAGCATTATTATGTCGCATGCATGATATTGTGATAAACCCAATTGCACACCCACTAAGGGACTAGGGGTAGCAGCGCTATGTGGCTGGCCACGTCGCACGTAGGGCAACAATAAGGGGGACAGCTTCTTAGCGTCGCTCCCCTGTTAGAGGGAAAAATGGCCAGGAGGGGCCTCCGTACCTAGGGAGGGTGGTCCACCCCCTGTTTATGGCCCCTAAAGGTGCGAGGAGGGAGGAGTGAGGCCAGGAGGTCCATTTAAGGGGTGACCTCGCAGGGCTGGGCCTCTTGTTGCGAAAGGCGAGCAACCGCCCACTCGCCCCTACGACATGGAAACAAGCTCATGCATTCAGAGATGAAGAGATGGTCACATATGTCAAAGAGGTGTTTACAACATGAATTTCTCTACAGGAACCTCAAGAAGCGTTGCAAAGCGGAGTTACAGGGCGATCCTAAAGCTTTATAAATGATTAAAAGGCCTCCAGATGGTGATTCCTGGAGCCAAAAGCTATTCCTCAGGCTACTTGGAGCCTTTACGGCGGGGCCTGGGATGACGTGACGGCGCTCCTGAATCCCGCAAGGGACAGTTGAAATCCTGAGCAACTGTGGAGACTGGCCGGGGTCTCGCTCTGACTTGTCAGGAGCATGACAAATTGATAAAGTGGTAAACCACAATAAAGGAACGAGCAGTAAGATGCTAAGAGTGTTGGTGCAGAGAACACCAGACGGAACAGCTCTAGCTTTCTCAGGATGGGTGTCGGCCAATGTTTAAGAAACTCATCTCCGACACCGGGATCGCCCGTAAGCTAACCCAACCTGTGTAAATAATAAACTTGCGACATATTATACCCACAAACGTTGTCCTAGCATTATTATGTTGCATGCATGATATTGTGATAAACGCCAATTGCACACCCACTAAGGTACTAGGGGTAGCAGCGCTATACACCAGACCTTGCCTCATACCCCATCGCTGTCACCATTCAGCAAGCCATGTGCGGGCATCCTAACCAGACTCATGCCACTGTAACAAAAACTGACGGTGGGAAAAGGAACGAACTTGGAATATACTGTACAAAGCTGACAGCGCAACAAATTCAGCTAGAAGACGAGGACACGCCCCTACATGGATGCTTTGGGATGTGATTACCCTTTGTTATATGAGGCGGTGGTGTGTTTGCCACAGTTGTCTTAATACATCGAGGTGGTTGGCATCATTAAGACCACCAGGAAGACCAAGATAGACCAACGCCATTGTGTGCGTATGCCTCGTCTTCTCGTTGTGCCACGCACATTATACGAATAGGGATTTTTTTTAATCCTGCAATTGATGAGAGAAAATAATGTTTATGTGTGAGGAAAAAGAAGCATTATAAATAAAACCATTTAGCACAAAACACATTGTGTCACTCCACAAAACACAGCAGATAAAGATCAATCCTCCATTACGGAACACAATCCCACAATCGTGGGGGAAAAGTTCTATTGTGTCTAGTCGTCGTTCAAAACAAAGACTCCAACTCATTACATGTCTCTTGAGTTTAAAATAAGTTCTGCGGCGCGTTTCTCGTTTGCTCTGAGACGTCCTCAAATACACCTCGGAATTCATCGCAGGGACTCGGAGTGCTAGCGTCTGCTATTCATAAGTCACGGTGTCTCACGTTGACGCCTTTCAGAGAGCGGCTCCTGCTGGGCTGCCCGACATCGCCACTTTAAGGAGTGCACTGCAGCAAGCAGCAGGGAAGTTCATCTGAGGACACAGCGCTGGTTCTCAGAAACCGTCTAGCTGCTGGAACATTGAGCTCTCATTCAATGCTGCACGTGAGCAACCTGCCCCGGATTGAGGAGGAGAGCCCGCCCCAGTTTGTGCAGACACATAAAATGGGGGTGGGTGTGTTCGATGGGGAGAGGGATGTGCCAGAATAAATCAAAACATTGCCTGATAATGTGGAATCTTAGGTGCTCGTTGCTTCTGCGTGCCATGTCCTCAGGCACCACAGTGAACACTGAACATATGTGACCTGCGATAGCATTACGTCACCCATCCAACGTTGTGTAACAGGGTCTATTGGCGTTTCATTTGTTATGTGATTAAACAAATAACACTATCAATGTTTAAAGCAATTTAAGAAACCATCATGTCTTTTTATAAGAGAATGTAAATAAAAAGCACCTGGGTTTCACCGGTCGGTGAACATGCGTGCATCGCTTTTTGAGTGAGAAGACGTGTTTAGCACGTTACGGCAAACTAAACCGCCTCTATTCGCCTTCTGCAGTGCCTAATGGTCAAGTGACACGTAATCCGGCTTTCGCCCTTTTTGTGAATTCCGCAAAATGTTGGTACAAACTGAAAAAAAATCAAGATAGGAATTATAATTTGCCCAAGATCACACAATGTGTTCTAGTGGCTAAACCGAGAATAGCATTCATATTCCTGGTTTCTATAGCTACTGAGCGGCATTTCTCCTTAAGCGAAGAAGTGATGTAAGGCATTTACAATAGCTGGGTCTACGGCAATGCTGTGGTTCAAAGTTTTAGATAAAGGAATGAAGTATGAGGTCCGGGTGCCTCTTGGGTAAAGGACAAGTGGGGTTAGTCAGTTTCTCACACTTTACATAGTGTATGGCTGGCCACAATAGAATACATGCCCTTCCCTTTTGTCCTTGTGTAATATGTACCTTACCAAACTTTCTGCACGTATTTATTTCCTTGTAATCCTTCCTTTAAATGTCAGACTGTATTAATACAAAGTGCAACAACCGGCTTTCACGTGACTGGTTTGCCAAAGAAGGTAGATCGTGAGGTGGTCAGTGCATATAAACTAGGGCCACAATGCCAACACCTCTGGCCTATATTGCCATCGGAAGGAGACATTGCCTTTCTCTCTGAAGGCGCTGGCTTCCGGGGAGCCCTTGAACCCTGGCTCACAGGCAGATCTTATACATGACGTTGGCCTTTCCTAACCATCTGGTAAACAAGGGCTGTTATAATCTGACAAACGCGGTTTCCAGCACTGGTGGCGGTACAGCTTGTCTGTCCCACACCTCCTTGGTAAATAAGCTCCCTGCTCTCATTTCATCATCTCTGCAGCAGCTTGTGCAACCAGCACAAGACGTACGATAATAGCACAGGCTAGGACTCCTCCGTCCCCTGCAGGCTCAGCGCGTTCCAGCACCACAACAAAGCGCTCGAAAGCACACGCAGCAGAAATACCCCTCATCCCCGGCCCTCTCCACCCCGCTACCCGGGACTTGTTTATGAAGAATGTAATTTATCGTGCTTTTTTTAGCCAATACCCGGAGACCAGCTTCTTGGAAGGGGTCGGACCTTGGTTGTGTTTATCGTACAGTTTCTGTGTCATTATTTGGACTACCGTTTCAAGTTTCCAAGAGCACGACTCATCGTCTGAAGTTGTCACGCACAGGCAGGCGAAGGAGGGGGCGGCAGGAAAGAGAGAGGGTGGGAAGTGAGACAAAGCGGCTAACTTGACGACACGCAAGGGCTGTTATCAGGTAGATTCGGCGGAAACATGCGGGGAGTTTTTACATTCTGATTGTTGAGGCGTGCATGCAGCAAAGGCTTTGTGACTAGTGAGAAAGGGTGAACACACCAAAAAATACAGGAACAAAAATAAGCCCCTCTCTCTCCCCCCCCCAAAAAAAAAAAAAAAAAACCAGAAGGAGCAGTAATAGTGGGGCTTTGGGTGGGCGTCTGGGCTATAATCGTAGGAAGAAGCCCCAGGAATAGCTGAGCCCAGGCCACAGGTTGGTGCAGCAATGCGAAGGGGACGGTGCGGTTTGTGTGATGTAGTATTACATATAAACCGCCTCCCACGCCTTCAATATTACACAGTCACTGACCACCACTCTCACTTAATTTCCACCATCCTCCGAGGCGCCCTTCCTAAAAAGTTACGAACGCCGCATTTATCAGCAGCGTAAATACATTTTTTAAAATAGGTTTTTGCGCCCAATGACGCTATTTGACTGTTGCTGTCCAGTGAGTCCAGATCTCGCCTGACACGTTCAACCAGTCTTGATTATTTTATTCCCAAACTAAAAAATCGCAGGACTCAACAAACTGCTAACTAAAATGCCAGCACTGGCTAATGATGTGGCAACAGACAAGGCCGCAGGTACGTGTCTGTAGCACAAATAGTACCAGTGGATTAAAGGCTGTCCCACACTTTGGCTTGTCTGCGTCACACTCCATCACCAGACCTCTCCACGTCACATGATAATGCGTCCATTACTTAGCGTTAATGGCATTACTCCCTCACCTTCCTTAACAACCAATGAGAGGCTCCTTTGCCTCACCCAGACCTCTTCCCTCTCTTCTTAAAAAAGCCCCTCGCCTTGCCCTCTCCTGTACAGAAACAAGCCAACGGAAACTCAGTTAATCACAACCAGATCATACACAGAGAAACCTCTATTCCTTCATTAAGAACAAAACCCTGTGCCCCAAAACCGCCTCCAAACATCCCAATTCAGCAAAACGGTAGTTTCACAAAAGTGGAAGGAGATGCCCAAGTAGCGACTCTACAAATCTCTACCACCGAAGTGCCCTGCAACTCAGCCACAGTAGCAGCCATACCCTGCGTAGAACGTCCCTGAATCCCTGCAGGAGGCACCACCCCTTTCAAATCATAGGCCAACAGTACCAGCGACTGGATCTAGCGACTCAGGGAAGCAGTAGAAGGCTTCTCTCCTTTCCTAGCAGGACCAAAATTTACAAACAAGGAACCCCCTTTACGGAATGCAGTAACCGCCTTCAAATAACACAACAAGGTCCATTGTACATCCAAAGCATGTAATCTGGTCTCCTCCTCCGAGGAAGGGTCAGAACAAAAAGCAGGAAGAATCACCTCTTTTCGACCATGAAAAGCAGAATTAACCTTACACACAGAAGAGGGAGCAGGAACTAGCACAACCCAATCAGGAAAATCTTTGCAAAAAAGAAAGGAGCAGGATAATGCACCCAACTCCCCCAAACGCCTGGCCGAAGTAATAGCCACCAAAAACCAAGTTTTCAGCGTCAAATGTTTTAAATCAATGTCCTCCAAAGGTTCAAAAGGTGGGTCCAGCAATAGATCTCACACCAACTGCAGATTCCCACCAGGGAAAGAATGCACAGGTTTCGGGAATAAATTCACCAGACCTTGAAAAAATGTGGGCATCAAATGACCATCATCTTCCAAATTACACCAGGGACCCCAAAAAGTTTGTATTGCCGCCCATTGAACACGTAGCGTAGCCACTGAGAACCCCATACGTGCCCCATCCTGCAAAAACTGCATGATCACAAACAGAGAAACAACTGTAGGGTCAATATGCTGTCGCAAACACCACAAGGAAAAAACTTTCCACTGACGTCCATAGGAATGCAATGTGGATTTACGCCTAGCCTCCTGCAAAGTCGGAGCCAAAGGACCAGGAAACCCCAGTCCAGTCAAACCCCGCTGTTCAACCTCCAAGCCTTCAAGTGCAGTCTCTGCAAGGATCCCCGGGAGAGACAAGGAAACACCAGAGAGGGATGAAGAGGAAGAACCCATTCTGACCCAAAGGCCAACCGCGGAAGCAGAGAAAACCAATTCGCTCGAGGCCTACGGGGAGCGATAAAAATCACATGAGCCCCCACCTGCCGTACCCTGACAAGAAAGGATCGGAGCAACTGAAAAGGAGGAAAGGCATAAAGAAGACCCTGTGGCCATGGACACGTCAGACCGTCCATTGCCCATGCCTGAGGACACCGATACTCGGAGAAGAACTTCCCTACCTTCGCATTTTCCAGAGATGCATACAAGTCCACAACCGGACAACCCCATTTCCACACCAGACAATGGAATAGAGACACCCGAAGGGAGAACTCCCGGGAGGAAGGAATGACCCTGCTCAACTGATCTGCCAGAACATTCTCCGACCCCTGAATATACGTGGCCCGAAGAGACAGAACCGAATGCTGGGCCCACAAAAAAATCACCTGAGCAACTAGATTCAGAGAGTGGGAACTGGTCCCTCCCTGCCTGTTGATATAGGACTTGGCCACCAAGTTGTCTGTCTGTACCAACACTGCCTCCCCTTGCAAGAGCGCCTGAAAATGCACCAGAGCTAGCCGGACAGCAGTCAACTCCCTCCAATTCGAGGACCTCTCTGATTCTCTCAGGAACCAAAACCCCTGAACTTGCCCCGACCCCAGCCACGCCCCCACCCCGAGAGACTGGCATCGGTCGTTAACACCACAGGCATCGGAGGTGACAAAGGAATCCCAATCTGTAGAGGAGCCGGCACCATCCACCAACCCAACTTCTGGCGAATGAAATCTGACACAGTAAAGCGAGTACGCAGAGTGCAAGGATCTGGAGACCATCGGGATAGCAATCAATTTACCAGACAAAGAAGATGAAACCTTGCCCAATGAACCAAGAAGATCACTGAAGCCAAGTGACCCTGTAGCCATAACCACTGAAGCGCCCTGGGAGCCGCTTGAGAAGGCACAGCTGTCACCTGAGCCTGAAGACCCTTCCATCTCCTGTCTGACACAGTCACCAACCCCGCAGAGTCAGAAATCGAGCCCCGATAAACACCAGGTCCTGGGAAGGCACCAAATCGGATTTCCCCCAATGGATTAAGAAACCGTGACCCTGTAGGACCCCCAAGACTCTTTCCACATGAAACCTCATAAGATCTGCATTTGGAGCCTGAATCAAGAGATCGTCCAGGAAAGGATGTACAAACTCCCCCTCCCCATGCAGAAGCGCCACGAGAGGAGCAAGCACTTTTGTGAAGACTCTGGGAGCTGACTTCAGGCCAAAGGGAAGAACACAAAACTGAAAATGGTCCGGACCTATTGCAAAGGGCAGAAACCTTGAGAAGACACTGCGACAGGCACGTGGAGGTAAGCATCCTGAAGATCCAGAGACCCCAGAAAATCCCCTGGCAATATGAGAGGAAGAATATCCTGAATGGACAACATCTGGAAATGCACAGTCTTAATCCAAGAATTCACTCATTTGAGATTCAAGACAGGACGGAAACCCCCTGTCAGCTTTGGAACAAGGAACATAATAAGTTCCCTTTCCCTATTCTTCCACTGGAACCCTGCAAATGGCACCATTTGACAGCAAAGATTGGACTCCCTCCACCAAAGCCTCCCACCTGCCTTCTTCCAAAGGTAAAGGAGTCGGACATACCCCAGTGTCTGGAGGAACAAGATCGAACTATATGGAGTATCCATTTTCTACAATGTTCAGGACCCACTGATCAGCAACATTCTTTCTCTATTCAGACAGAAAATGTCTCAGCCTTCCTCCCTCTGGCCACGCTCCAAAACCTTGATTGTCAGGAACCCTTCTTAGCAGCCCCTTTCGCCGATGGAACTGACCTCTTAGGAGAAAACCTAGGATGAAACCAACGCTTCCTGGAAGAAGACCGAGGAACAAACTTGGGAGAGGACCTGGAGTGCGACTTCCACCCTTTGCCAAATGTGGAGCTTCCTTTATAAGGTAACGCATGCTTACGGTCCTTAAAGGCTTTAGAAATCATTGCAGGCAATTGATCCCCAAACTGAGCCTGACCTTCAAAAGGAAGTCTTAGGAGAGCTGCTTTATCCCCAGGATCAGCTTTCCATTGCCGCAACCAAAGAGACGTGTGTGCCCCAATCACTGCCCCAGAAGCCATAGCCGAAGAGCGGATAATATCTGAATAAAAATCAGCCAATAAACAGGCCTGTTGTTCAGTAACGGACAGTAATTAGAACATTCCGACCCATCCTGCACAGCCACCGCAAGTTTTTCAAAGTCCTGAACCAAGGACTGCGCAGAATACGCAGAAAAAATCCCAGCCCGAAGAGTCAAATTTCCAGCAGAAAAAGCCCTCTTTAAACCAGAGTCCACCTTCCAATCAGTGGCATCAGAAAGAGTACAATCTTCCTGATTGACAGCCCTTTTACCAATCAAAGTAGCCAGCATAGAATCTAAATGCACCGAAGGAGGCAGAGCATCCTCTCCTTCCAGCAAATACAATTTTTGGAGAAAACGTGGGCTTTGTCCACGTCTTTTCATTCCCGGAAAACCATGTCCTTTAGAGGCCCCAGGAAAGGCATAACAAACCGAGAAGGAGTCACATACTGAGGAAATAGGGTAGAATCCTCCTCTGCAGGTTGAAAAGCAGGAAAACCCAAATTGTCCCGGACGTGAGTCAGAATTCTCCACATTTCCTCACAAGACACATATTTTCCCCCAGAAGACATAGAAGGACCAGCCTCCTCTGAAGAAGAGGAACCAGCAGCCTCCATGGAGGTGGTAGCAGCAGAGGGACGACCTGCACGGGCAGCCCCAGCCTGGAGAGCCCTGGAAACTGCCACCTCAATCATGTCTTGAACTTCCTCACGAGACATAAGAGGAGCAGTACTAGCCATATCAGACCTGTCCACTCTAGTAGACTGCAATGGCACAGGAACCCCCCAACCTAGGAAGAGGAAGAAGAAGAAATCACTCCCCTTCGTATTGCACCCTTCTTCCCCAACATGATGACACCAAACAGATGTCCAATACCACCTTCCTGGGTTTAAAAAGCCCTAAAACAGCCTAGCCGATAAACAATCATAAGTTGATCCCTAATAGGCCCCCCAATCAGGAGAACCAACGAGCAACATCAAAAAAACTCTGGCTTAAATGCCCGTCTTACCCCAGAAAGGTAGAAACTTGCTGCCGGGCGATCGATGTGCTTCAACCCGGAAGCACAGCCCCAGCCACAGCAGAGCCGTCGGACCGCATCAGACGTCGTAGCAGGAAACTACAGAGAGGCAGCCCCACATGCCTCTATCGTGCCGTTACCGAGCGAGGGAGAAATGGCACCAGAGGCACCGCAACCAGCGCCGTAGAAGATGACGATGCCCCCCTCAGCCACGCCAAAGAGGAGAGAAGAGGTAAGTCTCACCAAGTAAGGAGACAAAATAAAACAGGAGTGGGTGGGGGTTAGGGGCTCTTTTAAGAAGAGAGGAGAGGGGTCTGGGTGAGACAAAGGAGCCTCTCATTGGTTGTTAAGGAAGGCGAGGGAGGGACGGGAGGTAATGCTCGACCATTCACTACACATAATAGTACTGTTTTTGGAACCGTCCTGTACAATCATTGTTGAACTTTCTTTGGCACACACCATCACTGAGTCCCATGCTTGCCACTGGACACTCCATTTCATCGATCATCACGCTATCGCCCTATTATGGTCCTAATATGTGCAGACTCACAACTGCTTACTGTCACATTGTAAAACAAACTACATTCCATTACTCCTCAAACACACATTCAAGGCACTACACATCTTACACTCAACATACCTGAACAGACACATCTCCTTCCACCAATCACGCAGACACGTCTGTTCTGAAGGACGTCTATTTGCACACATACACAGAACCAGATCAGGAGAATGGGCATTTTTCTTACATCGCTCCTAAAGCATGGAACAGCCTCCCACTCCACTTCAGAGTCCCCTCCTCTCTTCTAGGATTCCACAATAAGTGGAAGACCTGATGTAAGGAAATGCCTCCTTGGCATGGTTACCCCCTGACTTTTTGCCTTTGCTGATGCTATGTTTTGAATTGGAAGTGTGCTGAGGCCTGCTAACCAGGCCCCAGCACCAGTGTTCTTTCCCTAACCTGTACTTTTGTATCCACAATTGGCACACCCTGGCATCCAGATAAGTCCCTTGTAAGTGGTACCCCTAGTACCAAGGGCCCTGATGCCAAGGAAGGTCTCTAAGGGCTGCAGCATGTCTTATGCCACCCTGGAGACCCCTCACTCAGCACAGACACACTGCTTGCCAGCTTGTGTGTGCTGGTGAGAACAAAACGAGTAAGTCGACATGGCACTCCCCTCAGGGTGCCATGCCAGCCTCTCACTGCCTATGCAGGTATAGATAAGTCACCCCTCTAGTAGGCCTTACAGCCCTAAGGCAGGGTGCACTATACCATAGGTGAGGGCACCAGTGCATGAGCACTGTGCCCCTACAGTGTCTAAGCAATACCTTAGACATTGTAAGTGCAGGGTAGCCATAAGAGTATATGGTCTGGGAGTCTGTCTTACACGAACTCCACAGCACCATAATGGCTACACTGAAAACTGGGAAGTTTGGTATCAAACTTCTCAGCACAATAAATGCACACTGATGCCAGTGTACATTTTATTGTAAAATACACCCCAGAGGGCACCTTAGAGGTGCCCCCTGAAACCTTAACCAACTATCTGTGTAGGCTGACTGGTTCCAGCAGCCTGCCACACTAGAGACATGTTGCTGGCCCCATGGGGAGAGGGCCTTTGTCACTCTGAGGCCAGTAACAAAGCCTGCACTGGGTGGAGATGCTAACACCTCCCCCAGGCAGGAGCTGTCACACCTGGCGGTGAGCCTCAAAGGCTCACCCCTTTGTGCCAGCACCGCAGGACACTCCAGCTAGTGGAGTTGCCCGCCCCCTCCGGCCCCGGCCCCCACTTTTGGCAGCAAGGCCGGAGAAAATAATGAGAAAAACAAGGAGGAGTCACTGGCCAGTCAAGACAGCCCCTAAGGTGTCCTGAGCTGAAGTGACTCCAACTTTTAGAAATCCTCCATCTTGCAGATGGAGGATTCCCCCAATAGGATTAGGGATGTGACCCCCTCCCCTTGGGAGGAGGCACAAAGAGGGTGTACCCACCCTCAGGGCTAGTAGCCATTGGCTACTAACCCCCAGACCTAAACACGCCCTTAAATTTAGTATTTAAGGGCTCCCCTGAACCTAAGAATTTAGATTCCTGCAACTTACCGAAGAAGAAGACTGCCGAGCTGAAAACCCCTGCAGAAGAAGAAAGAAGACACCAACTGCTTTGGCCCCAGTCCTACCGGCCTGTCTCCTGCCTTCTAAA
Source organism: Pleurodeles waltl (assembly GCF_031143425.1). Lineage (NCBI taxonomy): Eukaryota > Metazoa > Chordata > Amphibia > Caudata > Salamandridae > Pleurodeles > Pleurodeles waltl. The sequence goes on from NC_090436.1 coordinate 828,850,258, forward strand.
GAACCCTGCTCCAGCGACGCTTTCTGCAGGACCAGCGACCTCTGAATCCTCAGAGGACTGCCCTGCTTCCAAGAGACCAAGAAACTCCTGAGGACAGCGGCACTGCTCCAAAAGAACTGCGAGTTTGTTTCAAGGAGCAGATTTAAAGACCCCTGCAACTCCCCGCAAGTAGCGTGAGACTGGCAACACTGCACCCGGCGACCCCGACTCGACTGGTGGAGAAACAACGCTTCAGGGAGGACCCTCCGGCGACTCTACGACTGTGAGTAACCAAAGTTGTCCCCCCTGAGGCCCCCACAGCGACGCCTGCAGAGGGAATCCCCAGGCTCCCCCTGACCGCGACTGTCTAAACTCCATTTCCCGACGGCTGGAAAAGACCCTGCACCCGCAGCCCCCAGCACCTGAAGGATCGGAACTTCTGTGCAGGAGTGACCCCCAGGAGGCACTCTCCCTTGCCCAGGTGGTGGCTACCCCGAGGAGCCCCCCCCTTGCCTGCCTGCAACGCTGAAGAGATCCCTTGATCTCTCATTGATTTCCATTGAAAACCCGACGCTTGTTTCTACACTGCACCCGGCCGCCCCAGTGCCGATGAGGGTGTACTTTTTGTGTGGACTTGTGTCTCCCCTGGTGCCCTACAAACCCCCCTGGTCTGCCCTTCGAAGACGCGGGTACTTACCTGCTGGCAGACCGGAACCGGGGCACTCCCTTCTCTCCATTGAAGCCTATGCGTTTTGGGCACCTCTTTGACCTCTGCACCTGACCGGCCCTGAGCTGCTGGTGTGGTAACTTTGGGGTTGCTCTGAACCCCCAACAGTGGGCTACCTTGGACCCAAACCTGAGACTTGTAAGTGATTTACTTACCTGACAAAAACTAACAAAAACTTACCTCCCGAGGAACTGTGAAAATTGCACTGTGTCCACTTTTAAAACAGCTTATTGTGTTTTATGTGAAAAGTATACATGCTAATGTAATGATTCAAAGTTCCTAAAGTACTTACCTGCAATACCTTTCAAATGAGATATTCCATGTAGAATTTGAACCTGTGGATCTTAAAATAAACTAAGAAAATATATTTTTCTATAACAAAACCTATTGGCTGGATTTGTCTCTGAGTGTGTGTTCCTCATTTATTGCCTGTGTGTATGTACAACAAATGCTTAACACTACTCCTTTGATAAGCCTACTGCTCGACCACACTACCACAAAATAGAGCATTGGTATTATCTCTTTTTGCCACTATCTTACCTCTAAGGGGAACCCTTGGACTCTGTGCATACTATTCCTTACTTTGAAATAGTGCATACAGAGCCAACTTCCTACATTGGTGGATCAGCGGTGGGGTACAAGACTTTGCATTTGCTGGACTACCCAGCCAATACCTGATCACACGACAAATTCAAAAAATTGTCATTATAAATTGATTTTTTGCAATTTGAAATTTTTCTAAATTCTTAAAAGTCCTGCTAGGGCCTTGTGTTAGTCCCTGTTAGCATTTCCTTTTAGAGTTTACAAGTTTGGTAAAAGTTTGAATTAGAACCTAGAACTAGTTTTAGATTCTTAAAAAGTATTCCAACTTTTAGAAGCATAATGTCTAGTGCAGAGATGAATGTGGTGGAACTTGACACCACACCTTACCTCCCTCTTAAGATGAGGGAGCTAAGGTCACTCTGTACAATAAAGAAAATAGTAATGGGCCCCAGACCTTCCAAACTACAGCTCCAGGAGCTTTTGGCAGAGTTTGAAAGAGCCAACCCTCTGAGGATGGCAACACAGAGGATGATGATAGTGACTTGGAGGGTGATTCCCCCCTACCAGTCCTATCTAGGGAAGACAGGGCCTCTCAAGCCCTGACTCCACAAATCATAGTCAGAGATGCTGGTTCCCTCACAGGAGGGACCAACCTCTCTGAAATCACTGAGGATAACTCCAGTGAAGAGGACATCCAGTTAGCCAGGATGGCCAAAAGATTGGCTTTGGAAAGACAGATCCTAGCCATAGAAAGGGAAAGACAAGAGATGGGCCTAGGACCCATCAATGGTGGCAGCAACATAAATAGGGTCAGAGATTCTCCTGACATGTTGAAAATCCCTAAAGGGATTGTAACTAAATATGAAGATGGTGATGACATCACCAAATGGTTCACAGCTTTTGAGAGGGCTTGTGTAACCAGAAAAGTGAACAAATCTCACTGGGGTGCTCTCCTTTGGGAAATGTTCACAGGAAAGTGTAGGGATAGACTCCTCACACTCTCTGGAAAAGATGCAGAATCTTATGACCTCATGAAGGGTACCCTGATTGAGGGCTTTGGATTCTCCACTGAGGAGTATAGGATTAGATTCAGGGGGGCTCAAAAATCCTCGAGCCAGACCTGGGTTGACTTTGTAGACTACTCAGTAAAAACACTAGATGGTTGGATTCAAGGCAGTGGTGTAAGTGATTATGATGGGCTGTACAATTTATTTATGAAAGAACACCTGTTAAGTAATTGTTTCAATGACAAACTGCATCAGCATCTGGTAGACCTAGGACCAATTTCTCCCCAAGAATTGGGAAAGAAGGCGGACCATTGGGTCAAGACTAGGGTGTCCAAAACTTTCACAGGGGGTGACCAAAAGAAAGGGGTCACAAAACCTCCCCAGGGGAAAGGTGGTGAGACAACCAAAAACAAAAATAGTAAAGAGTCTTCTACAGGCCCCCAAAAACCTGCACAGGAGGGTGGGCCCAGAGCCTCTTCACAAAACAATTCTGGGTACAAGGGTAAAAACTTTGATCCCAAAAAGGCCTGGTGTCGTAGCTGTAGTCAGTCTGGACACCAAACTGGAGACAAGGCCTGTCCCAAGAAAGATACCACTTCTAACTCCCATCCAGCTAAAACTGGAATGGCCAGTCTCCAAGTGGGATCAACAGTGTGCCCAGAGCAAATCAGGTGTCACACTGAAGCTACATTAGTCTCTGAGGGTGGGGTGGATTTAGCCACACTGGCTGCCTGGCCCCCTAACATGCAAAAATACAGGCAGCAGCTCTTAATCAATGGGACAAGTGTAGAGGGCCTGAGGGATACAGGTGCCAGTGTCACTATGGTGACAGAGAAACTGGTTTCCCCTGGCCAATACCTGGCTGGACAAACTTATCCAGTCACCAACGCTGACAATCAGACTAAAGTACATCCAATGGCAATGGTAACTTTAGAGTGGGGAGGGGTCAATGGCCTGAAACAGGTGGTGGTCTCCTCAAATATCCCAGTAGACTGTTTGCTTGGAAATGACCTGGAGTCCTCAGCATGGGCTGAGGTAGAACTGAAAACCCATGCAGCCATGCTGGGTGTCCCTGAACTGGTGTGTGTCAAGACAAGGGCACAGTGCAAGGCACAGGGTGAAAAAGTAGAGCTGGAGTCTGGAAGAAAGGCCCAGCCTACCAAGAGAAAAGGAAAGTCAGCTGGGAAACCAGCTGCAACACAGCAAGAAAAAGAGAACCTCTCTTCTCAGGAAGAAGTGCTGCCCTCTGAGGGAACTGAGCCTATGGAGCTGGAACCTTATCAGGTTGAAGCTCTTAGGCCCAGGGGGACCCTCAAGGGAAGAGCTGTGTAAGGGACAAGAAACCTGTCCCTCTCTTGAAGGCCTTAGGCAGCAAGCTGCTGAAGAGTCCAAAGGCAAGAAAAATGGAACACATAGGGTCTATTGGGAAGATGGACTCCTGTACACTGAGGCAAGAGATCCCAAACCTGGTGCCACTAGGAGAGTGGTAGTGCCTCAGGGTTTCAGAGAGTTTATTCTGACCTTAGCCCATGATATTCCCCTTGCTGGGCATTTGGGACAAACCAAGACGTGGGAGAGGTTAGTCAACCACTTCTACTGGCCCAATATGTCCCAGAAGGTTAAGGAGTTTTGCCTCTCCTGCCCCACCTGTCAAGCCAGTGGGAAGACAGGTGGGCAACCAAAGGCCCCCCTCATTCCACTTCCAGTGGTGGGGGTCCCCTTTGAAAGAGTGGGTGTGGACATAGTTGGTCCACTAGAACCTCCCACAGCCTCAGGAAATATGTACATCCTAGTAGTAGTGGATCATGCTACTAGGTATCCTGAAGCTATTCCCCTTAGGTCGACTACTGCCCCTGAAGTAGCCAAGGCCCTCATTGGTATCTTTACCAGAGTGGGCTTCCCTAAGGAGGTGGTGTCTGACAGAGGTACCAACTTCATGTCAGCATACCTAAAACACATGTGGAATGAGTGTGGAGTGACTTATAAATTCACTACACCATATCATCCACAAACTAATGGCCTTGTCGAGAGATTCAACAAGACATTAAAGGGCATGATCATGGGGCTCCCAGAAAAACTCAAAAGGAGATGGGATGTCCTCTTGCCATGTCTGCTTTTTGCTTACAGAGAGGTGCCTCAGAAGGGAGTAGGATTCTCACCCTTTGAACTTCTGTTTGGCCATCCTGTAAGGGGACCACTTGCTCTTGTTAAAGAAGGCTGGGAGAGACCTCTTCATGAGCCTAAACAAGACATAGTGGACTATGTACTTGGCCTTCGCTCAAGGATGGCAGAGTACATGGAAAAGGCAAGTAAAAACCTTGAGGCCAACCAACAACTCCAGAAGATGTGGTATGACCAAAAGGCTGCACTGGTTGAATTTCAACCAGGGCAGAAAGTCTGGGTTCTGGAGCCTGTGGCTCCCAGGGCACTTCAGGACAAATGGAGTGGCCCTTACCCAGTACTAGAGAGGAAGAGTCAGGTCACCTACCTGGTAGACCTGGGCACAAGCAGGAGCCCCAAGAGGGTGATCCATGTGAACCGCCTTAAGCTCTTCCATGACAGGGCTGATGTAAATCTGTTGATGGTAACAGATGAGGACCAGGAAGCTGAGAGTGAGCCTCTCCCTGATCTCCTCTCATCAGACCCTAAAGATGGCTCAGTGGATGGAGTGATCTATTCAGACACCCTCTCTAGCCAACAGCAGTCTGACTGTAGGAAGGTCCTACAGCAGTTTGCTGAACTCTTTTCCCTAACCCCTGGTCAGACACACCTGTGTACCCATGATGTGGACACAGGGGACAGCATGCCTGTCAAAAACAAAATATTCCGACAGTCTGACCAAGTTAAGGAAAGCATCAAGGTGGAAGTCCACAAGATGCTGGAATTGGGAGTAATTGAGTATTCTGACAGCCCCTGGGCTAGCCCAGTGGTCTTAGTCCCCAAACCTCACACCAAAGAAGGAAAGAGAGAAATGAGGTTTTGTGTGGACTACAGAGGTCTCAATTCTGTCACCAAGACAGATGCCCATCCCATTCCTAGAGCTGATGAGCTGATAGACAAATTAGGGGCTGCCAAATTCTTAAGTACCTTTGACTTAACAGCTGGGTACTGGCAAATCAAAATGGCCCCTGGAGCAAAAGAGAAAACAGCATTCTCCACACCTGATGGGCATTATCAGTTCACTGTTATGCCCTTTGGTTTAAAGAATGCCCCTGCCACCTTCCAAAGGTTGGTGAATCAAGTCCTTGCTGGGTTGGAATCCTTTAGTGCAGCTTATCTTGATGATATTGCTGTCTTCAGCTCCACCTGGCAGGATCACCTGGTCCACCTGAAGAAGGTTTTGAAGGCTCTGCAATCTGCAGGCCTCTCTATCAAGGCATCCAAATGCCAGATAGGGCAGGGAACTGTGGTTTACTTGGGACACCTTGTAGGTGGAGGCCAAGTTCAGCCACTCCAGCCTAAGATCCAGACTATTCTGGACTGGGCAGCTCCAAAAACCCAGACTCAAGTCAGGGCATTCCTTGGCTTGACTGGGTACTATAGGAGGTTTGTGAAGGGATATGGATCCATTGTGACAGCCCTCACAGAACTCACCTCCAAGAAAATGCCCCAGAAAGTAAACTGGACTGTAGAATGCCAACAGGCCTTTGACACCCTGAAGCAGGCTATGTGCACAGCACCAGTTCTAAAAGCTCCAGATTACTCCAAGCAATTCATTGTGCAAACAGATGCCTCTGAACATGGGATAGGGGCAGTTTTGTCCCAAACAAATGATGATGGCCTTGACCAGCCTGTTGCTTTCATTAGCAGGAGGTTACTCCCCAGGGAGCAGCGTTGGAGTGCCATTGAGAGGGAGGCCTTTGCTGTGGTTTGGTCCCTGAAGAAGTTGAGACCATACCTTTTTGGTACTCACTTCCTAGTTCAAACTGACCACAGACCTCTCAGATGGCTGATGCAAATGAAAGGTGAAAATCCAAAACTGTTGAGGTGGTCCATCTCCCTACAGGGAATGGACTTTATAGTGGAACACAGACCTGGGACTGCCCATGCCAATGCAGATGGCCTTTCCAGGTTCTTCCACTTAGAAAATGAAGACTCTCTTGGGAAAGGTTAGTCTCATCCTCTTTCGTTTGGGGGGGGGGGGGGGTTGTGTAAGGAAATGCCTCCTTGGCATGGTTACCCCCTGACTTTTTGCCTTTGCTGATGCTATGTTTTGAATTGGAAGTGTGCTGAGGCCTGCTAACCAGGCCCCAGCACCAGTGTTCTTTCCCTAACCTGTACTTTTGTATCCACAATTGGCACACCCTGGCATCCAGATAAGTCCCTTGTAAGTGGTACCCCTGGTACCAAGGGCCCTGATGCCAAGGAAGGTCTCTAAGGGCTGCAGCATGTCTTATGCCACCCTGGAGACCCCTCACTCAGCACAGACACACTGCTTGCCAGCTTGTGTGTGCTGGTGAGAACAAAACGAGTAAGTCGACATGGCACTCCCTTCAGGGTGCCATGCCAGCCTCTCACTGCCTATGCAGGTATAGATAAGTCACCCCTCTAGTAGGCCTTACAGCCCTAAGGCAGGGTGCACTATACCATAGGTGAGGGCACCAGTGCATGAGCACTGTGCCCCTACAGTGTCTAAGCAATACCTTAGACATTGTAAGTGCAGGGTAGCCATAAGAGTATATGGTCTGGGAGTCTGTCTTACACGAACTCCACAGCACCATAATGGCTACACTGAAAACTGGGAAGTTTGGTATCAAACTTCTAAGCACAATAAATGCACACTGATGCCAGTGTACATTTTATTGTAAAATACACCCCAGAGGGCACCTTAGAGGTGCCCCCTGAAACCTTAACCAACTATCTGTGTAGGCTGACTGGTTCCAGCAGCCTGCCACACTAGAGACATGTTGCTGGCCCCATGGGGAGAGTGCCTTTGTTACTCTGAGGCCAGTAACAAAGCCTGCACTGGGTGGAGATGCTAACACCTCCCCCAGGCAGGAGCTGTCACACCTGGCGGTGAGCCTCAAAGGCTCACCCCTTTGTGCCAGCACCGCAGGACACTCCAGCTAGTGGAGTTGCCCGCCCCCTCCGGCCCCGGCCCCCACTTTTGGCGGCAAGGCCGGAGAAAATAATGAGAAAAACAAGGAGGAGTCACTGGCCAGTCAGGACAGCCCCTAAGGTGTCCTGAGCTGAAGTGACTCCAACTTTTAGAAATCCTCCATCTTGCAGATGGAGGATTCCCCCAATAGGATTAGGGATGTGAACCCCTCCCCTTGGGAGGAGGCACAAAGAGGGTGTACCCACCCTCAGGGCTAGTAGCCATTGGCTACTAACCCCCCAGACCTAAACACGCCCTTAAATTTAGTATTTAAGGGCTCCCGTGAACCTAAGAATTTAGATTCCTGCAACTTACCGAAGAAGAAGACTGCCGAGCTGAAAGCCCCTGCAGAAGAAGAAAGAAGACACCAACTGCTTTGGCCCCAGTCCTACCGGCCTGTCTCCTGCCTTCTAAAGAACCCTGCTCCAGCGACGCTTTCTCCAGGACCAGCGACCTCTGAATCCTCAGAGGACTGCCCTGCTTCCAAGAGACCAAGAAACTCCCGAGGACAGCGGCACTGCTCCAAAAGAACTGCGACTTTGTTTCAAGGAGCAGATTTAAAGACCCCTGCAACTCCCCGCAAGTAGCGTGAGACTTGCAACACTGCACCCGGCGACCCCGACTCGACTGGTGGAGAAACAACGCTTCAGGGAGGACTCTCCGGCGACTCTACGACTGTGAGTAACCAAAGTTGTCCCCCCTGAGCCCCCACAGCGACGCCTGCAGAGGGAATCCCCAGGCTCCCCCTGACCGCGACTGTCTAAACTCCATTTCCCGACGGCTGGAAAAGACCCTGCACCCGCAGCCCCCAGCACCTGAAGGATCGAAACTTCTGTGCAGGAGTGACCCCCAGGAGGCCCTCTCCCTTGCCCAGGTGGTGGCTACCCCGAGGAGCCCCCCCCTTGCCTGCCTGCAACGCTGAAGAGATCCCTTGATCTCTCATTGATTTCCATTGAAAACCCGACGCTTGTTTCTACACTGCACCCGGCCGCCCCAGTGCCGCTGAGGGTGTACTTTTTGTGTGGACTTGTGTCCCCCCCGGTGCCCTACAAAACCCCCCTGGTCTGCCCTTCGAAGACGCGGGTACTTACCTGCTGGCAGACCGGAACCGGGGCACCCCCTTCTCTCCATTGAAGCCTATGCGTTTTGGGCACCTCTTTGACCTCTGCACCTGACCGGCCCTGAGCTGCTGGTGTGGTAACTTTGGGGTTGCTCTGAACCCCCAACGGTGGGCTACCTTGGACCCAAACCTGAGACTTGTAAGTGATTTACTTACCTGACAAAAACTAACAAAAACTTACCTCCCCAGGAACTGTGAAAATTGCACTGTGTCCACTTTTAAAACAGCTTATTGTGTTTTATGTGAAAAGTATACATGCTAATGTAATGATTCAAAGTTCCTAAAGTACTTACCTGCAATACCTTTCAAATGAGATATTCCATGTAGAATTTGAACCTGTGGTTCTTAAAATAAACTAAGAAAATATATTTTTCTATAACAAAACCTATTGGCTGGATTTGTCTCTGAGTGTGTGTTCCTCATTTATTGCCTGTGTGTATGTACAACAAATGCTTAACACTACTCCTTTGATAAGCCTACTGCTTGACCACACTACCACAAAATAGAGCATTGGTATTATCTCTTTTTGCCACTATCTTACCTCTAAGGGGAACCCTTGGACTCTGTGCATACTATTCCTTACTTTGAAATAGTGCATACAGAGCCAACTTCCTACACCTGGCTTTTCAATCAACCAAACTACCATACGGAGGTCTAGGCACACCCACCTGTTCAGTGCCAGCAAACCCTTGCAAATGATAGTGCATTTTGCAAACACACATAACATGACATGACATAACGACATGACAACATGACATAACATAATATAGCATAACATGACATACCAGTGCTAGGTTCTGTTGCACACATCTGTTCCTTCTATTGTAAACTAGGTTTACGCATGAGAATTCAGTAAAATATTTTTCTTTTTAATGTACAACACTCCGACAGCTAAATACAGTGGGACAGTCTCACTCAAGCACCACTTACAAGTGCCTTCCTTGCCTCTTCATCAGGTTCCGTTTGTTCTTATTACTCCCCTTAATTCCCGGACAAAGGTCACCACACCAACCAAGGCGCAGTAAGATCATAACAAAAAGACCATTACACACATGGAAATGCCTATCTACACAAATTTCAAAACAGCTAGACATCACTACTTCTAATACTCAAAATAGTGAACTATCTTTTGGTACTGTGAGATGTGTGTTAAACCAGGCATCCTTGTTGTGGTTTCCCCTTGACTTTTGCCTACGTGCCTCCTGTTTTTGGTGAATTTGTTTTTGCTGGCTTTAGGATTCTACATACTTTACCACTGCTGACCAGTGCTAAAATGCTTGTACTCTTTCCCTAAAACCTGATCAGATTGGCATATACCTAATTTGCATATTTAATCTACCTATAAGTCCTTACTAATGTGCACTACATGTGCCGGGGCCAGTAGATCAAATGCTACTAGTGGGCCTGCAGCACTGATTGCACCATCCACTGAAGTACCCCTTTAAACATGACTCATGTTACATTGCAATTCTGAAAATGCCACTTTTAGAAAGTTGGCATTTTCTTACTTTAGCCATTTGATGCCTCCTGCCTGTCTCTGCACACATTGCCTCCACCCCCCTCCCAGCTAAGACCTGATTGGCCTTAATGGCCTTCCTGGGAAGGATTGGAGGGAGGCGCTGGGCACAACCTCACTTACACCTGAATAGGCTGTGTCCTGTACACAAAGGAAGGGTTACATAACCCCCTGTAGTGAGTCTGGAGCCAGGGCAGGGACAATGTGCACTTCAAAGGCATGCCTTTGAAGTCTCCCCCACTAAAAGACACAACAGGGTGTAAGTACTGGATCGTTGACACCACCACTTCAGTACACTTCTATACCTGTGGCCTTATGAGATGAAGGAGCACAAGAGTGATGTCATCTACCTGGTGGACCTCATAACTCTCAGGAACACTTAGATGGGCCTTCATGTGAATTGCCTCAGGTCCGATTTTGAGAGGTCTGAGCTACCCATTCTCTTAGTCATTGATGATGGAATGGAAGAGGAGAGTGAACATCTCCCCGACCTCCTTTCTTCTAAGGAGCAGGATAAGCCAGAGGAGGATGTCAACCTCTCCCCTACTCTGACCCTAGACCAACACAGAGTCTACTGCCAGTTGCTAGAGCAGTTTACCTCTTTACTCTCCCTTACCCCCGGACCTCCTACATGGTGTACCCATGATATTGATGCTGGGGGCATCATGCCTGTGTAGAATACAATTTACAGGTTGTCTGACAAGGTGAGAGTCAGCGTTAAGGAAGAGGTCTCCAAGATGCTGGTGTTAGGTGTTATTGAGGCTGCCCCTCCAGGTATCACACCTGAGCTTAGATTTTGTGTGGATTACTTTGGGTTCAATGCGGTCACCAAGACTGACACACATCCCATCCCCCAAGCTAATGAGCTCACAAATTGGTTAGGAGCTGCCAAGTTCCTCAGCACGTTTAACTTAACATCTGTGAACTGTCAGATTGCTTTCACCGAGGGGGTCAAGGAGATGTCTGTGTTCTCTATCCCAGAAGGAAACTTCCAGTTCAGGGTAATGCCCTTCAGGTTGAAGAACATTCCTGCCACCTTCCAGAGGTGGGTCAACCAGGTCCTGGCTGGGTTGGAGAACTTCTGTCCCACCTAGCTAGATGACATTGCGGTCTTCAGTTCTAGCTGGGTCGACCACCTGTGCCACCTAAAGGTAGTGCTTCAGGCTCTGAAGAGGACAGGCCTAGCTATCAAGGCCGGTAAGTGGCTGATAGGGAAAGGTTCAGTGGTCTACTTAGGTCACCAAGTAGGAGAAGGCAAGGTGCAGTCCATTCAGGCCAAATTTGAAACCACCCTAGCTTGGAAATCCCCATCCAAGAGGAACGGCACCATTTAGAGCTGACTTTCGAGAAGAAGCCACATCAGGTGATCTGGACAGAGGCGTTCCAGAAAGCTTTTGACACTCTGAAGGAGGCACAGCATACGTGACAGACAAATGCCTCAGAGCATGGCATAGGGACAATGCTCTCACAGCTAAACAAAGAGGGACTGGATCAACTTGTAGTCTTTATTAGTAGGAGGTTACTTCCCAGAGAACTCAGGTGGAGTGCAATAGAGAGGGGAACCTTTGCTATGGTCTGGACACTGAAGAAGCTGAGACCATACCATTTTAATGCTCACTTCTGGGTTCAGACAGACCGCAGGCCCCTCAGATGGTTTATGCAGATGAGGGATGAGAATCCTAAAATATTTTGGTGGTCCATCTCTCTACAAGGAATGGACTTTACAGTGGAACATCGTCCTGGAACAGACCATGCCAGTGCTGATGGTCTCTCGAGGTGTGGTCCTCCTTAGTGAAGACAGCTCCCAAGGAGTTGGGTAGTTCTCCCTACTTTTAGCTGGGGGGCACACATGTTAGATTGGGCATCGTTGTTGTGGTTTCCGCTTGACTTTTTGCCATTAGGCGTCCTGGTTTTCATAACTTCTTTTTTGCTGGCTTTAGGATTCTGCACATTAGACCATTGATAACCAGTGGTAAAGTGCTTGTGTCCTTTCTATAAAAACTGATTAGATTGGCATATACCCAATTTGCATATTTAATTTACCTGTAAGTCCTTACTAAAGTGTATTACTTGCACCCAGTAGATTAAACCCTACTAGTGGCATTGAAGCACGGATTGTGACACCCAATGAAGTAGCCCTTTAAAAATAACTCAGGCCAGCCATTCCAGAGCCTGTGTGGGAAGTTACAACTGCCATGTCAACCTGGCCAAATAACCCCTTACACAGACCCAAACCTTCCTTTTTAATACACAGAAGTCACCCCTAAAGTAGTCCCTTAGCATCCCCATGGGCAGGGTCTAGTGTATTTAAAAAGTTGGAAATGCACTTTTATGTTTTACATGTCCTGGTAGTGAAACACTCTTAGATTTGTTTTTCCCTACTGCATGACCTATTTCTAAAATAGGATAAAATTGCAGTTGCCTTATAACTTCCAAATGGGAAGAGATATTTTTCCAAGTTTTGTGTCTCTGGAATCACAATTTGAAATCAAAGCTTAGGGTGAAGTTGGATATGAAATTGCAATTCTGAAAATGCCACTTTTAGAAAGTCTGCATTTTCTTACTTTAGACATTTGGTGCCTCCTGGCTGTTTCTGCTCACATGTGAGGGGTAGGATTACAGCTGGACTTTGTGCATTTCTCTTAGACAGCCACACACAATGGGAATTTAGGATAGACCTGGTGGGCCTTGATGGGCTGTCCTGAGCAGGATAGGAAGGAGGAGCTGAACACAGCCTCACTTACACCTGCATAGGCTGTGTGTATTGTCCACACACAAAGGGCTGCATAATCCCCTGTAGCGAGCCTGGAGCCAGGGCTGGAAGGTCAGGGACTCTGTGCACTTCAAAGGCATACTTTTGAAGTCTCCCCCACTTCAAAGGCACAACTGGGTGTTAGTACTGGACCACTGACACCACCACTTCAATATACTTGTATACCTGTGGATACTCTGCCAGGAAGGACTGCTATGCTGATGAAGGACTGCCACTCTGCTGGAATGCTGCTCTGCTGGTCTCCTGCCTTGCTGTGTTGACCTGCTGCTCTCTTGCCTTGGAGTGAGAAGGACCGGACCTGAATCTCTCCACCTCAGAACCAAGAGTGACCCCAAGGACTAGTTGGCTGGCCCCCTGATCTGACGTCTCAGGTACATAAAGGACTTCCAACCACCCCACTCCTGCCACCTACAATTTGCCATCTGTGAGTCTGTCCTGCCAAGTAGTACCACCCCAGTCCTGGACCCTTGGAAATGAACCTAAGGTGCTTGCTCTAGGGGAGCCGATGCATCCTCTGCTGCGGGAGCAGAACCGACGCGTTACCACTGTTGTGTGGAGAAGAAGTGGTGCATCACAGCTACTGCTTGGGTCAGAACTGACGCAACAGACACACACATTGCTGCATCTTGGGACTGATGCATCACCTTCAGAACCACCACTGCACCATGCTTTCCCTGGTGCAAGATCCTCACATCCCTTATTGACGGCTGCCTCAACGCTGATGCCGAACCTCCGCATTGTAGTACTGTGGGGATCGGAACCAACAAATGATCTCAACTGTGCCAAACATCTTCAACACCAGTCTTCGCATTGCAAACCCTGTCAACCGGATTCTCGATTTCTGAAAAAATATCCTCGAAGTGGATACATCAAGATCTTGCAACATAGCCTTGTACATCTCTGAAAGGATGCATTGCCCAGACTGCGCAACACATTTTTGTTTCGGACCCACGCAAAACTCTGCAACCTTTAAAGTACTTTGGGTAAATGGGCTTAAGTAGGTCTCTGTAGCTGGCCTGTGCTGCATTGAGGTCTGCCCGAACCTTTGACTTTGTCCTAGTTCGGCGTGACCAGATATCCCTAGTGGGCGCTTTTTGTATCTAAGTGCTGTTTTATAGTTTATTATTTTAAAATTCATAATTCAAATTCTACTTATTGGATTTTTGTCATTTTTGTCCTGTATTATTTATCAAATTAAGTAACATTTTCTAACCTGGTATGGGATCTTTTTGTGAGGTGCTTTCACTGTTTTACTGTTTGAAGTGTTGCACAAATACTTTACACATTGCCTTCAAGTAAAGCTTGACTTCTTTGTGCCAAGCTTTTAGAGGGTGAGCACAAGTTAATCTGGGGTTTGCTTGTGCCTTACCCTGACAAGAACTGTGGTTGCTGCTTGTCCAGAGCTCACACTCCAGTCAACCAGCAACCCAATTTCTCACAGTAAGTGGCAGTGGTTTGCACCCTGCCCAAGTAGGGACTCTCACTGTAGTCAGGGTAAGGGAGTCACACAGCTAAGATAACCCCTGCTTACCCCCTTGGTAGCTTGGCGCAAGCAGTCTGACTTATCTCAGAGGCAATGCGTAAAGTATTTGTACACACACATACAGTAACATAATGAAAACACCACAAAAGTTCTCCACACCAGTTTAGAAAAATAGCCAATATTTATCTGAGTAAAACAAGAGCAAAATGACAAAAATCCAACATTCACAATTAAAGATACTAATTTTCAAAGATTAAATCTTTGTAAAGCACTTAAAAACACAATAGCTCCAACTGGGGCTATCACAGCATCTTGGCAGAGTTGTTTCTAACAGTCCGATGCCACCTGTGAGGGAGTGCGGGATGGTCACGGAGTCGTATGGATCCCAGGTACAGTGCCTTGGAAAACGATGAGGAAACAAAGACATTGCACGGAGTCAGGGAGGTGAGCATCACTAGAGCCGGTGCGGCGTTGGTTCCTTACTGCTACTGGGGAGTTGAGGCATCAATTCCTTACTGCTAGGCAGGGGAGGTGAGGTGTTGGTTCCTTATGGTTACAGCAGAGGGGATGCAGCTTTGGTGGCAAGGTGTCAGTTCATTACGACCCAGCGGGGTAGATAAATCCAGTAGGTCAAGATGCGAGGCGTGAACTTTGCAGAGTCGTGACCACACCATGGGGTCAAAGGTGCTGCCGCGGAGTCGGGTGTCACAGATGCCGGTGACATGGCACTCAGGACTTATGCTGTGGGGGGACTTCTGAGGTACTGCAGCACCAACGGGCCTGTGGTGCAGGTCGTGGTTGTTGCTTTCAGCGGGGACCACAGCTTTGGTGCAGGCAGCAGGTGGAGTTCGATAGCAGCACCAGTTCCGAAGTCGATCTGGAGTTGATGTGCTTGGTTTCTTCTTGGTTGCACCAGAGCTCACTTCCCAAGGACCCAGAAACTTGATTTGGCACCACTTGGCAAGTCAGGACTCTCAGCAATTGGGTGCACTTGCCAGTTCGAAAAGGCATTTTAAAATTTCCCACACACACTGCAGTGGCAGGTCTGAGACATGCATACAGGACTACTCATGTGGGTGGCACCATCAGTGTTGCAGGCCCACTCGTAGCATTTAGTTGACAGGCCCTTGGCACACATGGTGCACAATATTAGGGATTTGCAGCCATGTTTGAATGAAGTCATTACTTTTACTGTCTCGTCACCCACTAAATACACAAATATTTACAAATACGAGCAAGCATGATGACCTTCCACTTAGAGCCATTACAGTTTCTATATGTTCCAATGCCAATTTTTTTTATCTTTGGTTCAATGGAAGTGTAACAGGAAACAAATGTGTTGTAGTTGTAGTCTTTACTGTATTTTTTCAGAGATCAAACTATACAATTGAGAGCAGAACCCTCAATATCTCCCCCCTCCCATCTTTGCAGAGGTATCTTTTATTCACCAAGACCACAACAGTACCTCTCAATTTTAGTTGGGAAGCCATTGTTTTACCACGTAACATGTAGGCCTAGAATACACTGAATTTTCAACTGGAATTCTATAATTGTTTCATTGTTGCACTCTGTGGACAAACTTGGCCAAATCTTCATACTGCATTCTTTATTCATGTTTCAAAATAGATCTCTCTGCTACCTCACTTTGCTCACTCCTTCCATTGTTCTTCTCTTTTTCTCTATATCTTGGTAAGAATTTACTAGGCCCATCAATGCACACAGAAAAACACAGAATTTAAAAACCTAACTCCTATACATCTAAAGACCACCTTCTAATCTTCTGTGTGCCCATTCATAAGGTGCTGAATATGTGTTTTAGTGGCATGGGTTTGGCTCTGACTTGTAATGGTATATTCTATATGTAGATCTTAAAATGTGACACATCCTAACACCATGGCAGAACATTGCATTTACACTCAGGATACTTCTTTTTTAGTGCTTATTCTGCATGCTAGGCAAAACCAAGGCCCATATTTATACTTTTTTAGTGCTGCATTTGCGTAATTTTTTGACGCAAAAACGGCGCAAACGTACAAATTATAGTTGTATTTTGTAAGTTTGTGCCGCTTTTGCATCAAAACATTACGGCAATGCGGTGATAAAAAAGTATAAATATAGGCTAAAATGCCGACTTCTACATATCTTGAACTTTAGCTAACACAACTCTCAGGCCATTATCACCAACATCCTCAGTAAGAACCGCTTCACAGTTTATACCAAATATCTGTGAAATTAAAGCTTCCACAATCTTGTTTATACAACCTGACAGTTTTATGAACATTTGTGTAAGGTGCGCCTTCTAGTTGCCCTCTTAAAGAGTGTGTCTTGTTTAAAAAGCACAGCACAGTTTTGGAGCAATACATTGCCAGTCTTACAAGGAATGTGATCGGTTGTTTAATCTCAGAAGGGGTGGCTTCACCAATGCCTCAACAGGGTGTTGTGGTCTGTATGGTACCTATGATGCCAGCATTTTAGAGAGGTGCATGCTCAGCCCTCACGAACCTCAATTATCCACCTATGCCTTGTACCTACTGCCAGGCAAAATTGCCTTTGTTGGATAGCTAGGACGGTGAGGAACCGAACTGCCTGCTAACACACCACTTGGGCTTTCAGCTACTTACTGAAATCATCAATGGCTTATCGAGTCCTATAGAGAAGCACTGTGAAACAATATTATAACTGATACTGCAGCTAGAAAAATAATTAGGCAACTAGTTTTTTAACAATTATTAAAATTCAATTTTAGTGGAGAAGTCAGATTTTATTCAATAGCAAGGAAAAGTATCTTTTAGAAATGTAGCCTTTCAGAAGGCTAATTACATAAGCCTCTTCAAACGTCAGCCAGTAATTTAACCTGAATAGGTGTGCACATCAGTGAAATGCCTCCCAGGAGCATAAAATAGACTGATCTGAATGGGCAGAGATGACTTCTATGAACGCCACAAAATACATAGTGTGGGGCTCTGGCATTCCTTTTTGGCACTAAAGTGTCAGATCCTGCTTGAATGTCAAATCCTGCTTGACAGATCTGCTGGGTTCACATTTAACACCTGGGGCACACTTAAAAGGGTAGAGAACAGGATGGTTAGACAATTCTTGTAGATCCAATGTCTGGTTGCTGAAGGACACTGCTATTATCCTACCGGACATCTATCTCTGGGTTTATTGTGGGTGCAGTGGCTGCCTCAAACTTGATTTTACTGTTAGATATGGGAGGACACTATGATTCCCCTAGTATACTCCCCACATACCCCAGCCTTCAGAGACCAAGTGTAGTGTGACTGAAGAATTTCACCATCTATAAAATGCCCAAAGTGGAAAAGTGGGTAGGGTTGGTCAAGGTAACTTTTACTCAGTTTGTTATGGCTAGCCCAGGAGCCATTCCCGTCCACTAGCTAGTGCCAGACATAAATGTGGTACCTGCAGGCACCCACTTCAGAACATTGTCTAGACCTACAGAAGATCAGAAGAGGACTGAACCTACTATCTGTGATCTGAAAGGAGTCCTGAAGGACTGGACCAGCTCTCTCTTGCACCCAAGACAAAGAAGTGTACTTCAAGAGTCATAAGGGTGACCCTCTGTTCAACCAGCGGGGAAACAAGGTACAAGAGGCCTTTATCCTTGAAGTACTAAGCTGACCAGTGGCAAGTCTCTAAGTGCCTCCCCTGGGGCACTACGGGACTTTAGAAGGGTACTCTGGTGGTGGATTTGGACGTAAAGGACTAAGGACCCGATTTAGAGTTTGGCTGAGAAAGTACTCTGTCATGATGGAGTACCCTTTCCACCAAAGAGAAGGTCTGCCGGCCTTATTTAGAGTTGGGCGGACCGTCGTTGTGCCAACAGCTGAGACTACTCTATCTTGACAACCATCATAAACCTCTAACAGAGTAAGGCCTGTCAGAGGTTTGGCCATGAGTCCGTCCATCTGCTTTAGAGTGGGTGAACACATGCACTGTCAATATGCGGAAGGTAAACCCTGCTGGTATCAGACAGTGAAAACTGCAAAATGCCCCCTTTGCAAGGGGAGAAACTCCCATGGCCAGGGGGTGGGGGATGACTTTGCTATTTTTATGTTCCGAAACAAAATCCCACTTTGGGTTTTATTTTGGAAATTAAAAAAAGAAGTGAATCTTTGCCATGAAACTATGTCAAGTTGATCGAGCTGTTCATGAAGCTTCCAATGGATTGACAGGAACTGCTGTGACGGTGGGCTGGTGGACATCTCAAAATTTGGCAGGAAGGAACTTAGAGTGACGGAGTAATTTACTTTGTCACACTGACAGAGTAAAACCCCGTCTGCCAAAGTCAAAATCAAGCATGTAGTTAGAAGTAAAAAATCTTTTATGAGGACTAACCTGGCTTGTACATCCAGCCCTCACTCCATTGCGGTCAGCCTCAAACTGCGCCTAGGTACTGGTCTACCCTGACCACATACTATCATTGTCACTTTTTACTTTTTGGTGTTATTGCTACTTAAAAGTGGTAAAATGTATATCTACAGTTCCTCTTATTGAATTTTTGTGATTTTCATGTACATTTGTTTAGTAAATTGTCCTCTATTTTCTACTTTGGTTTGAAATGTTTATTGTTTTGCATTTTGGCTTTATCATTGTTTTGCTACGGTCTAAATATTTTAAACATTTTTATCTGTTCCGTGTCATAACTGCCATGGGGTTCAGCTTAGGATCATTTAGTGACTTTCATGGTTTACCCTGACAAGGTTTGTGATTATTCCTTGAGATGCGTAGCCACGTACCCCAAATAATAAATCAATAATACTATTCATTCACACTGTGTATTTTGTGGTTATGCAACACATGTTCTTCACTGATACCACTGTAATAGTAAGTGCTCTTGGGCCCATGTTGGTGCAAAGAAGTGAGGCACTGGCCCTTTGGGGCACTCAGTGGCCAGGCTGTATGTATGTATGCATGTATGCATGAGTCACTGCACGGGCTAGCTGCGGGGTATGTTCACTATACACCACACAGCCATACCACCTAATAAGGGCTCAGATCCCTTTATTGACCCCCTTCCCTTAACGCCTTATCTTTAATGATTAATAACCCCCTAGCCCTTTACAGCCTTAATGTTTGTGGTAAGGCCCTCCACCTATGAGGATGGCTTTTCCAGGACTAGGCACCTCACCTGAAATCTCACAAGATTCCAGGTGCGGCAGACTTCTTGTGCGGGCTACTATAGATACCGTGGCCAAACTGCCAAGCTGTGCTTGGCTTCTAAGATCCCCATTGAGAAGCACCCACAAGTTCCTTACGTGCCCGATCCCTGCTAGCGACCATATCAAGGACTCCATCTAAGTTCCTTCTTGGGTTCTTCTTCCCAGCTGACTATCCTGCCTGGACCCACAGCTGCAGAAAAGAACACGCATTTGCAATGCAACGGGTCTTGCATTTGCTCGAGTTAGAGCTATTAGCGTTGTAAACTCCTAGCCGGACGTTTCTTGCCACACAAACTAAAAGAAAAAAATTAAGCGTGATCGCGCTATGTAAAATGCAGTGCGATCTCGCTGTGTGGAGAATAAAAGGATAAAGTAGTTGGGAAACCATGCTAAAAACATGGAGCCTCATATGTTTTCAGTAGTTTACCGGTGCTGTGTAGATGGGCTAAACCCCGGAAAAGGCATGACGTATGCATGCCTTTCACAAATGAAAGCAAGTGTATTTCAAAAGGCAAGCACATGAACAATGAAAGTGACTGACGTGACATGGTGTGGTTAGAAGCCCAAAGAGAGATTACTGCAGGGGACCGAGCGCTCTGCGCTCGCCCCTAAAAAGCAAGTTAAAGAACAGTGACCTAAAATTGTCAAGTAAGAATCTGAGCATGGATGAAACCTGCAACAAAAGGTTAGTGCAGAACTAACTGAAAAGACAAAAAAACAAAAGATCATTATTTTTCTGAAAACTTCAGTTATATGCACAACAGGCTAGATTTGCTTTAAGACCTTGAGAACTCGAGGAGAGAGTCCACAAGTTCCTATCCACAAAATTGTTACTCAAGCATATTTGGCAGATATTTACCTCAAAGCAAAAGAAAAGTCCAGAGTCTATGGAGTGTGAGGATTGTTATTGTAAGTATTTTTGTGCTTCCCTAACGCAGAACTTAGGGAGTAATACTCAGAAACAGAATGACCCACAAACCAGAGAATGAAAATAAATCTTTAACACCAACAGCCAAAAGAATGAGATGAATGTAAAGACAGGTTTCAGCCTGAAAACTACTGTAAAACTAGACAGGGTAAAACATTGTGCTTTTGTGTATGTTACTTATGTTTATGCTTGTGTCTGTAAAGAAAACAATATATTCCAACAGTCTACAACTAGAAGATCCTAAGCAGGACTGAATGATCATATTTGAGAACCTACAGACCCATAGGCTTTCAGAGATGTATCTCTCTCTCTTTTTTCAACCTCCCCTTACCCTTGGTGCTATTTTCTACCACAGATAGTTGAATACTCATGTGCTGACAATCAGCATCTAGGAGCACTGTCAGCAAATCTTTGCCTCTGCAGAGACCTGGGAATTCAGGTGAGTCGATTTGACTTGACAATATGTAGATGGTATTTATGTAGCATAGACCTAGCAAAAATGCAATGGCATGCTGTACTTAGTCAAAGACAATCATAAAGTCAACAAGCACAAGGAGAGGAAGCAGGGTTGTCTTAATGAATTGTGATGTAGTTTTGTTACAAAGGTGAGTTTTCAACTCTTCTCTAAATTAGAGCAGTGTTGGGGTGGTCCAGATGGACATAGGGGTAGTCCTGATGGATATAGGGGTGTTGTTCTAGATTCTGGGTATATAGAGTGAAACGACCTGTTGTCCTTTTTCTTTGTCACACTTTGTTTGCAGACTGATGGTGTCCTGGCTGAGGGTGTGCAGAGAACCACCAGAACAGGTGAGCTTGTCTGCAAGATAAGCGGAGGGGCTGGCCATGAGGGCTTTATAAATGAGCAGCTGGCCAGCAAGGGTAGCCAATGAAGTTGCATTAGGATGGGGTTGATATGATCTTATTTCTTCAGGCCCTGAATGATATGTGCTGCAGCATGTAGGATGCCCTGAAGGGGTGCCAGTATAAAGCCTGGGAGGGCATGGAGTATGGAACTACCAACCTCCAAATGCAAAAGTGGAAGGGCTTGAACAGCAGCACTGAAGTTGCTTTCTGGGACAAATGTTTGATTTTCATTATAAGAGAGAGCAGGTAACAGGCCATCTTTGTTTTTTGGCAATATGTTCCTTGAGGGTGAGGCTGGTGTCTTGGGTGAATCAAAGTTACGTGGCATTCAGTGAAAGTTGGGGTTTCAAAGCTGTCAAGGTTCAAGTCATCAAGCCCGGTTTGTAATGTTTCTTGTTTGTGTTTCTTGGTAAATAACCAGAATTCTGTCTTGGTTGGGTTGAGCTTCAGGTAGGCGCTGGACATCTGGATGATGTGCAAGCAGTGTTTGAAACGTTGGATGTCTAAAGCAGTGGAGACTTTCATCTGCATACTGGTGAATCTTCATGCTGTTAACTGTGAGTAGGACAACAAGTGGCTCCATGTAAAGGTTGAAGATGACAGGAGGCAGTATGGAGCCCTTGGAGAGTGCACACGTGAAGGGGATTTTTAGAGAGCTGGAGGTGCCAATGTGAACAAACTGGTGTTGGTTGGAAAGGTAGAAGGAGAACCAGTAAATGACATTGCAAATGAATCCCACTCGAGATTCCAGGGTGTATATGAGGGTGGGGTTGTTGACTGTGTTATAGGCAGCTGAGATATCCAGCATTGTCAGGAGGCAGGGGTCATCTTCATCTGTGGTCAAGAGGGCATCGTCTACGATGTGTAAGGTAGCGTTCTCCATGCTGCAGCATGATCTGAGGCCAGACTCGTAGTTGTGCTTGCAATGGTTAGCATTAATAGATTCTCAATTAGAAAGCAGCACTGTCAGCTTGGAGTCTAGGAGTCAACACAAATATAAGGGGCACAAGAAGCCAAGGCGGCACAACAAAGTAGCCATTGAAGAAAAGCTGCGACAAGTGCTGCACAAACTCACAAGGCCAGACAAGGAGGATGGTCAGTTACGCAGAGGGGCTGACTTCCTGGAGGAATCACTGAAGCCCTTCCAGGGCCCAATGACCACAGGAAGGTTATGACAACCTCCTATGTAGAGCTGTATTGGTGAACATGGAGGCTGCACAGAAAAAGCTGATGCAAGGTGTCGGGACAGAACTGCTCCCTGCATGGTATACAGGCGTGTTTCCTTGTCCCGAGTGCTCCATAGGGGGTATCCTGCTTTTTTATTTTGCCACTAGTGCCACACTTATCCAAGTGCTTACACAGAGGAATAGGTTTCTCCTTCTGGCTTTGAACTGTGACCTAGAGAAGGGCACCAAGTGTGCCCCATGGTGGATAGAGAACTACTGTCCCTGTCCTTGGTATAGTGCATAAAGCGGTGGTGGCAACCTACTGTGTTTTAGAGTGTGATCAGACCTGTATACCTGTGACACTAAGAGTATGGCCAGCAGGCCCCACTTGAATAAAGGCCTGCTATTCTGTGCATGCCTAGGGCCCTATACTGTCATTCTACGTGCATTTTTATTGCACGTGCCTGTGCAGTGTGTGTGTGCAGCACATGTGCAGTAGGAGGGTTCTATGTAGAAGATAGCCTGAATACCAAGACCAATGCAATCTATTTTGAATGCCCCCCTATTGTCATAGCACAAGATGAAGGATGAGGATAACTCCCCTAGACAACAGACATTTATTGTCTGTATTCCTGTGGCTGGAGGGTGGACATCCAAATCCTGAAGTGAGAGGGATAGAGACAGGGCTACCTTTAGAAATTCCATGAGGGCTTTTGTTAAGAAGGAGCTGCTGATTAGTTCTTCCTGAGTGGTGCAGTTTAGTTGATAATAGGGGCGAGCGGTTGACTGCAGTTTCCTTTGTGATAGGTAAGTAAGTTTCTAGGTCAAGCCTGCCCTTTTGTCTATCCCTGATAACTGCTTCAGAGTAAACAGTGATAGCCAGGTGCAGAAACTTTCCACTTCTTTTTGCCTGTGTTGTGAGTGTTCCAGTTTAGAGACAACCCCACTGCTATCTGCTTTGAGAAGCATCACTCTACACCAGTGGTCTTCAAACCTTTTAAAGCCATCCCCTGACCCCCCAGTGAAAATAAAATCACCAGGCCCTTCTCCAAATTTTTCACAAATATTGTATTAATCTGGCAATGTTTAAATATGGCGACACTTATTTAAACATTGCAGTTAAGTTATTTTACTGTTTTAAAAATGCAATCACATTCATAATGCCAAACATACTAGTCCGGTGAGGCAGGCCTTACTAATTTGAAGAAGTATTCACAGTGTGATTATTCGAAGTGGGGCGTGAGGGTTCTGTAGAGTATTTGGAGGCCCTTGCCTTGTGACACATACTCCCAGCTTGGATATAACTGACAAAACATGTTAGTGCTGGCTCATACAGAGCACTTTACTGCTTCTCATTTATTTCAGCTTAAAACAAAGTCCTGTTATAAGCATAATGCTTCTTTTGGCCAGAGCCTGATGCAACCAGCCTCCAGTTTGAAGACTCCTGCTTTACACAAAGGCTGTGGCTGGAGGGCAGCCTGAAAAGAACACTCAAAAGAGAACCATCTCAAAATGATCCACATCCTCTGTCAAGAAGTAAAAGTATATAAAAGTGGGACCCAAAGCAAATCACTTGGTGCTAGCTTCAAGACTAAGGAAGGGAGTGCCCTGACAAGTACTCGAAGGACTGCAGAGTGCCCAGGGCTATTGTCTGCCTGGCGGCCGGTCTCTCTTAGGTGAGGGGACATCACCTAAAGTCTGGCCTTTCTGCTGGAGAAACTGAGAGCGACTAGAACTGCCAGTTCCGGCCCGGTCTGTGCTGCTTCTGCTTTGCTGATGACATCAGCCGACCAGGGCCACAAATGCAGGCTCCAACCATGCACCATGGCTGCATCTGTCATGTTGACGATATTGACCTGATCTGGTCAACAAATACCGGTGTTGGTTCAGACAAGGCTTTACCTGCTGTGTGGACAACTCTGGCCTTACTGGAGCTGAATCCATCGTAGTGAATTGTCCAGCCCAGTCGTCAATGGGCCAGAAATGATTTGTGGTTGAACAAAGCCACAACAGACCAGGCCGTATCTATGCTTCATATTCCAGGGCACCACAGAGCAGCACCCACTGAGACACATCAGAGCTTGTTCAACAAGACAGTCTGAGGCTGGCCTCACTCATACTGGCCCATCTACAGGAAGGAATATGAGGTTCCCAGATACGCTGGATACCACCACGAACTTACACTTTCCCCACTACACTACACTACGGGAGGAGTTGTGCCTTAGTGGCTAGAGCTACCAGCTTTGGAGGCTAGGGAGCCAGATTAACATTGTAATATTCTGAGCAAATCACTAATCTCCCACTGCCTAAAATGTAAATGTAATGTTTTTGTATAATCCTTACTTCTACACGCTCTTGAAGATTGCCTCCCTCCCATGTAAAGTACAGCATTCTATTGCTGCCTAGCTAGGTTACCAATATTTAAATAACAATACACACTACTCCACCTTCTGCTGCTTTCTAGCTAGGTTTCCACTATTTATTCACATTATACACTAATCCACCAGGTATAAGAGACTCAAAACAAAGCTGACTAAGTGTGCATTTCACTTAAGCAGAGGCTTTTGGGACTGCATTTTTGCCTGTTTCATGGTTTCACTATAACTTCTGGCGGTGTACCTAGCAGATGCCAAGGAAGGATTAGCTGGAGGGAGCTGAGTGGGTGTAGCACCACAAGGGAGAAGCACCACCTTGGTCACTGGCTAGTGTCCTATGTTGACTTGTGTGGTATGTAATACCACTGTGTGATTAAAAAGTGCTTTATTTCCCTAAAAGACAGGCACTCAGATGGACATTTTAGTTATTTTGTCTGTTGTTTGATTCTTAACTTTTGCATTTGTGCACCCCACTCTACCTTCATGAGAACCCTTTGGCAAGCCCTCGTAATCATGAGAGTCAAGTGGGGAAGTGGTTGTACTTACCACAATTTGCAGAGACATAGCAATAGACAGAGGGCCTGATTAAGATCTCGGCGGATGAGATACTCCATCACAAACGGATATACCGTCTGCCATATTACAAGTTACAATACTACCCATTAATACAGCGGACGGGATATCCGTCACGTTTGTGATAGAGTATCCCATCCACCAACATTATAATCAGACCCAGATCCACCAATGGCAAATCACCTCAGCTGCCACTGCTGGGTCCAGGTAGCCCCTGTCTGCACTGTGCCCCTCCCCCTTAAAGGGTTCTGACACAAGGTATGAGAGAGAACAGCCTGTGAATAAAGGTTCTGGGCCTAGCCAGTAAACAAGGGGTCTGTGGGGCACATGAGCATGCATGGAGCTCCTGCTGCAGACAGTGTGGCTCGGCACAACAGTGTTGGGACAATGTGCAGCCTGGTAAGTCCTGGGGAGCTGAAAGCCAGAGCGATGCCCCCACATACAAGACAGAAGGGGGCCCAGTGACTGGTGGTGGCACATACTGTGTTAGTGCTGATAGTACTTTGTTTGCTCCCTGGGGAGTGGCCAATGTGAAAGGGTGCTGCAGTTGCAAAGTACGGGTCAGTGAACTGTAAGTAATATATATGTGAGAAATGCTGAGACTCTTTATCTATGGAGAGTTCAGTGGAGGCCTACGACTTGGAGTTAATGACTCGAGAGCAGGCACAATATCTCAATACCAAAATAAATTGGACGAGAATGCCTTTCTGCAAGGTGGCAGGACTATGCAACTAGTGGTGGGGCATCCATGGTGTGCCAGTGAGGGGGAAGGTGCAGTAGAGAAGAATCCACAAAAAGAGGCGTACTGAAAGCAGTGAAAGATTGGCATACTCTTCTAGAGTACGTGAAAGACATAAAGGCAAAAGACCTGAATTTGCTGAGGGTGGGCTTTCTGAGAGAATCACCACAGTAAAAAAAAAGACAGAAACAATGAAGTCAGAATTAAAAAGCCTGAAGCATGGTGCATCAAAACTGCACAAAAGCTCCCTCCTTTTCATAGAGAAGATCGAGGATGCATAGGGGATGCTCATGGCATAACAACCTACACATTGTGGGGGCCTGTGAATGAGCTCACAGCTCAAACATTAAACGTTTCATGGAGAAATTTACTATAAAGATACAAAGCTCCATAGGCCTTTCATTCTTTGCAGTGGAATGGGTGTACTGGACCCCTATCCCAATGCCTTCAATGTGGTGAAGAAAGCATTTGAGAAGTGTTAACTTAAATAAATGATGCTCTTCCAATGCCAGAATTCCGGAGAGAACATCAAGACACTTCTTGATTTCAGGTGATGGCTGAGAATGCCTTGAGAGTTGGCAGCAAGAGAGAAATAACTTACAAGCTAGACAGATCAATCCAGTGGTAGTATTGAGGTACGGATGCTAAACACACTAGGGGTAACTGCTGAGATACACTGACCCCATGATGGAAAGAGGAAGACAACTATTTGATAGACAAAGGAAAATGATGATACTACAGTGACATCGAAGAAAATTCGTCAAGGAGAGGATGGCCAGAAGACCTCGAGCAAATAAGCTCCTGAGAGATACAGATCAAAAATGTTTGGAGAACATCATCTGTAGCCTCCAATCCATTTCATGCCCCTTTTTTTGCAACTGCGAAGGCCAAAGTTTCACATGGTGGCTACACTATGAGACATAGATGGGGCTTGGGGGCTGGATGTGGGAGAGGGGGCTACACACTAGTGCTTCAGATACCTCCTTCGACTTTGTCCTGTTAGCACTGATCTTTATAGTGAATCATTTGTGAATTGGTTATATATACTGAGGCAACACATATCTTGTGCACTGGGGGTTATGTATGTTGTGTTCTGAAACATTAAAATATATAGGATACAAGGGGGCATGGTAGTGGTACCATGACCCCTTTACAGTTGGGGGGACAGCCAGTCTAGCGGGACTCATGCAGGAGCCACCATGGATCTCCTGTCTGTTCCCAAGGGACACGCTGGCACTTCCTAGAGTCCAGAGGGACAGAAAAAAATATATATGTGGGCATAAGTGAGGGAGATCCCAATTCCTTTGGATACCAAAGCACCGTTAGGTAGCTAACCTCCTGCTGTGCATATCCTGGCCCCTGTATAAGTCTTCACGGAGAGCCTGCTCCCACTAAACACCCAAGCCCTGGTAGGTGGTCAAGCCCTACTAAGCACACCATTTGCCTTGTACAAAAATCTTCAAAGAGAGCCTACTCCCTCTACACACTCAAGCCCTTTAGGTGGCCAAGCCCCTAATAAGCATATCCTTCATCTTGTATAAAAGACTTCACGAAGAGCCCACTCCCTCCCCACACTCAAGCCCAATTTGGTGACCAAGCCCCTACTATGCAACCCTTTGTCTAGTGAAAAGCCTTTACAGAGAGCCCGCTCCCTCTAGACACCAAAGGCCTATTAGGTGGCGCGGTCCCTACTACTAACTCCTTTCTCCTGTACAAAAGTCTTCATGGAAAGCCCACTCCCTCCAGACACCCACACCCCATTAGATGGCCAAGCCCCTAACAAGCCCCTACCGCACACACCCTTTTTCTTGCACAAACGTCTTGATGGAGAACCTGCTTCCTCCAGACACCAAAGACCTATTAGGTGATCAAGGGCCAGATGTAGCAAAGGCTTTTACCCATTCTGTGTCTATGGGAAAACGTTTTCGTACATATGGCCCCAAGTTACTACAACATACACACATCCTCTTTCACAAAATTCTTCACAGAGAGCCCACTATCTACAGTCATCCAAAACACCATAGGTTGGCAAGCCCCTACTATGCACACAATTTATCTTCTAAAAAAGTCTTCACCAAGAGCACACTTCCTCCAGACACCCAAGCCTCATTATGTGTCCAAGCCCCTGCTATGCACAGCATTTGCCCTGCACAAAATTGTTCTACATTTAAGAAGAAATAGAACAATTATCCTCTCTCTTAATGTGCTGGCACACTTTGTACAGGCTTTCACCAACGCAGAAACTTTTCTGCTATAGTACATCTGTGTCTGTGTTGTGGTTAATCTAGTTTTCGTGCAGGAAGGAGTCCTTTTTAGCATTAAAACTATCCTTGAAGGTTGTATACATACTGTAGAATGTAGCATATGCAAAGTGGGGAAAAATTAAGAGAAATAAAAATATTTCTCTTTGTTATTCAAGCCTCAGGGAGGTGCAGGATTTTGGCACAACACCATGTGTACAAGTCATTGTAGATATGCAGCTGCATCACAAAAACACTGGTGGATATATGAGAATGCCCATACAACACCCACAGAACACCCCCTTGATGCAAAATAATGCAAGGCTGCACATTACACTGCACTGCATTACTATTTATAAAGTAACAGAAAAAGTGGCTTTTGTTAGTTTATACATACAAATACAATTTTTGTGTCTGGCCTGCATTCAAAACACACACCTGAAGCAAACTCTTTATAAATGTAAGACAATTTAGGTACAAGTATTTTGGCTTTATTTATACTTACATAATTAAGTAGTGTAATAGTTAGGGTTGTCTGCTTAGCAAGCTGAAAAGAGTGTGTAATGAGGTGTGCTACTTATAATAATTTGAATGTGGTGGATAAACTATAAATGAAAGTTAAAACTATAACTTCAGAATTTGTAAAGTTTTTGTAGTTTAAGCTGAGCTTGAATAGAGACAGAACGTTTCCTAACCATTACTAAGCTTTAACCTTTGTTTTTTAATTAAATCTCAATGTGTTTTATTTCAGTTTTTATAAAAATGTGTTTTAACTTGTAGAGTCCAGTGTCGCTAGTGGAGAGTTGGTTGATGGAGTGTCATACGGTACAGTGGAGGAGAGTGTTGTAAAGTCTTCTGTCATATAGTGGAGCACTGTAGACTAGAGTAGAGTGTAGTGGTGCATCATACAGTTTAGTAAAGTGTTGCAACGGGGTATATATTGTAGTGGCATGATGTCTCATATAGTGGAGTCAAGTTTCGGTGACTGGAGCAGAGAGTTGTCCAATGGCCTGGCGTGTCAAACATTACAGCATGGTGTCGTAGATTGTCATAGAGTGGAGTACAGTGTTTTAAGTTTAGTAGGGTGATGTATCATCAAGTGGAGTGTTGTAGAGCACAGTGGAGGAGAGTGTCGTAGAGTGGAGTGCTGTGTCATACAGTGGAGTGGCGAATGGTACAGCGAAGTTGAGTGGTGTGTCGTTGAATGTCATACAGTGTAGTACAGTGGCATAGAGTGGTTGGGCATAGAGTGGAGTAGAATGTCATAGAGAGGCAAACAATGTAGTACAGTGTTGTAGAGGGGAGTTGCATGAAGTGGAGTAGAGTGTTGGATAGCGGAGAGGCATAGAGCGGAGTATGGTAAAGTGGCGTAGAGCGGGATAAAGTGTAGTACAGTTGAGTATAGTGGTGCAGAATACACTGGAGAGGGGTAGTGCAGAGTTAAGTATCAGAGTGGATGGTGTGTTGTAGACTGTAGTGGTGTTGAGTGCAGTAGAGTGGAGTGGTGTAGCATACAGTTGAGTAAAGGGTCATAAAATGGAGTACAGTGTTGTGCAGTATAGTGTGGTGGTGTGTCGTACAGTATTGGAATTTTTTGTAGACTACAGTAGAGTGGTGTACAATCTAGCTGAGTTTGGTGGAGTGGAGTGGAGTGGAGTACAGTACAGTGTTGTAGTGCATGGTAGAATGGAGCAGCATACAGTATTATGGAGCACAATGGGACTATGAGACATAGATGGGGCTTGGGGGCTGGATGTGGGAGTGATGGCTACACACTAGTGCTTCAAATACTTCCTTCCACTTTGTCCTGTTAGCACTGATCTTTATGGTGAATCATTTGTGAATTGGTTATATATACTGAGGCAACACATATCTCGTGCACTGGGGGTTATATATGTTGTGTTCTGAAACATTAACCGGTTCTGTGCCGAGGACGTAGTGGTTACGTCCTTCGGCACAGTGCTGCTGTGCCGAGGACGTAACCACTACGTCCTCGGCACACAGCCCAGAGGGAGCGCTCTCGCTCCCTCTGTGTGCTTCCCCCCACCCCCCAAGTCAGGGATGGAAGGGGAAGCCATCCCCACCCCCCTGTGACATCAGCGCGCGAGCGCGCGCTGATTTGTCACAGGGTCTCCCCCATCAGCATTTCTCTTTCAATCACGTGGGGGAGGCCCGGAGAGGCTTCAAAGGGAAGGAAATGTATTTCCTTTCCTTTGAAGTCTCTCCCAGGGTTTCAAAAGCCGAATTGCTTGTAATCCGGCTTTTGAAACCCCACTAGACACCAGGGTTTTTTTTTTTTTGTGGAAATGGACATAAGGGAGCGACCCTTTGGGCAAGGGTCGCTCCCGGGGGGGGGGGCATTTTTTTGGGAAGGCCTTTTCTGCCCCCAGGGGGGGCAGAAACCTCTAGGCACCAGGGATCCTTTTTTTTTTTTTCTTTTTGTTTTGTTTTGGTTCTTTTTTAGGTGGGGAGCGACCCCTTAGGCAAGGGTCGCTCCCCTAGGGGGCAAATTATATTTAGGCCATTCCTGCCCCCCTTGGGGGCAGATTGGCCTATTTTGATGAGGGGGGCAGAAACCACTAGACACCAGGGATTTATTTATTTTTTTGGAATGGACATAAGGGAGCGACCCCTTGGGCAAGGGTCGCTCCCAGGGGGGGGCATTTTTTGGGAAGGCCTTTTCTGCCCCCCCTGGGGGCAGATCGGCCCATTATTAGGGGCCCCAGGGATATATATATTTTTTATTTTGTTTATGTTTTTGATTTAGGTGTGGGGAGTGACCCCTTAGGCAAGGGTCACTCCCCTAGGGGGCAAATTATATTTAGGCCATTTCTGCCCCCCTTGGGGGCATATTGGCCTATTTTTGAGGCCAATCTGACAGAAACCACTAGACACCAGGCAGTTTTTTTTTTTACGTGAATTTAACGCAAGGGGAGTGATCCCTTAGGCAAGGGTCGCTCCCTGGGGGGGGCAAATTTATTTTAGGCCATTTCTGCCTCCCCGGGGAAGATCGGCCTATTGTTATTAGGCCGATCTGCCCCCAGGGGGGGCAGAAACCTCTAGGCGCCAGGGCAATTTTTTTTGTTGTGTTTTTTTGTTTGTCTGTTTGTTTTTTCAGAGAAGGGGAGCGACCCATTAGGCAAGGGTCGCTCCCCTGGGGGGCAAATTGTATTTAGATCATTTCTGGGGGCAGATTGGCCGATTTTAGGTCAATCTGCCCCCAAGGGGGCAGAAACCACTAGGCACCAGGGATTTTTTTTTGGGCGCCAATGTCACGCAGGGGGAGCGACCCCGTAAGCAACGGCCGCTCCCGGGGGGGTTGGGGGGTGGAATTTATTTTAGGCCATTTCTGCCCCCCCTGGGGGCAGATCGGCCTATTGTTATTAGGCCGATCTGCCCCCAGGGGGGGAAGAAACCTCTAGGCGCCAGGTCAAATTTTTTTTTTGTGTTTTTTTTTTGTTTGTTTGTTTTTTCAGAGATGGGGAGCGACCCATTAGGCAAGGGTCGCTCCTCTGGGGGGCAAATTGTATTTAGACCATTTCTGCCCCCCCTTGGGAGCAGAAACCACTGGGTGCCAATGTCACGCAGGGGGAGCGACCCCGTAGGCAAGGGTCGCTCCCGCGGGGGTGTTGGGGGGCTGTGGGGAGCAAATTTATTTTAGGACATTTCTGCCCCCCCTGGGGGCAGATCGGCCTATTGTTATTAGGCCGATCTGCCCCCAGGGGGGCAGAAACCTCTAGGTGCCAGGTCAAATTTTATTTTGTGTGGTTTTTTTTGTTTGTTTGTTTTTTCAGAGATGGGGAGCGACCCATTAGGCAAGGGTCGTTCCCCTGGGGGGCAAATTGTATTTAGGCCATTTCTGCCCCCCTTGGGGGCATATTGGCCTATTTTTTAGGCCAATCTGCCCCCAAGGGGGAGAAACCACTAGGCAACAGGGATTTTTTTTTGGGCGCCAATGTCACGCAGGGGGAGCGACCCCGTAGGCAAGGGTCGCTCCCGGGGGGGGGGGGGGGTTTGAGAGGGTTTTGGACAAATTTATTTTAGGCCATTTGTGCCCCCCCTGGGGCCGGCTGAGCTAGAGGCCAAAATCCACAGGTAGGCACTGTTTTCTATGAAAAAATGTGATGTGTCCATGTTGTGTTTTGGGCCATTTCCTGTCGCGGGCGCTAGGCCTACCCACACAAGTGCGGTATCATTTTTATCGGGAGACTTGGGGGAACGCTGGGTGGAAGGAAATTTGTGGCTCCTCTCAGATTTCAGAACTTTCTGTCACCGAAATGTGAGGAAAACGTGTTTTTTTAGCCACATTTTGAGGTTTGTAGAGGATTCTGGGTAACAGAACCTGGTCAGAGCCCCACAAGTCACCCCATCTTGGATTCCCCTGGGTTTCTAGTTTTCAAAAATGCACAGGTGTGGTAGGTTTCCCTAGGTGCCGGCTGAGCTAGAGGCCAAAATTCACAGGTAGGCACTGTTTTCTATGAAAAAATGTGAAGTGTCCACGTTGTGTTTTGGGCCATTTCCTGTGGCGGGCGCTAGGCCTACCCACACAAGTGAGGTATCATTTTTATCAGGCGACTTGGGGGAAAGCTGGGTGGAAGGAAATTTGTGGCTCCTCTCTGATTCCAGAACTTTCTGTCACCAAAATGTGAGGAAAACATGTTTTTTTAGCCAAATTTTGAGGTTTGCAAATGATTCTGGGTAACAGAACCTGGTCAGAGCCCCACAAGTCACCCCATCTTGGATTCCCCTAGGTCTCTAGTTTTCAAAAATGCACAGGTTTGGTAGGTTTCCCTAGGTGCCGGCTGAGCTAGAGGCCAAAATCTACAGGTAGGCACTTTGCAAAAAACACCTCTGTTTTCTTTCAAAAAATGTGATGTGTCCACGTTGCGTTTTGGGGCATTTCCTGTCGCGGGCGCTAGGCCTACCCACACAAGTGAGGTATCATTTTTATCGGGAGACTTGGGGGAACGCTGGGTGGAAGGAAACTTGTGGCTCCTCTCCGATTCCAGAACTTTCTGTCACCAAAATGTGAGGAAAACATGTTTTTTTAGCCAAATTTTGAGGTTTGCAAAGGATTCTGGGTAACAGAACCTGGTCAGAGCCCCACAAGTCACCCCATCTTGGATTCCCCTGGGTTTCTAGTTTTCAAAAATGCACTGGTTTGCTAGGTTTCCCCAGGTGCCGGCTGAGCTAGAGGCCAAAATCCACAGGTAGGCACTGTTTTCTATGAAAAAATGTGAAGTGTCCACGTTGTGTTTTGGGCCCTTTCCTGTGGCGGGCGCTAGGCCTACCCACACAAGTGAGGTATCATTTTTATCGGGAGACTTGGGGGAACGCTGGGTGGAAGGAAATTTGTGGCTCCTCTCTGATTCCAGAACTTTCTGTCACCAAAATGTGAGGAAAACATGTTTTTTTAGCCAAATTTTGAGGTTTGCAAATGATTCTGGGTAACAGAACCTGGTCAGAGCCCCACAAGTCACCCCATCTTGGATTCCCCTAGGTCTCTAGTTTTAAAAAATGCACAGGTTTGGTAGGTTTCCCTAGGTGCCGGCTGAGCTAGAGGCCAAAATCTACAGGTAGGCACTTTGCAAAAAACACCTCTGTTTTCTTTCAAAAAATGTGATGTGTCCACGTTGCGTTTTGGGGCATTTCCTGTCGCGGGCGCTAGGCCTACCCACACAAGTGAGGTATCATTTTTATCGGGAGACTTGGGGGAACGCTGGGTGGAAGGAAACTTGTGGCTCCTCTCCGATTCCAGAACTTTCTGTCACCAAAATGTGAGGAAAACATGTTTTTTTAGCCAAATTTTGAGGTTTGCAAAGGATTCTGGGTAACAGAACCTGGTCAGAGCCCCACAAGTCACCCCATCTTGGATTCCCCTAGGTCTCTAGTTTTCAAAAATGCACAGGTTTGGTAGGTTTCCCTAGGTGCCGGCTGAGCTAGAGGCCAAAATCTACAGGTAGGCACTTTGCAAAAAACACCTCTGTTTTCGTTAAAAAAATGTGATGTATCCACGTTGCGTTTTGGGGCACATCCTGTCGCGGGCGCTAGGCCTACCCACACAAGTGAGGTATCATTTTTATCGGGAGACTTGGGGGAACACTGGGTGGAAGGAAATTTGTGGCTCCTCTCTGATTCCAGAACTTTCTGTCACCAAAATGTGAGGAAAACGTGTTTTTTTAGCCAAATTTTGAGGTTTGCAAAGGATTCTGGGTAACAGAACCTGGTCAGAGCCCCACATGTCACCCCATCTTGGATTCCCCTAGGTCTCTAGTTTTAAAAAATGCACAGGTTTGGTAGGTTTCCCTAGGTGCCGGCTGAGCTAGAGGCCAAAATCTACAGGTAGGCACTTTGCAAAAAACACCTCTGTTTTCTTTCAAAAAATGTGATGTGTCAACGTTGCGTTTTGGGGCATTTCCCGTCGCGGGCACTAGGCCTACCCACACAAGTGAGGTATCATTTTTATCGGGAGACTTGGGGGAACGCTGGGTGGAAGGAAATTTGTGGCTCCTCTCTGATTCCAGAACTTTCTGTCACCAAAATGTGAGGAAAACATGTTTTTTTAGCCAAATTTTGAGGTTTGCAAATGATTCTGGGTAACAGAACCTGGTCAGAGCCCCACAAGTCACCCCATCTTGGATTCCCCTAGGTCTCTAGTTTTCAAAAATGCACAGGTTTGGTAGGTTTCCCTAGGTGCCGGCTGAGCTAGAGGCCAAAATCTACAGGTAGGCACTTTGCAAAAAACACCTCTGTTTTCTTTCAAAAAATGTGATGTGTCCACGTTGCGTTTTGGGGCATTTCCTGTCGCGGGCGCTAGGCCTACCCACACAAGTGAGGTATCATTTTTATCGGGAGACTTGGGGGAACGCTGGGTGGAAGGAAACTTGTGGCTCCTCTCCGATTCCAGAACTTTCTGTCACCAAAATGTGAGGAAAACATGTTTTTTTAGCCAAATTTTGAGGTTTGCAAAGGATTCTGGGTAACAGAACCTGGTCAGAGCCCCACAAGTCACCCCATCTTGGATTCCCCTAGGTCTCTAGTTTTCAAAAATGCACAGGTTTGGTAGGTTTCCCTAGGTGCCGGCTGAGCTAGAGGCCAAAATCTACAGGTAGGCACTTTGCAAAAAACACCTCTGTTTTCGTTAAAAAAATGTGATGTATCCACGTTGCGTTTTGGGGCACATCCTGTCGCGGGCGCTAGGCCTACCCACACAAGTGAGGTATCATTTTTATCGGGAGACTTGGGGGAACACTGGGTGGAAGGAAATTTGTGGCTCCTCTCTGATTCCAGAACTTTCTGTCACCAAAATGTGAGGAAAACGTGTTTTTTTAGCCAAATTTTGAGGTTTGCAAAGGATTCTGGGTAACAGAACCTGGTCAGAGCCCCACATGTCACCCCATCTTGGATTCCCCTAGGTCTCTAGTTTTAAAAAATGCACAGGTTTGGTAGGTTTCCCTAGGTGCCGGCTGAGCTAGAGGCCAAAATCTACAGGTAGGCACTTTGCAAAAAACACCTCTGTTTTCTTTCAAAAAATGTGATGTGTCAACGTTGCGTTTTGGGGCATTTCCCGTCGCGGGCACTAGGCCTACCCACACAAGTGAGGTATCATTTTTATCGGGAGACTTGGGGGAACGCTGGGTGGAAGGAAATTTGTGGCTCCTCTCTGATTCCAGAACTTTCTGTCACCAAAATGTGAGGAAAACGTGTTTTTTTAGCCAAATCTTGAGGTTTGCAAAGAATTCTGAGTAACAGAACCTGGTCAGAGCCCCACAAGTCACCCCATCTTAAATTCCCCTAGATCTCTAGTTTTCAAAAATGCACAGGTGTGGTAGGTTTCCCTAGGTGCCGGCTGAGCTAGAGGCCAAAATTCACAGGTAGGCACTGTTTTCTATGAAAAAATGTGAAGTGTCCACGTTGTGTTTTGGGCCATTTCCTGTGGCGGGCGCTAGGCCTACCCACACAAGTGAGGTATCATTTTTATCAGGCGACTTGGGGGAAAGCTGGGTGGAAGGAAATTTGTGGCTCCTCTCTGATTCCAGAACTTTCTGTCACCAAAATGTGAGGAAAACATGTTTTTTTAGCCAAATTTTGAGGTTTGCAAATGATTCTGGGTAACAGAACCTGGTCAGAGCCCCACAAGTCACCCCATCTTGGATTCCCCTAGGTCTCTAGTTTTCAAAAATGCACAGGTTTGGTAGGTTTCCCTAGGTGCCGGCTGAGCTAGAGGCCAAAATCTACAGGTAGGCACTTTGCAAAAAACACCTCTGTTTTCTTTCAAAAAATGTGATGTGTCCACGTTGCGTTTTGGGGCATTTCCTGTCGCGGGCGCTAGGTCTACCCACACAAGTGAGGTATCATTTTTATCGGGAGACTTGGGGGAACGCTGGGTGGAAGGAAACTTGTGGCTCCTCTCCGATTCCAGAACTTTCTGTCACCAAAATGTGAGGAAAACATGTTTTTTTAGCCAAATTTTGAGGTTTGCAAAGGATTCTGGGTAACAGAACCTGGTCAGAGCCCCACAAGTCACCCCATCTTGGATTCCCCTAGGTCTCTAGTTTTCAAAAATGCACAGGTTTGGTAGGTTTCCCTAGGTGCCGGCTGAGCTAGAGGCCAAAATCTACAGGTAGGCACTTTGCAAAAAACACCTCTGTTTTCTTTAAAAAAATGTGATGTGTCAACGTTGCGTTTTGGGGCATTTCCCGTCGCGGGCACTAGGCCTACCCACACAAGTGAGGTATCATTTTTATCGGGAGACTTGGGGGAACGCTGGGTGGAAGGAAATTTGTGGCTCCTCTCTGATTCCAGAACTTTCTGTCACCAAAATGTGAGGAAAACATGTTTTTTTAGTCAAATCTTGAGGTTTGCAAAGAATTCTGAGTAACAGAACCTGGTCAGAGCCCCACAAGTCACCCCATCTTAAATTCCCCTAGATCTCTAGTTTTCAAAAATGCACAGGTGTGGTAGGTTTCCCTAGGTGCCGGCTGAGCTAGAGGCCAAAATTCACAGGTAGGCACTGTTTTCTATGAAAAAATGTGAAGTGTCCACGTTGTGTTTTGGGCCATTTCCTGTGGCGGGCGCTAGGCCTACCCACACAAGTGAGGTATCATTTTTATCAGGCGACTTGGGGGAAAGCTGGGTGGAAGGAAATTTGTGGCTCCTCTCTGATTCCAGAACTTTCTGTCACCAAAATGTGAGGAAAACATGTTTTTTTAGCCAAATTTTGAGGTTTGCAAAGGATTCTCGGTAACAGAACCTGATCAGAGCCCCACAAGTCACCCCATCTTGGATTCCCCTAGGTCTCTAGTTTTCAAAAATGCACAGGTTTGGTAGGTTTCCCTAGGTGCCGGCTGAGCTAGAGGCCAAAATCTACAGGTAGGCACTTTGCAAAAAACACCTCTGTTTTCTTTAAAAAAATGTGATGTGTCCACGTTGCGTTTTGGGGCTTTTCCTGTCGCGGGCGCTAGGCCTACCCACACAAGTGAGGTATCATTTTTATCGGGAGACTTGGGGAAACGCTGGGTAGAAGGAAATTTGTGGCTCCTCTCTGATTCCAGAACTTTCTGTCACCAAAATTTGAGGAAGACGTGTTTTTTTAGCCGAATTTTGAGGTTTGCAAAGGATTCTGGGTAACAGAACCTGGTCAGAGCCCCACAAGTCACCCCATCTTGGATTCCCCTAGGTCTGTAGGTTTCAAAAATGCACAGGTTTGGTAGGTTTCCCTGGGTGCCGACTGAGCTAGAGGCCAAAATCTACAGATAGGCACTGTGCAAAAAACACCTCTGTTTTCTTTCAAAAAATTTGATGTGTCCACGTTGCGTTGTGGGGCATTTCCTGTCGCGGGCGCTAGGCCTACCCACAGAACTGAGGTATAATTTTTATCGGGAGACTTGGGGGAATGCTGGGTGGAAGAAACTTTGTGGCTCCTCTCTGATTCCAGAACTTTCTGTCACCAAAATGGAAGGAAAACGTGTTTTTTTAGCCAAATTTTGAGGTTTGCAAAGGATTCTGGGTAACAGAACCTGGTCATAGCCTCACACGTCACCCCATCCTGGATTCCCCTTGGTCTCTAGTTTTAAAAAATGCACAGGTTTGGTAGGTTTCCCTAGGTGCCGGCTGAGCTAGAGGCCAAAATCTACAGATAGGCACTTTGCAAAAAACACCTCTGTTTTCTTTCAAAAAATGTGATGTGTCCACGTTGCGTTGTGGGGCATTTCCTGTCGCGGGCGCTAGGCCTACCCACACAAGTGAGGTATCATTTTTATCAGGCGACTTGGGGGAAAGCTGGGTGGAAGGAAATTTGTGGCTCCTCTCTGATTCCAGAACTTTCTGTCACCAAAATGTGAGGAAAACATGTTTTTTTAGCCAAATATTGAGGTTTGCAAAGGATTCTGGGTAACAGAACCTGGTCAGAGCCCCACAAGTCACCCCATCTTAAATTCCCCTAGATCTCTAGTTTTCAAAAATGCACAGGTGTGGTAGGTTTCCCTAGGTGCCGGCTGAGCTAGAGGCCAAAATTCACAGGTAGGCACTGTTTTCTATGAAAAAATGTGAAGTGTCCACGTTGTGTTTTGGGCCATTTCCTGTGGCGGGCGCTAGGCCTACCCACACAAGTGAGGTATCATTTTTATCAGGCGGCTTGGGGGAAAGCTGGGTGGAAGGAAATTTGTGGCTCCTCTCTGATTCCAGAACTTTCTGTCACCAAAATGTGAGGAAAACATGTTTTTTTAGCCAAATATTGAGGTTTGCAAAGGATTCTGGGTAACAGAACCTGGTCAGAGCCCCACAAGTCACCCCATCTTGGATTCCCCTAGGTCTCTAGTTTTAAAAAATGCACAGGTTTGGTAGGTTTCCCTAGGTGCCGGCTGAGCTAGAGGCCAAAATCTACAGGTAGGCACTTTGCAAAAAACACCTCTGTTTTCTTTAAAAAAATGTGATGTGTCCACGTTGCGTTTTGGGGCTTTTCCTGTCGCGGGCGCTAGGCCTACCCACACAAGTGAGGTATCATTTTTATCGGGAGACTTGGGGAAACGCTGGGTAGAAGGAAATTTGTGGCTCCTCTCTGATTCCAGAACTTTCTGTCACCAAAATTTGAGGAAGACGTGTTTTTTTAGCCGAATTTTGAGGTTTGCAAAGGATTCTGGGTAACAGAACCTGGTCAGAGCCCCACAAGTCACCCCATCTTGGATTCCCCTAGGTCTGTAGGTTTCAAAAAGGCACAGGTTTGGTAGGTTTCCCTGGGTGCCGGCTGAGCTAGAGGCCAAAATCTACAGATAGGCACTTTGCAAAAAACACCTCTGTTTTCTTTCAAAAAATGTGATGTGTCCACGTTGCGTTGTGGGGCATTTCCTGTCGCGGGCGCTAGGCCTACCCACACAACTGAGGTATCATTTTTATCGGGAGACTTGGGGGAATGCTGGGTGGAAGAAACTTTGTGGCTCCTCTCTGATTCCAGAACTTTCTGTCACCAAAATGGAAGGAAAACGTGTTTTTTTAGCCAAAGTTTGAGGTTTGCAAAGGATTCTGGGTAACAGAACCTGGTCATAGCCTCACAAGTCACCCCATCCTGGATTCCCCTTGGTCTCTAGTTTTAAAAAATGCACAGGTTTGGTAGGTTTCCCTAGGTGCCGGCTGAGCTAGAGGCCAAAATCTACAGATAGGCACTTTGCAAAAAACACCTCTGTTTTCTTTAAAAAAATGTGATGTGTCCACGTTGCGTTGTGGGGCATTTCCTGTCGCGGGTGCTAGGCCTACCCACACAAGTGAGGTATCATTTTTATCAGGCGACTTGGGGGAAAGCTGGGTGGAAGGAAATTTGTGGCTCCTCTCTGATTCCAGAACTTTCTGTCACCAAAATGTGAGGAAAACATGTTTTTTTAGCCAAATATTGAGGTTTGCAAAGGATTCTGGGTAACAGAACCTGGTCAGAGCCCCACAAGTCACCCCATCTTGGATTCCCCTAGGTCTCTAGTTTTAAAAAATGCACAGGTTTGGTAGGTTTCCCTAGGTGCCGGCTGAGCTAGAGGCCAAAATCTACAGGTAGGCACTTTGCAAAAAACACCTCTGTTTTCTTTAAAAAAATGTGATGTGTCCACGTTGCGTTTTGGGGCTTTTCCTGTCGCGGGCGCTAGGCCTACCCACACAAGTGAGGTATCATTTTTATCGGGAGACTTGGGGAAACGCTGGGTAGAAGGAAATTTGTGGCTCCTCTCTGATTCCAGAACTTTCTGTCACCAAAATTTGAGGAAGACGTGTTTTTTTAGCCGAATTTTGAGGTTTGCAAAGGATTCTGGGTAACAGAACCTGGTCAGAGCCCCACAAGTCACCCCATCTTGGATTCCCCTAGGTCTGTAGGTTTCAAAAAGGCACAGGTTTGGTAGGTTTCCCTGGGTGCCGGCTGAGCTAGAGGCCAAAATCTACAGATAGGCACTTTGCAAAAAACACCTCTGTTTTCTTTCAAAAAATGTGATGTGTCCACGTTGCGTTGTGGGGCATTTCCTGTCGCGGGCGCTAGGCCTACCCACACAACTGAGGTATCATTTTTATCGGGAGACTTGGGGGAATGCTGGGTGGAAGAAACTTTGTGGCTCCTCTCTGATTCCAGAACTTTCTGTCACCAAAATGGAAGGAAAACGTGTTTTTTTAGCCAAAGTTTGAGGTTTGCAAAGGATTCTGGGTAACAGAACCTGGTCATAGCCTCACAAGTCACCCCATCCTGGATTCCCCTTGGTCTCTAGTTTTAAAAAATGCACAGGTTTGGTAGGTTTCCCTAGGTGCCGGCTGAGCTAGAGGCCAAAATCTACAGATAGGCACTTTGCAAAAAACACCTCTGTTTTCTTTAAAAAAATGTGATGTGTCCACGTTGCGTTGTGGGGCATTTCCTGTCGCGGGTGCTAGGCCTACCCACACAAGTGAGGTATCATTTTTATCAGGCGACTTGGGGGAAAGCTGGGTGGAAGGAAATTTGTGGCTCCTCTCTGATTCCAGAACTTTCTGTCACCAAAATGTGAGGAAAACATGTTTTTTTAGCCAAATATTGAGGTTTGCAAAGGATTCTGGGTAACAGAACCTGGTCAGAGCCCCACAAGTCACCCCATCTTGGATTAACCTAGGTCTCTAGTTTTAAAAAATGCACAGGTTTGGTAGGTTTCCCTAGGTGCCGGCTGAGCTAGAGGCCAAAATCTACAGGTAGGCACTTTGCAAAAAACACCTCTGTTTTCTTTAAAAAAATGTGATGTGTCCAAGTTGCGTTTTGGGGCTTTTCCTGTCGCGGGCGCTAGGCCTACCCACACAAGTGAGGTATCATTGTTATCGGGAGACTTGGGGAAACGCTGGGTAGAAGGAAATTTGTGGCTCCTCTCTGATTCCAGAACTTTCTGTCACCAAAATTTGAGGAAGACGGGTTTTTTTAGCCGAATTTTGAGGTTTGCAAAGGATTCTGGGTAATAGAACCTGGTCAGAGCCCCACAAGTCACCCCATCTTGGATTCCCCTAGGTCTGTAGGTTTCAAAAATGCACAGGTTTGGTAGGTTTCCCTGGGTGCCGGCTGAGCTAGAGGCCAAAATCTACAGATAGGCACTTTGCAAAAAACACCTCTGTTTTCTTTTAAAAAATGTGATGTGTCCACGTTGCGTTGTGGGGCATTTCCTGTTGCGGGCGCTAGGCCTACCCACACAACTGAGGTATCATTTTTATCGGGAGACTTAGGGGAATGCTGGGTGGAAGAAACTTTGTGGCTCCTCTCTGATTCCAGAACTTTCTGTCACCAAAATGGAAGGAAAACGTGTTTTTTTAGCCAAATTTTGAGGTTTGCAAAGGATTCTGGGTAACAGAACCTGGTCATAGCCTCACAAGTCACCCCATCCTGGATTCCCCTTGGTCTCTAGTTTTAAAAAATGCACAGGTTTGGTAGGTTTCCCTAGGTGCCGGCTGAGCTAGAGGCCAAAATCTACAGATAGGCACTTTGCAAAAAACACCTCTGTTTTCTTTCAAAAAATGTGATGTGTCCACGTTGCGTTGTGGGGCATTTCCTGTCGCGGGCGCTAGGCCTACCCACACAAGTGAGGTATCATTTTTATCAGGCGACTTGGGGGAAAGCTGGGTGGAAGGAAATTTGTGGCTCCTCTCTGATTCCAGAACTTTCTGTCACCAAAATGTGAGGAAAACATGTTTTTTTAGCCAAATATTGAGGTTTGCAAAGGATTCTGGGTAACAGAACCTGGTCAGAGCCCCACAAGTCACCCCATCTTGGATTCCCCTAGGTCTCTAGTTTTAAAAAATGCACAGGTTTGGTAGGTTTCCCTAGGTGCCGGCTGAGCTAGAGGCCAAAATCTACAGGTAGGCACTTTGCAAAAAACACCTCTGTTTTCTTTAAAAAAATGTGAT
This sequence comes from Pleurodeles waltl, assembly GCF_031143425.1. Classification (NCBI taxonomy): domain Eukaryota; kingdom Metazoa; phylum Chordata; class Amphibia; order Caudata; family Salamandridae; genus Pleurodeles; species Pleurodeles waltl. Next base: position 828,892,951 of record NC_090436.1, read on the forward strand.
GTGTCCACGTTGCGTTTTGGGGCTTTTCCTGTTGCGGGCGCTAGGCCTACCCACACAAGTGAGGTATAATTTTTATCGGGAGACTTGGGGAAACGCTGGGTAGAAGGAAATTTGTGGCTCCTCTCTGATTCCAGAACTTTCTGTCACCAAAATTTGAGGAAGACGTGTTTTTTTAGCCGAATTTTGAGGTTTGCAAAGGATTCTGGGTAACAGAACCTGGTCAGAGCCCCACAAGTCACCCCATCTTGGATTCCCCTAGGTCTGTAGGTTTCAAAAATGCACAGGTTTGGTAGGTTTCCCTGGGTGCCGGCTGAGCTAGAGGCCAAAATCTACAGATAGGCACTTTGCAAAAAACACCTCTGTTTTCTTTCAAAAAATGTGATGTGTCCACGTTGCGTTGTGGGGCATTTCCTGTCGCGGGCGCTAGGCCTACCCACACAACTGAGGTATCATTTTTATCGGGAGACTGGGGGGAATGCTGGGTGGAAGGAAATTTGTGGCTCCTCTCTGATTCCAGAACTTTCTGTCACCAAAATGTGAGGAAAACGTGTTTGTTTAGCCAAATTTTGAGGTTTGCAAAGGATTCTGGGTAACAGAACCTGGTCAGAGCCCCACATGTCACCCCATCTTGGATTCCCCTAGGTCTCTAGTTTTCAAAAATGCACAGGTTTGGTAGGTTTCCCTAGGTGCCGGCTGAGCTAGAGGCCAAAATCTACAGGTAGGCACTTTGCAAAAAACACCTCTGTTTTCTTTCAAAAAATGTGATGTGTCCACGTCGCGTTTTGGGGCATTTCCTGTCGCGGGCGCCAGGCCTACCCACACAAGTGAGGTATCATTTTTATCGGGAGACTTGGGGAAACGCTGGGTAGAAGGAAATTTGTGGCTCCTCTCTGATTCCAGAACTTTCTGTCACCAAAATTTGAGGAAGACGTGTTTTTTTAGCCGAATTTTGAGGTTTGCAAAGGATTCTGGGTAACAGAACCTGGTCAGAGCCCCACAAGTCACCCCATCTTGGATTCCCCTAGGTCTGTAGGTTTAAAAAATGCACAGGTTTGGTAGGTTTCCCTGGCTGCCGGCTGAGCTAGAGGCCAAAATCTACAGATAGGCACTTTGAAAAAAACACCTCTGTTTTCTTTAAAAAAATGTGATGTGTCCACGTTGCGTTGTGGGGCATTTGCTGTCGCGGGCGCTAGGCCTAACCACACAAGTGAGGTATAATGTTTATCGGGAGACTTGGGGGAATGCTGGGTGGAAGGAAATTTGTGGCTCCTCTCTGATTCCAGAACTTTCTGTCACCAAAATTTGAGGAAAATTTGTTTTTTAGCCAAATTTTGAGGTGTGCAAAGGATTATGGGTAACAGAACCTGGTCATAGCCTCACAAGTCACCCCATCCTGGATTCCCCTTGGTCTCTAGTTTAAAAAAATGCACAGGTTTGGTAGGTTTCCCTAGGTGCCGGCTGAGCTAGAGGCCAAAATCTACAGGTAGGCACTTTGCAAAAAACACCTCTGTTTTCTTTCAAAAAATGTGATGTGTCCACGTTGCATTTTGGGGCATTTGCTGTCGCGGGCGCTAGGCCTAACCACACAAGTGAGGTATAATGTTTATCGGGAGACTTGGGGGAATGCTGGGTGGAAGGAAATTTGTGGCTCCTCTCTGATTCCAGAACTTTCTGTCACCAAAATTTGAGGAAAATGTGTTTTTTAGCCAAATTTTGAGGTGTGCAAAGGATTATGGGTAACAGAACCTGGTCAGAGCCCCACAAGTCACCCCATCTTGGATTCCCCTAGGTCTCTAGTTTTCAAAAATGCACAGGTTTGGTAGGTTTCCCTAGGTGCCGGCTGAGCTAGAGGGCAAAATCTACAGGTAGGCACTTTGCAAAAAACACCTCTGTTTTCTTTCAAAAAATGTGATGTGTCCATGTTGCGTTTTGGGGCATTTCCTGTCGCGGGCGCTAGGCCTACCCACACAAGTGAGGTATCATTTTTATCGGGAGACTTGGGGGAACGCTGGGTGGAAGGAAATTTGTGGCTCCCCTCTGATTCCAGAACTTTCTGTCACCAAAATGTGAGGAAAATGTGTTTTTTTTGCCAAATTTTGAGGTTTGCAAAGGATTCTGGGTAACAGAACCTGGTCAGAGCCCCACAAGTCACCCCATCTTGGATTCCCCTATGTGTCTAGTTTTCAAAAATGGACAGGTTTGGGAGGTTTCCCTAGGTGCCGGCTGAGCTAGAGGCCAAAATCTACAGGTAGGCACTTTGCAAAAAACACCTCTGTTTTCTTTCAAAAAATGTGTTGTGTCCACGTCGCGTTTTGGGGTATTTCCTGTCGCGGGCGCCAGGCCTACCCACACAAGTGAGGTATCATTTTTATCGGGAGACTTGGGGGAACGCTGGGTGGAAGGAAATGTGTGGCTCCCCTCTGATTCCAGAACTTTCTGTCACCAAAATGTGAGGAAAACATGTTTGTTTAGCCAAATTTTGAGGTTTGCAAAGGATTCTGGGTAACAGAACCTGGTCAGAGCCCCACAAGTCACCCCATCTTGGATTCCCCTATGTCTCTAGTTTAAAAAAATGCACAGGTTTGGTAGGTTTCCCTAGGTGCCGGCTGAGGTAGAGGCCAAAATCTACAGATAGGCACTTTGAAAAAAACACCTCTGTTTTCTTTCAAAAAATGTGATGTGTCCACGTTGCGTTGTGGGGCATTTGCTGTCGCGGGCGCTAGGCCTAACCACACAAGTGAGGTATAATGTTTATCGGGAGACTTGGGGGAATGCTGGGTGGAAGGAAATTTGTGGCTCCTCTCTGATTCCAGAACTTTCTGTCACCAAAATTTGAGGAAAATGTGTTTTTTAGCCAAATTTTGAGGTGTGCAAAGGATTATGGGTAACAGAACCTGGTCAGAGCCCCACAAGTCACCCCATCTTGGATTCCCCTAGGTCTCTAGTTTTCAAAAATGCACAGGTTTGGTAGGTTTCCCTAGGTGCCGGCTGAGCTAGAGGGCAAAATCTACAGGTAGGCACTTTGCAAAAAACACCTCTGTTTTCTTTCAAAAAATGTGATGTGTCCATGTTGCGTTTTGGGGCATTTCCTGTCGCGGGCGCTAGGCCTACCCACACAAGTGAGGTATCATTTTTATCGGGAGACTTGGGGGAACGCTGGGTGGAAGGAAATTTGTGGCTCCCCTCTGATTCCAGAACTTTCTGTCACCAAAATGTGAGGAAAATGTGTTTTTTTTGCCAAATTTTGAGGTTTGCAAAGGATTCTGGGTAACAGAACCTGGTCAGAGCCCCACAAGTCACCCCATCTTGGATTCCCCTATGTGTCTAGTTTTCAAAAATGGACAGGTTTGGGAGGTTTCCCTAGGTGCCGGCTGAGCTAGAGGCCAAAATCTACAGGTAGGCACTTTGCAAAAAACACCTCTGTTTTCTTTCAAAAAATGTGTTGTGTCCACGTCGCGTTTTGGGGTATTTCCTGTCGCGGGCGCCAGGCCTACCCACACAAGTGAGGTATAATTTTTATCGGGAGACTTGGGGGAACGCTGGGTGGAAGGAAATTTGTGGCTCCCCTCTGATTCCAGAACTTTCTGTCACCAAAATGTGAGGAAAACATGTTTGTTTAGCCAAATTTTGAGGTTTGCAAAGGATTCTGGGTAACAGAACCTGGTCAGAGCCCCACAAGTCACCCCATCTTGGATTCCCCTATGTCTCTAGTTTAAAAAAATGCACAGGTTTGGTAGGTTTCCCTAGGTGCCGGCTGAGGTAGAGGCCAAAATCTACAGGTAGGCACTTTGCAAAAAACACCTCTGTTTTCTTTAAAAAAATGTGATGTGTCCACGTTGCGTTTTGGGGCTTCTCTTGTCGCGGGCGCTAGGCCTACCCACACAAGTGAGGTATCATTTTTATCGGGAGACTTGGGGAAACGCTGGGTAGAAGGAAATTTGTGGCTCCTCTCTGATTCCAGAACTTTCTGTCACCAAAATTTGAGGAAGACGTGTTTTTTTAGCCGAATTTTGAGGTTTGCAAAGGATTCTGGGTAACAGAACCTGGTCAGAGCCTCACAAGTCACCCCATCTTGGATTCCCCTAGGTCTGTAGGTTTCAAAAATGCACAGGTTTGGTAGGTTTCCCTGGGTGCCGGCTGAGCTAGAGGCCAAAATCTACAGATAGGCACTTTGCAAAAAACACCTCTGTTTTCTTTAAAAAAATGTGATGTGTCCACGTTGCGTTTTGGGGCTTTTCCTGTTGCGGGCGCTAGGCCTACCCACACAAGTGAGGTATCATTTTTATCGGGAGACTTGGGGAAACGCTGGGTAGAAGGAAATTTGTGGCTCCTCTTTGATTCCAGAACTTTCTGTCACCAAAATTTGAGGAAGACGTGTTTTTTTAGCCGAATTTTGAGGTTTGCAAAGGATTCTGGGTAACAGAACCTGGTCAGAGCCCCACAAGTCACCCCATCTTGGATTCCCCTAGGTCTGTAGGTTTCAAAAATGCCCAGGTTTGGTAGGTTTCCCTGGGTGCCGGCTGAGCTAGAGGCCAAAATCTACAGATAGGCACTTTGCAAAAAACACCTCTGTTTTCTTTAAAAAAATGTGATGTGTCCACGTTGCGTTGTGGGGCATTTCCTGTCGCGGGCGCTAGTCCTACCCACACAACTGAGGTATCATTTTTATCGGGAGACTGGGGGGAATGCTGGGTGGAAGGAAATTTGTGGCTCCTCTCTGATTCCAGAACTTTCTGTCACCAAAATGTGAGGAAAACGTGTTTTTTTAGCCAAATTTTGAGGTTTGCAAAGGATTCTGGGTAACAGAACCTGGTCAGAGCCCCACATGTCACCCCATCTTGGATTCCCCTAGGTCTCTAGTTTTCAAAAATGCACAGGTTTGGTAGGTTTCCCTAGGTGCCGGCTGAGCTAGAGGCCAAAATCTACAGGTAGGCACTTTGCAAAAAACACCTCTGTTTTCTTTCAAAAAATGTGATGTGTCCACGTCGCGTTTTGGGGCATTTCCTGTCGCGGGCGCCAGGCCTACCCACACAAGTGAGGTATCATTTTTATCGGGAGACTTGGGGAAACGCTGGGTAGAAGGAAATGTGTGGCTCCTCTCTGATTCCAGAACTTTCTGTCACCAAATTTTGAGGAAGACGTGTTTTTTTAGCCGAATTTTGAGGTTTGCAAAGGATTCTGGGTAACAGAACCTGGTCAGAGCCCCACAAGTCACCCCATCTTGGATTCCCCTAGGTCTGTAGGTTTCAAAAATGCACAGGTTTGGTAGGTTTCCCTGGCTGCCGGCTGAGCTAGAGGCCAAAATCTACAGATAGGCACTTTGAAAAAAACACCTCTGTTTTCTTTCAAAAAATGTGATGTGTCCACGTTGCGTTGTGGGGCATTTGCTGTCGCGGGCGCTAGGCCTAACCACACAAGTGAGGTATAATGTTTATCGGGAGACTTGGGGGAATGCTGGGTGGAAGGAAATTTGTGGCTCCTCTCTGATTCCAGAACTTTCTGTCACCAAAATTTGAGGAAAATGTGTTTTTTTAGCCAAATTTTGAGGTGTGCAAAGGATTATGGGTAACAGAACCTGGTCATAGCCTCACAAGTCACCCCATCCTGGATTCCCCTTGGTCTCTAGTTTAAAAAAATGCACAGGTTTGGTAGGTTTCCCTAGGTGCCGGCTGAGCTAGAGGCCAAAATCTACAGGTAGGCACTTTGCAAAAAACACCTCTGTTTTCTTTCAAAAAATGTGATGTGTCCACGTTGCATTTTGGGGCATTTGCTGTCGCGGGCGCTAGGCCTAACCACACAAGTGAGGTATAATGTTTATCGGGAGACTTGGGGGAATGCTGGGTGGAAGGAAATTTGTGGCTCCTCTCTGATTCCAGAACTTTCTGTCACCAAAATTTGAGGAAAATTTGTTTTTTAGCCAAATTTTGAGGTGTGCAAAGGATTATGGGTAACAGAACCTGGTCAGAGCCCCACAAGTCACCCCATCTTGGATTCCCCTAGGTCTCTAGTTTTCAAAAATGCACAGGTTTGGTAGGTTTCCCTAGGTGCCGGCTGAGCTAGAGGGCAAAATCTACAGGTAGGCACTTTGCAAAAAACACCTCTGTTTTCTTTCAAAAAATGTGATGTGTCCATGTTGCGTTTTGGGGCATTTCCTGTCGCGGGTGCTAGGCCTACCCACACAAGTGAGGTATCATTTTTATCGGGAGACTTGGGGGAACGCTGGGTGGAAGGAAATTTGTGGCTCCCCTCTGATTCCAGAACTTTCTGTCACCAAAATGTGAGGAAAATGTGTTTTTTTTGCCAAATTTTGAGGTGTGCAAAGGATTATGGGTAACAGAACCTGGTCAGAGCCCCACAAGTCACCCCATCTTGGATTCCCGTAGGTCTCTAGTTTTAAAAAATGCACAGGTTTGGTAGGTTTCCCTAGGTGCCAGGTGAGCTAGAGGCCAAAATCTACAGGTAGGCACTTTGCAAAAAACACCTCTGTTTTCGTTCAAAAAATGTGATGAGTCCACGTTGCATTTTGGGGCATTTGCTGTCGCGGGCGCCAGGCCTACCCACACAAGTGAGGTATAATGTTTATCGGGAGACTTGGGGGAATGCTGGGTGGAAGGAAATTTGTGGCTCCTCTCTGATTCCAGAACTTTCTGTCACCAAAATTTGAGGAAAATGTGTTTTTTTAGCCAAATTTTGAGGTGTGCAAAGGATTATGGGTAACAGAACCTGGTCAGAGCCCCACAAGTCACCCCATCTTGGATTCCCCTAGGTCTCTAGTTTTAAAAAATGCACAGGTTTGGTAGGTTTCCCTAGGTGCCGGCTGAGCTAGAGGCCAAAATCTACAGGTAGGCACTTTGCAAAAAACACCTCTGTTTTCTTTAAAAAAATGTGATGTGTCCACGTTGCGTTTTGGGGCTTCTCTTGTCGCGGGCGCTAGGCCTACCCACACAAGTGAGGTATCATTTTTATCGGGAGACTTGGGGAAACGCTGGGTAGAAGGAAATTTGTGGCTCCTCTCTGATTCCAGAACTTTCTGTCACCAAAATTTGAGGAAGACGTGTTTTTTTAGCCGAATTTTGAGGTTTGCAAAGGATTCTGGGTAACAGAACCTGGTCAGAGCCCCACAAGTCACCCCATCTTGGATTCCCCTAGGTCTGTAGGTTTAAAAAATGCACAGGTTTGGTAGGTTTCCCTGGGTGCCGGCTGAGCTAGAGGCCAAAATCTACAGATAGGCACTTTGCAAAAAACACCTCTGTTTTCTTTAAAAAAATGTGATGTGTCCACGTTGCGTTATGGGGCATTTCCTGTCGCGGGCGCTAGGCCTACCCACACAACTGAGGTATCATTTTTATCGGGAGACTGGGGGGAATGCTGGGTGGAAGGAAATTTGTGGCTCCTCTCTGATTCCAGAACTTTCTGTCACCAAAATGTGAGGAAAACGTGTTTTTTTAGCCAAATTTTGAGGTTTGCAAAGGATTCTGGGTAACAGAACCTGGTCAGAGCCCCACATGTCACCCCATCTTGGATTCCCCTAGGTCTCTAGTTTTCAAAAATGCACAGGTTTGGTAGGTTTCCCTAGGTGCCGGCTGAGCTAGAGGCCAAAATCTACAGGTAGGCACTTTGCAAAAAACACCTCTGTTTTCGCTCAAAAAATGTGATGAGTCCACGTTGCATTTTGGGGCATTTGCTGTCGCGGGCGCCAGGCCTACCCACACAAGTGAGGTATCATTTTTATCGGGAGACTTGGGGAAACGCTGGGTAGAAGGAAATTTGTGGCTCCTCTCTGATTCCAGAACTTTCTGTCACCAAAATTTGAGGAAGACGTGTTTTTTTAGCCGAATTTTGAGGTTTGCAAAGGATTCTGGGTAACAGAACCTGGTCAGAGCCCCACAAGTCACCCCATCTTGGATTCCCCTAGGTCTGTAGGTTTCAAAAATGCACAGGTTTGGTAGGTTTCCCTGGCTGCCGGCTGAGCTAGAGGCCAAAATCTACAGATAGGCACTTTGAAAAAAACACCTCTGTTTTCTTTCAAAAAATGTGATGTGTCCACGTTGCGTTGTGGGGCATTTGCTGTCGCGGGCGCTAGGCCTAACCACACAAGTGAGGTATAATGTTTATCGGGAGACTTGGGGGAATGCTGGGTGGAAGGAAATTTGTGGCTCCTCTCTGATTCCAGAACTTTCTGTCACCAAAATTTGAGGAAAATGTGTTTTTTAGCCAAATTTTGAGGTGTGCAAAGGATTATGGGTAACAGAACCTGGTCATAGCCTCACAAGTCACCCCATCCTGGATTCCCCTTGGTCTCTAGTTTAAAAAAATGCACAGGTTTGGTAGGTTTCCCTAGGTGCCGGCTGAGCTAGAGGCCAAAATCTACAGGTAGGCACTTTGCAAAAAACACCTCTGTTTTCTTTAAAAAAATGTGATGTGTCCACGTTGCGTTTTGGGGCTTTTCCTGTTGCGGGCGCTAGGCCTACCCACACAAGTGAGGTATCATTTTTATCGGGAGACTTGGGGAAACGCTGGGTAGAAGGAAATTTGTGGCTCCTCTCTGATTCCAGAACTTTCTGTCACCAAAATTTGAGGAAGACGTGTTTTTTTAGCCGAATTTTGAGGTTTGCAAAGGATTCTGGGTAACAGAACCTGGTCAGAGCCCCACAAGTCACCCCATCTTGGATTCCCCTAGGTCTGTAGGTTTCAAAAAGGCACAGGTTTGGTAGGTTTCCCTGGGTGCCGGCTGAGCTAGAGGCCAAAATCTACAGATAGGCACTTTGCAAAAAACACCTCTGTTTTCTTTCAAAAAATGTGATGTGTCCACGTTGCGTTGTGGGGCATTTCCTGTCGCGGGCGCTAGGCCTACCCACACAACTGAGGTATCATTTTTATCGGGAGACTTGGGGGAATGCTGGGTGGAAGAAACTTTGTGGCTCCTCTCTGATTCCAGAACTTTCTGTCACCAAAATGGAAGGAAAACGTGTTTTTTTAGCCAAAGTTTGAGGTTTGCAAAGGATTCTGGGTAACAGAACCTGGTCATAGCCTCACAAGTCACCCCATCCTGGATTCCCCTTGGTCTCTAGTTTTAAAAAATGCACAGGTTTGGTAGGTTTCCCTAGGTGCCGGCTGAGCTAGAGGCCAAAATCTACAGATAGGCACTTTGCAAAAAACACCTCTGTTTTCTTTAAAAAAATGTGATGTGTCCACGTTGCGTTGTGGGGCATTTCCTGTCGCGGGTGCTAGGCCTACCCACACAAGTGAGGTATCATTTTTATCAGGCGACTTGGGGGAAAGCTGGGTGGAAGGAAATTTGTGGCTCCTCTCTGATTCCAGAACTTTCTGTCACCAAAATGTGAGGAAAACATGTTTTTTTAGCCAAATATTGAGGTTTGCAAAGGATTCTGGGTAACAGAACCTGGTCAGAGCCCCACAAGTCACCCCATCTTGGATTCCCCTAGGTCTCTAGTTTTAAAAAATGCACAGGTTTGGTAGGTTTCCCTAGGTGCCGGCTGAGCTAGAGGCCAAAATCTACAGGTAGGCACTTTGCAAAAAACACCTCTGTTTTCTTTAAAAAAATGTGATGTGTCCAAGTTGCGTTTTGGGGCTTTTCCTGTCGCGGGCGCTAGGCCTACCCACACAAGTGAGGTATCATTGTTATCGGGAGACTTGGGGAAACGCTGGGTAGAAGGAAATTTGTGGCTCCTCTCTGATTCCAGAACTTTCTGTCACCAAAATTTGAGGAAGACGGGTTTTTTTAGCCGAATTTTGAGGTTTGCAAAGGATTCTGGGTAATAGAACCTGGTCAGAGCCCCACAAGTCACCCCATCTTGGATTCCCCTAGGTCTGTAGGTTTCAAAAATGCACAGGTTTGGTAGGTTTCCCTGGGTGCCGGCTGAGCTAGAGGCCAAAATCTACAGATAGGCACTTTGCAAAAAACCCCTCTGTTTTCTTTAAAAAAATGTGATGTGTCCACGTTGCGTTGTGGGGCATTTCCTGTTGCGGGCGCTAGGCCTACCCACACAACTGAGGTATCATTTTTATCGGGAGACTTAGGGGAATGCTGGGTGGAAGAAACTTTGTGGCTCCTCTCTGATTCCAGAACTTTCTGTCACCAAAATGGAAGGAAAACGTGTTTTTTTAGCCAAATTTTGAGGTTTGCAAAGGATTCTGGGTAACAGAACCTGGTCATAGCCTCACAAGTCACCCCATCCTGGATTCCCCTTGGTCTCTAGTTTTAAAAAATGCACAGGTTTGGTAGGTTTCCCTAGGTGCCGGCTGAGCTAGAGGCCAAAATCTACAGATAGGCACTTTGCAAAAAACACCTCTGTTTTCTTTCAAAAAATGTGATGTGTCCACGTTGCGTTGTGGGGCATTTCCTGTCGCGGGCGCTAGGCCTACCCACACAAGTGAGGTATCATTTTTATCAGGCGACTTGGGGGAAAGCTGGGTGGAAGGAAATTTGTGGCTCCTCTCTGATTCCAGAACTTTCTGTCACCAAAATGTGAGGAAAACATGTTTTTTTAGCCAAATATTGAGGTTTGCAAAGGATTCTGGGTAACAGAACCTGGTCAGAGCCCCACAAGTCACCCCATCTTGGATTCCCCTAGGTCTCTAGTTTTAAAAAATGCACAGGTTTGGTAGGTTTCCCTAGGTGCCGGCTGAGCTAGAGGCCAAAATCTACAGGTAGGCACTTTGCAAAAAACACCTCTGTTTTCTTTAAAAAAATGTGATGTGTCCACGTTGCGTTTTGGGGCTTTTCCTGTTGCGGGCGCTAGGCCTACCCACACAAGTGAGGTATAATTTTTATCGGGAGACTTGGGGAAACGCTGGGTAGAAGGAAATTTGTGGCTCCTCTCTGATTCCAGAACTTTCTGTCACCAAAATTTGAGGAAGACGTGTTTTTTTAGCCGAATTTTGAGGTTTGCAAAGGATTCTGGGTAACAGAACCTGGTCAGAGCCCCACAAGTCACCCCATCTTGGATTCCCCTAGGTCTGTAGGTTTAAAAAATGCACAGGTTTGGTAGGTTTCCCTGGGTGCCGGCTGAGCTAGAGGCCAAAATCTACAGATAGGCACTTTGCAAAAAACACCTCTGTTTTCTTTCAAAAAATGTGATGTGTCCACGTTGCGTTGTGGGGCATTTCCTGTCGCGGGCGCTAGGCCTACCCACACAACTGAGGTATCATTTTTATCGGGAGACTGGGGGGAATGCTGGGTGGAAGGAAATTTGTGGCTCCTCTCTGATTCCAGAACTTTCTGTCACCAAAATGTGAGGAAAACGTGTTTTTTTAGCCAAATTTTGAGGTTTGCAAAGGATTCTGGGTAACAGAACCTGGTCAGAGCCCCACATGTCACCCCATCTTGGATTCCCCTAGGTCTCTAGTTTTCAAAAATGCACAGGTTTGGTAGGTTTCCCTAAGTGCCGGCTGAGCTAGAGGCCAAAATCTACAGGTAGGCACTTTGCAAAAAACACCTCTGTTTTCTTTCAAAAAATGTGATGTGTCCACGTCGCGTTTTGGGGCATTTCCTGTCGCGGGAGCCAGGCCTACCCACACAAGTGAGGTATCATTTTTATCGGTAGACTTGGGGAAACGCTGGGTAGAAGGAAATTTGTGGCTCCTCTCTGATTCCAGAACTTTCTGTCACCAAAATTTGAGGAAGACGTGTTTTTTTAGCCGAATTTTGAGGTTTGCAAAGGATTCTGGGTAACAGAACCTGGTCAGAGCCCCACAAGTCACCCCATCTTGGATTCCCCTAGGTCTGTAGGTTTAAAAAATGCACAGGTTTGGTAGGTTTCCCTGGCTGCCGGCTGAGCTAGAGGCCAAAATCTACAGATAGGCACTTTGAAAAAAACACCTCTGTTTTCTTTCAAAAAATGTGATGTGTCCACGTTGCGTTGTGGGGCATTTGCTGTCGCGGGCGCTAGGCCTAACCACACAAGTGAGGTATAATGTTTATCGGGAGACTTGGGGGAATGCTGGGTGGAAGGAAATTTGTGGCTCCTCTCTGATTCCAGAACTTTCTGTCACCAAAATTTGAGGAAAATTTGTTTTTTAGCCAAATTTTGAGGTGTGCAAAGGATTATGGGTAACAGAACCTGGTCATAGCCTCACAAGTCACCCCATCCTGGATTCCCCTTGGTCTCTAGTTTAAAAAAATGCACAGGTTTGGTAGGTTTCCCTAGGTGCCGGCTGAGCTAGAGGCCAAAATCTACAGGTAGGCACTTTGCAAAAAACACCTCTGTTTTCTTTCAAAAAATGTGATGTGTCCACGTTGCATTTTGGGGCATTTGCTGTCGCGGGCGCTAGGCCTAACCACACAAGTGAGGTATAATGTTTATCGGGAGACTTGGGGGAATGCTGGGTGGAAGGAAATTTGTGGCTATTCTCTGATTCCAGAACTTTCTGTCACCAAAATTTGAGGAAAATGTGTTTTTTAGCCAAATTTTGAGGTGTGCAAAGGATTATGGGTAACAGAACCTGGTCAGAGCCCCACAAGTCACCCCATCTTGGATTCCCCTAGGTCTCTAGTTTTCAAAAATGCACAGGTTTGGTAGGTTTCCCTAGGTGCCGGCTGAGCTAGAGGGCAAAATCTACAGGTAGGCACTTTGCAAAAAACACCTCTGTTTTCTTTCAAAAAATGTGATGTGTCCACGTCGCGTTTTGGGGCATTTCCTGTCGCGGGAGCCAGGCCTACCCACACAAGTGAGGTATCATTTTTATCGGTAGACTTGGGGAAACGCTGGGTAGAAGGAAATTTGTGGCTCCTCTCTGATTCCAGAACTTTCTGTCACCAAAATTTGAGGAAGACGTGTTTTTTTAGCCGAATTTTGAGGTTTGCAAAGGATTCTGGGTAACAGAACCTGGTCAGAGCCCCACAAGTCACCCCATCTTGGATTCCCCTAGGTCTGTAGGTTTAAAAAATGCACAGGTTTGGTAGGTTTCCCTGGCTGCCGGCTGAGCTAGAGGCCAAAATCTACAGATAGGCACTTTGAAAAAAACACCTCTGTTTTCTTTCAAAAAATGTGATGTGTCCACGTTGCGTTGTGGGGCATTTGCTGTCGCGGGCGCTAGGCCTAACCACACAAGTGAGGTATAATGTTTATCGGGAGACTTGGGGGAATGCTGGGTGGAAGGAAATTTGTGGCTCCTCTCTGATTCCAGAACTTTCTGTCACCAAAATTTGAGGAAAATTTGTTTTTTAGCCAAATTTTGAGGTGTGCAAAGGATTATGGGTAACAGAACCTGGTCATAGCCTCACAAGTCACCCCATCCTGGATTCCCCTTGGTCTCTAGTTTAAAAAAATGCACAGGTTTGGTAGGTTTCCCTAGGTGCCGGCTGAGCTAGAGGCCAAAATCTACAGGTAGGCACTTTGCAAAAAACACCTCTGTTTTCTTTCAAAAAATGTGATGTGTCCACGTTGCATTTTGGGGCATTTGCTGTCGCGGGCGCTAGGCCTAACCACACAAGTGAGGTATAATGTTTATCGGGAGACTTGGGGGAATGCTGGGTGGAAGGAAATTTGTGGCTATTCTCTGATTCCAGAACTTTCTGTCACCAAAATTTGAGGAAAATGTGTTTTTTAGCCAAATTTTGAGGTGTGCAAAGGATTATGGGTAACAGAACCTGGTCAGAGCCCCACAAGTCACCCCATCTTGGATTCCCCTAGGTCTCTAGTTTTCAAAAATGCACAGGTTTGGTAGGTTTCCCTAGGTGCCGGCTGAGCTAGAGGGCAAAATCTACAGGTAGGCACTTTGCAAAAAACACCTCTGTTTTCTTTCAAAAAATGTGATGTGTCCATGTTGCGTTTTGGGGCATTTCCTGTCGCGGGCGCTAGGCCTACCCACACAAGTGAGGTATCATTTTTATCAGGAGACTTGGGGGAACGCTGGGTGGAAGGAAATTTGTGGCTCCCCTCTGATTCCAGAACTTTCTGTCACCAAAATGTGAGGAAAATGTGTTTTTTCTGCCAAATTTTGAGGTTTGCAAAGGATTCTGGGTAACAGAACCTGGTCAGAGCCCCACAAGTCACCCCATCTTGGATTCCCCTATGTGTCTAGTTTTCAAAAATGGACAGGTTTGGGAGGTTTCCCTTGGTGCCGGCTGAGCTAGAGGCCAAAATCTACAGGTAGGCACTTTGCAAAAAACACCTCTGTTTTCTTTAAAAAAATGTGTTGTGTCCACGTCGCGTTTTGGGGTATTTCCTGTCGCGGGCGCCAGGCCTACCCACACAAGTGAGGTATCATTTTTATCGGGAGACTTGGGGGAACGCTGGGTGGAAGGAAATTTGTGGCTCCCCTCTGATTCCAGAACTTTCTGTCACCAAAATGTGAGGAAAACATGTTTGTTTAGCCAAATTTTGAGGTTTGCAAAGGATTCTGGGTAACAGAACCTGGTCAGAGCCCCACAAGTCACCCCATCTTGGATTCCCCTATGTCTCTAGTTTAAAAAAATGCACAGGTTTGGTAGGTTTCCCTAGGTGCCGGCTGAGGTAGAGGCCAAAATCTACAGATAGGCACTTTGCAAAAAACACCTCTGTTTTCTTTAAAAAAATGTGTTGTGTCCACGTTGCATTTTGGGGCATTTGCTGTCGCGGGCGCTAGGCCTAACCACACAAGTGAGGTATAATGTTTATCGGGAGACTTGGGGGAATGCTGGGTGGAAGGAAATTTGTGGCTCCTCTCTGATTCCAGAACTTTCTGTCACCAAAATTTGAGGAAAATGTGTTTTTTAGCCAAATTTTGAGGTGTGCAAAGGATTATGGGTAACAGAACCTGGTCAGAGCCCCACAAGTCACCCCATCTTGGATTCCCCTAGGTCTCTAGTTTTCAAAAATGCACAGGTTTGGTAGGTTTCCCTAGGTGCCGGCTGAGCTAGAGGGCAAAATCTACAGGTAGGCACTTTGCAAAAAACACCTCTGTTTTCTTTCAAAAAATGTGATGTGTCCATGTTGCGTTTTGGGGCATTTCCTGTCGCGGGCGCTAGGCCTACCCACACAAGTGAGGTATCATTTTTATCGGGAGACTTGGGGGAACGCTGGGTGGAAGGAAATTTGTGGCTCCCCTCTGATTCCAGAACTTTCTGTCACCAAAATGTGAGGAAAATGTGTTTTTTTTGCCAAATTTTGAGGTTTGCAAAGGATTCTGGGTAACAGAACCTGGTCAGAGCCCCACAAGTCACCCCATCTTGGATTCCCCTATGTGTCTAGTTTTCAAAAATGGACAGGTTTGGGAGGTTTCCCTAGGTGCCGGCTGAGCTAGAGGCCAAAATCTACAGGTAGGCACTTTGCAAAAAACACCTCTGTTTTCTTTCAAAAAATGTGTTGTGTCCACGTCGCGTTTTGGGGTATTTCCTGTCGCGGGCGCCAGGCCTACCCACACAAGTGAGGTATAATTTTTATCGGGAGACTTGGGGGAACGCTGGGTGGAAGGAAATTTGTGGCTCCCCTCTGATTCCAGAACTTTCTGTCACCAAAATGTGAGGAAAACATGTTTGTTTAGCCAAATTTTGAGGTTTGCAAAGGATTCTGGGTAACAGAACCTGGTCAGAGCCCCACAAGTCACCCCATCTTGGATTCCCCTATGTCTCTAGTTTAAAAAAATGCACAGGTTTGGTAGGTTTCCCTAGGTGCCGGCTGAGGTAGAGGCCAAAATCTACAGGTAGGCACTTTGCAAAAAACACCTCTGTTTTCTTTAAAAAAATGTGATGTGTCCACGTTGCGTTTTGGGGCTTCTCTTGTCGCGGGCGCTAGGCCTACCCACACAAGTGAGGTATCATTTTTATCGGGAGACTTGGGGAAACGCTGGGTAGAAGGAAATTTGTGGCTCCTCTCTGATTCCAGAACTTTCTGTCACCAAAATTTGAGGAAGACGTGTTTTTTTAGCCGAATTTTGAGGTTTGCAAAGGATTCTGGGTAACAGAACCTGGTCAGAGCCCCACAAGTCACCCCATCTTGGATTCCCCTAGGTCTGTAGGTTTCAAAAATGCCCAGGTTTGGTAGGTTTCCCTGGGTGCCGGCTGAGCTAGAGGCCAAAATCTACAGATAGGCACTTTGCAAAAAACACCTCTGTTTTCTTTAAAAAAATGTGATGTGTCCACGTTGCGTTGTGGGGCATTTCCTGTCGCGGGCGCTAGGCCTACCCACACAACTGAGGTATCATTTTTATCGGGAGACTGGGGGGAATGCTGGGTGGAAGGAAATTTGTGGCTCCTCTCTGATTCCAGAACTTTCTGTCACCAAAATGTGAGGAAAACGTGTTTTTTTAGCCAAATTTTGAGGTTTGCAAAGGATTCTGGGTAACAGAACCTGGTCAGAGCCCCACATGTCACCCCATCTTGGATTCCCCTAGGTCTCTAGTTTTCAAAAATGCACAGGTTTGGTAGGTTTCCCTAGGTGCCGGCTGAGCTAGAGGCCAAAATCTACAGGTAGGCACTTTGCAAAAAACACCTCTGTTTTCTTTCAAAAAATGTGATGTGTCCACGTCGCGTTTTGGGGCATTTCCTGTCGCGGGCGCCAGGCCTACCCACACAAGTGAGGTATCATTTTTATCGGGAGACTTGGGGAAACGCTGGGTAGAAGGAAATTTGTGGCTCCTCTCTGATTCCAGAACTTTCTGTCACCAAAATTTGAGGAAGACGTGTTTTTTTAGCCGAATTTTGAGGTTTGCAAAGGATTCTGGGTAACAGAACCTGGTCAGAGCCCCACAAGTCACCCCATCTTGGATTCCCCTAGGTCTGTAGGTTTCAAAAATGCACAGGTTTGGTAGGTTTCCCTGGCTCCCGGCTGAGCTAGAGGCCAAAATCTACAGATAGGCACTTTGAAAAAAACACCTCTGTTTTCTTTCAAAAAATGTGATGTGTCCACGTTGCGTTGTGGGGCATTTGCTGTCGCGGGCGCTAGGCCTAACCACACAAGTGAGGTATAATGTTTATCGGGAGACTTGGGGGAATGCTGGGTGGAAGGAAATTTGTGGCTCCTCTCTGATTCCAGAACTTTCTGTCACCAAAATTTGAGGAAAATGTGTTTTTTAGCCAAATTTTGAGGTGTGCAAAGGATTATGGGTAACAGAACCTGGTCATAGCCTCACAAGTCACCCCATCCTGGATTCCCCTTGGTCTCTAGTTTAAAAAAATGCACAGGTTTGGTAGGTTTCCCTAGGTGCCGGCTGAGCTAGAGGCCAAAATCTACAGGTAGGCACTTTGCAAAAAACACCTCTGTTTTCTTTCAAAAAATGTGATGTGTCCACGTTGCATTTTGGGGCATTTGCTGTCGCGGGCGCTAGGCCTAACCACACAAGTGAGGTATAATGTTTATCGGGAGACTTGGGGGAATGCTGGGTGGAAGGAAATTTGTGGCTCCTCTCTGATTCCAGAACTTTCTGTCACCAAAATTTGAGGAAAATGTGTTTTTTAGCCAAATTTTGAGGTGTGCAAAGGATTATGGGTAACAGAACCTGGTCAGAGCCCCACAAGTCACCCCATCTTGGATTCCCCTAGGTCTCTAGTTTTAAAAAATGCACAGGTTTGGTAGGTTTCCCTAAGTGCCGGCTGAGCTAGAGGGCAAAATCTACAGGTAGGCACTTTGCAAAAAACACCTCTGTTTTCTTTCAAAAAATGTGATGTGTCCATGTTGCGTTTTGGGGCATTTCCTGTCGCGGGCGCTAGGCCTACCCACACAAGTGAGGTATCATTTTTATCGGGAGACTTGGGGGAACGCTGGGTGGAAGGAAATTTGTGGCTCCCCTCTGATTCCAGAACTTTCTGTCACCAAAATGTGAGGAAAATGTGTTTTTTTTGCCAAATTTTGAGGTTTGCAAAGGATTCTGGGTAACAGAACCTGGTCAGAGCCCCACAAGTCACCCCATCTTGGATTCCCCTATGTGTCTAGTTTTCACAAATGGACAGGTTTGGGAGGTTTCCCTAGGTGCCGGCTGAGCTAGAGGCCAAAATCTACAGGTAGGCACTTTGCAAAAAACACCTCTGTTTTCTTTCAAAAAATGTGTTGTGTCCACGTCGCGTTTTGGGGTATTTCCTGTCGCGGGCGCCAGGCCTACCCACACAAGTGAGGTATCATTTTTATCGGGAGACTTGGGGGAACGCTGGGTGGAAGGAAATTTGTGGCTCCCCTCTGATTCCAGAACTTTCTGTCACCAAAATGTGAGGAAAACATGTTTGTTTAGCCAAATTTTGAGGTTTGCAAAGGATTCTGGGTAACAGAACCTGGTCAGAGCCCCACAAGTCACCCCATCTTGGATTCCCCTATGTCTCTAGTTTAAAAAAATGCACAGGTTTGGTAGGTTTCCCTAGGTGCCGGCTGAGGTAGAGGCCAAAATCTACAGGTAGGCACTTTGCAAAAAACACCTCTGTTTTCTTTAAAAAAATGTGATGTGTCCACGTTGCGTTTTGGGGCTTCTCTTGTCGCGGGCGCTAGGCCTACCCACACAAGTGAGGTATCATTTTTATCGGGAGACTTGGGGAAACGCTGGGTAGAAGGAAATTTGTGGCTCCTCTCTGATTCCAGAACTTTCTGTCACCAAAATTTGAGGAAGACGTGTTTTTTTAGCCGAATTTTGAGGTTTGCAAAGGATTCTGGGTAACAGAACCTGGTCAGAGCCCCACAAGTCACCCCATCTTGGATTCCCCTAGGTCTGTAGGTTTAAAAAATGCACAGGTTTGGTAGGTTTCCCTGGGTGCCGGCTGAGCTAGAGGCCAAAATCTACAGATAGGCACTTTGCAAAAAACACCTCTGTTTTCTTTCAAAAAATGTGATGTGTCCACGTTGCGTTGTGGGGACTTCCTGTCGCGGGCGCTAGGCCTACCCACACAAGTGAGGTATCATCTTTATCGGGAGACTTGGGGGAATGCTGGGTGGAAGGAAATTTGTGGCTCCTCTCTGATTCCAGAACTTTCTGTCACCAAAATGGAAGGAAAACTTGTTTTTTTAGCCAAATTTTGAGGTTTGCAAAGGATTCTGGGTAACAGAACCTGGTCATAGCCTCACAAGTCACCCCATCCTGGATTCCCCTTGGTCTCTAGTTTTAAAAAATGCACAGGTTTGGTAGGTTTCCCTAGGTGCCGGCTGAGCTAGAGGCCAAAATCTACAGGTAGGCACTTTGCAAAAAACACCTCTGTTTTCGTTCAAAAAATGTGATGAGTCCACGTTGCATTTTGGGGCATTTGCTGTCGCAGGCGCTAGGCCTAACCACACAAGTGAGGTATAATGTTTATCGGGAGACTTGGGGGAATGCTGGGTGGAAGGAAATTTGTGGCTCCTCTCTGATTCCAGAACTTTCTGTCACCAAAATTTGAGGAAAATGTGTTTTTTTAGCCAAATTTTGAGGTGTGCAAAGGATTATGGGTAACAGAACCTGGTCAGAGCCCCACAAGTCACCCCATCTTGGATTCCCGTAGGTCTCTAGTTTTCAAAAATGCACAGGTTTGGTAGGTTTCCCTAGGTGCCGGGTGAGCTAGAGGCCAAAATCTACAGGTAGGCACTTTGCAAAAAACACCTCTGTTTTCGTTAAAAAAATTTGATGAGTCCACGTTGCATTTTGGGGCATTTGCTGTCGCGGGCGCTAGGCCTAACCACACAAGTGAGGTATAATGTTCATCGGGAGACTTGGGGGAATGCTGGGTGGAAGGAAATTTGTGGCTCCTCTCTGATTCCAGAACTTTCTGTCACCAAAATTTGAGGAAAATGTGTTTTTTTAGCCAAATTTTGAGGTGTGCAAAGGATTATGGGTAACAGAACCTGGTCAGAGCCCCACAAGTCACCCCATCTTGGATTCCCGTAGGTCTCTAGTTTTAAAAAATGCACAGGTTTGGTAGGTTTCCCTAGGTGCCGGCTGAGCTAGAGGGCAAAATCTACAGGTAGGCACTTTGCAAAAAACACCTCTGTTTTCTTTCAAAAAATGTGATGTGTCCGCGTTGCGTTTTGGGGCATTTCCTGTCGCGGGCGCTAGGCCTACCCACACAAGTGAGGTATCATTTTTATCGGGAGAGTTGGGGGAACGCTGGGTGGAAGGAAATTTGTGGCTCCCCTCTGATTCCAGAACTTTCTGTCACCAAAATGTGAGGAAAATGTGTTTTTTTAGCCAAATTTTGAGGTTTGCAAAGGATTCTGGGTAACAGAACCTGGTCAGAGCCCCACAAGTCACCCCATCTTGGATTCCCCTATGTGTCTAGTTTTCAAAAATGCACAGGTTTGATAGGTTTCCCTAGGTGCCGGCTGAGCTAGAGGCCAAAATCTACAGGTAGGCACTTTGCAAAAAACACCTCTGTTTTCTTTCAAAAAATGTGATCTGTCCACGTCGCGTTTTGGGGTATTTCCTGTCGCGGGCGCCAGGCCTACCCACACAAGTGAGGTATCATTTTTATCGGGAGACTTGGGGGAACGCTGGGTGGAAGGAAATTTGTGGCTCCCCTCTTATTACAGAACTTTCTGTCACCAAAATGTGAGGAAAACGTGTTTGTTTAGCCAAATTTTGAGGTTTGCAAAGGATTCTGGGTAACAGAACCTGGTCAGAGCCCCACAAGTCACCCCATCTTGGATTTCCCTATGTCTCTAGTTTTAAAAAATGCACAGGTTTGGTAGGTTTCCCTAGGTGCCGGCTGAGGTAGAGGCCAAAATCTACAGGTAGGCACTTTGCAAAAAACACCTCTGTTTTCTTTCAAAAAATGTGATGTGTCCACGTTGCATTTTGGGGCATTTCCTGTCACGGGCGCCAGGCCTACCCACACAAGTGAGGTATCATTTTTATCGGGAGACTTGGGGGAACGCTGGGTGGAAGGAAATTTGTGGCTCCTCTCTGATTCCAGAACTTTCTGTCACCAAAATGTGAGGAAAACGTGTTTTTTTTAGCCAACTTTTGAGGTTTGCAAAGGATTCTGGGTAACAGAACCTGGTCAGAGCCCCACATGTCACCCCATCTTGGATTCCCCTAGGTCTCTAGTTTTCAAAAATGCACAGGTTTGGTAGGTTTCCCTAGGTGCCGGCTGAGCTAGAGGCCAAAATCTACAGGTAGGCACTTTTCAGAAAACACCTCTATTTTCTTTAAAAAAATGTGATGTGTCCACGTAGCGTTTTGGGGCAATTCCTGTCGCGGGCGCTAGGCCTACCCACACAAATGAGGTGTCATTTTTATCGGGAGACTTGGGGGAACGCTGGGTGGAAGGAAATTTGTGGCTCCTCTCTGATTCCAGAACTTTCTGTCACCAAAATGTGAGGAAAATGTGTTTTTTTAGCCACATTTTGAGGTTTGCAAAGGATTCTGGGTAACAGAACCTGGTCAGAGCCCCACAAGTCACCCCATCTTGGATTCCCCTAGGTCTCTAGTTTTCAAAAATGCACAGGTTTGGTAGGTTTCCCTAGGTGCCGGCTGAGCTAGAGGCCAAAATCTACAGGTAGGCACTTTGCAAAAAACACCTCTGTTTTCGTTAAAAAAATGTGATGTGTCCACGTTGCGTTTTGGGGCACATCCTGTCGCGGGCGCTAGGCCTACCCACACAAGTGAGGTATCATTTTTATCGGGAGACTTGGGGGAACACTGGGTGGAAGGAAATTTGTGGCTCCTCTCTGATTCCAGAACTTTCTGTCACCAAAATGTGAGGAAAACGTGTTTTTTTAGCCAAATTTTGAGGTTTGCAAAGGATTCTGGGTAACAGAACCTGGTCAGAGCCCCACATGTCACCCCATCTTGGATTCCCCTAGGTCTCTAGTTTTAAAAAATGCACAGGTTTGGTAGGTTTCCCTAGGTGCCGGCTGAGCTAGAGGCCAAAATCTACAGGTAGGCACTTTGCAAAAAACACCTCTGTTTTCTTTAAAAAAATTTGATGTGTCCACGTTGCGTTTTGGGGCATTTCCTGTCGCGGGCGCTAGGCCTACCCACACAAGTGAGGTATCATTTTTATCGGGAGACTTGGGGGAACATGGATTAGCAAAACAAGTGTTATTGCCCCTTGTCTTTATCTACATTTTTTCCTTCCAAATATAAGAGAGTGTGTAAAAAGACATCTATTTGAGAAATGCCCTGTAATTCACATGCTAGTATGGTCACCCCGGAATTCAGAGATGTGCAAATAACCACTGCTCCTCAGCACCTTATCTTGTGCCCTTTTTGGAAATACAAAGGTTTTCTTGATAGCTATTTTTCACTCTTTATATGTCAGCAAATGAATTGCTGTATACCCGTTATAGAGTGAAAACGCACTGCAGGGTGCAGCTCATTTATTGTCTCTGGGTACCTAGGGTTCTTGATGAACCTACAAGCCCTATATATCCCCGCAACCAGAGGAGTCCAGCAGACGTAACGGTATATTGCTTTCGAACATCTGACATTGCAGGAAAAAGTTACAGTGTAAAACGTAGAGAAAAAGTGATGTTTTTTCACCTCAATTTCAATATATTTCTTTTTCAGTTGTTATTTTCTGTAGGAAACCCTTGTAGGATCTACACAAATGACCCCTTGCTGAATTCAGAATTGTGTCTACTTTTCAGAAATGTTTAGGTTTCTGGGATCCAGCATTGGTTTCATGCCCATTTCTGTCACTGACTGGAAGGAGGCTGAAAGCACAAAAAATTGTAAAAATGGGGTATGTCCCAGTCAAATGCCAAATTTGTGTAGAAAAATTGGATTTTCTGATTTAAGTCTGCCTGTTTCTGAAAGCTGGGAAGCTGGTGATTTTAGCACCGCAAACCCTTTGTTGATGCCATTTTCAGGGAAAAAAAACACAAGCCTTCTTCTGCAGCCACTTTTTCCCATTTCTTTAAAGAAAAAAAAATTTTCACTGTATTTTGGCTAATTTCTTGGCCTCCTTCAAGGGAACCCACAAAGTCTGGGTACCTCTAGAATCCCTAGGATGTTGGAAAAAAAGACGCAAATTTGGCTTGGCTAGCTTATGTGGACAAAAAGTTATGAGGGCCTAAGCGTGAACTGCCCCAAATAGCCAAAAAAAGGCTCGGCACAGGAGGGGGAAAAGGCCTGGCAGCGAAGGGGTTAAAATAAATAGGATACAAGGGGGCATGGTAGTGGTACCATGACCCCTTTACAGTTGGGGGGACAGCCAGTCTAGCGGGACTCATGCAGGAGCCACCATTGATCCCCCGTGTGTTCCCAAGTGACTCTCATGAAGTCACATGGGGGTCCACGCTGGCTCTTCCTAGAGTCCCGAGGGACAGAAAAAAATATATATGTGGGCATAAGTGAGGGAGAGCCCAATTCCTTTGGATACCAAAGCACCATTAGGTGGCTAACCTCCTGCTGTGCATACTCTGGCCCTTGTATAAGTCTTCTCGCAGAGCCTGCTCCCACTAAACACCCAAGCCCTGTTAGGTGGTCAAGCCACTACTAAGCACACCATTTGCCTTGTACAAAATTCTTCAAAGAGAGCCTACTCCCTCTACACACTCAAGCCCTTTAGATGGCCATGCCCCTAATAAGCATATCCTTCATCTTGTATAAAAAACTTCACGGAGAGCCCACTCCCTCCCCACACTCAAGCCCAATTTGGTGTCCAAGCCCCTACTATGCAACCCTTTGTCTAGTGAAAAGTCTTTACAGAGAGCCCGCTCCCTGTAGACACCAAAGCCCTATTAGGTGGCGAGGTACCTACTACTAACTCCTTTCTCCTGTACAAAAGTCTTCATGGAAAGCCCACTTCCTCCAGACACCCACACCCCATTAGATGGCCAACCCCCTAACAAGCCCCTAACGCACACACCCTTTGTCTTGCACAAACATCTTGATGGAGAACCTGCTTCCTCCAGACACCAAAGACCTATTAGGTGATCAAGTTCCTACAACATACACACTTCCTCTTTCACAAAATTCTTCACAGAGAGCCCACTACCTACAGTCATCCAAAACACCATAGGTGGGCAAGCCCCTACTATGCACACAATTTATCTTCTAAAAAAGTCTTCACCAAGAGCACACGTCTTCCAGACCCCCAAGCCTCATTATGTGTCCAAGCCCCTGCTATGCACAGCATTTGCCCTGCACAAAATTGTTCTACATTTATGAAGAAATAGAACAGTTGTCCTCGCTCTTAATGTGCTGGCATACTTTGTACAGGCTTTCACCAACGCGGACACTTCTCTGCTATAGTACATCTGTGTATGTGTTGTGGTTAGTCTAGTTTTCGTGCAGGAAGGAGTCCTTTTTAGCATTAAAACTATCATTGAAGGCTGTATACATGCTGTAGAATGCAGCATATGCAAAGTGGGGAAAAAATAAAGAGAAATAAAAATATTTCTCCTTGTTATTCAAGCCTCAGGGAGGTGCAGGATGTTGGCACAAATCCATGTGTACAAGTCATTGTAGAAATGCAGCTGCATCATAAAAAACACTGGCGGATATTTGAGAATACGCATACAACACCCACAGAACACCCCCTTGATGCAAAATAATATAAGGCTGCACATTACACTGCACTGCATTACTATTTATAAAGTAACAGAAAAAGTGGCTTTTGTTAGTTTATACATACAAATACAATTTTTGTGTCTGGCCTGCATTAAAAACACACACCTGAAGCAAAATCTTTATAAATGTAAGACAATTTAGGTACAAGTATTTTGGTTTTATTTATACTTACATAATTAAGTAGTGTAATAGTTAGGGTTGTCTGCTTAGCAAGCTGAAAAGAGTGTGTAATGAGGTGTGCTACTTATAATAATTTGAATGTGGTGGATAAACCATAAATGAAAGTTAAAACTATAACTTCAGAATTTTTAAAGTTTTTGTAGTTTAAGCTGAGCTTGAATAGGGACAGAACTTTTCCTAACCATTACTAAGCTTTAACCTTTGGTTTTTAATTGAATTTCAATGTGTTTTATTTCAGTTTTTATAAAAATGTGTTTTAAATTGTAGAGTCCAGTGTTGCAAGTGGAGAGTTGTTTGATGAAGTGTCATACGGTACAGTGGAGGAGAGTGTTGTAAAGTCTTTTGTCATATAGTGGAGCACTGTAGACTAGAGTAGAGTGTAGTGGTGCATCATACAGTGTAGTAAAGTGTAACAAAGGGTTATATATTGTAGTGGCATGATGTCTCATATAGTGGAGTCAAGTTTTGGTGACTGGAGCAGAGAGTTGTCCAATGGCCTGGCGTGTCAAACAGTAGAGTATGGTGTTGTGGTTTGTCATAGAGTGGAGTACAGCGTTTTAAGTTTAGTAGGGTGATGTATCATCAAGTGGAGTGTTGTAGAGCACAGTGGAGGAGAGTGTCGTAAAGTGGAGTGCTGTGTCATACAGTGGAGTGGCGAATGGTACAGCGAAGTTGAGTGGCGTGTCGTTGAATGTCATACAGTGTAGTACAGTGGCATAGAGTGGTTTGGGATAGAGTGGAGTAGAATGTCATAGAGAGGCTAACAGTGTAGTACAATGTTGTAGAGTGGAGTTGCATGAAGTGGAGTAGAGTGTTGGATAGCGGAGAGGCATAGGGCGGAGAATGGTAAAGTGGCGTAGACCGGGATAAAGTGTAGTACAGTTGAGTATAGTGGTGCAGAATACACTGGAGAGGGGTAGTGCAGAGTTAAGTATCTTAGAGTGGATGGCGTGTCGTAGACTGTAGTGGTGTTGAGTGCAATAGAGTGGAGTGGTGTAGCATACAGTCGAGTAAAGGGTCATAAATTGGAGTACAGTGTTGTACAGCATAGTGTGGTGGTGTGTCGTACAGTATTGGAATGTTTTGTAGACTACAGTAGAGTGGTGTACAATTTAGCTGAGTGGAGTGGAGTACAGTACAGTGTTGTAGTGCATGGTAGAATGGAGCGGCATACAGTGTTACAGAGCACAATGGCATAGAGCATGGTAGAATGGGTTGGCATACAGTATTACACAGTACAATGGCACAGAGGGGCTTAGAGTGGAGTGACAGTGCAGAAGTGGAGAAGAGTAAAACACTGTGTAGAGTGGGGTGCAGTGGGCATACAAAGAGTGTATTGGTGTTTCTTTGAGTGGCATGGAGTTTAGTGTAGTAGCGTAGCAAAGGTAATAAACTGTTATGAATAGGAGTTGGGTATCGTACAGTAGAGTGGAGTGTTGTGTCGTATAGAACAGTGGTATATAGTGAAATAGAGTGTTGTGCAATGAAGTTTCGGGCATAGAGTGGATTATAGAGCTGGACAGTGGAGTGTATGGGGATAGAGGGAGTAGAATGTTGTAGAGTGTCATAAAGCGTGGTAGACCTTCATAAAGTGAAATAGAGTGTCATATAGTGGAGCAATGTAGAGTGGAGCGGCGCACACTGTGGTTGCATAGAGCGGATTACAGTAAAGTGGAGTAGCATACAGAGGAATAGCCCTGAGCGGAATACTGGAATAGCGTAGAGTGGAGTGGTGTACAGTAGAGTTGTATAGAGTCAAGAAGAGTACACTGGATTAGCGT
Source organism: Pleurodeles waltl (assembly GCF_031143425.1). NCBI lineage: Eukaryota > Metazoa > Chordata > Amphibia > Caudata > Salamandridae > Pleurodeles > Pleurodeles waltl. Next base: position 828,919,320 of record NC_090436.1, read on the forward strand.
AGAGTGGCTGGTGTACATTGAAGTGGCGTAGCGTTGAGTCATAAAACCTGTTATAAATTGGAGTGGCGTCTCATACAGTAGTGGAGTGTGGTGTTGTACAGTGTTGGAAACTGTCGTACAGTGGAGAAGAGTGTGGTACAATAGAATGTACAGGCATAGAGTTGAGTACAAATTTAGACAGTGGAATGTACGGGGAGTCCTTGAAGAGCGGCATAGAGTGTAGTAGATTTTTGTAGAGTAGAGTTACAGAGAGTGGAGGAGAGAATACTGGAGTGGCCTAGAGTGGAGTAGAGTACAGTGAGGTGGCATAAAGTGGAACAGAGTAGTGTGGAGTGGTGTAGAGTGGAATGGCGTAGAATGTAATAGTGTATAGTGTAGTATACAGTGGAGTAGCATACAGTGAAGTGGTGAAGATTGGAGTGATGTATTGTGGGGTGGGTAAAGTGTAATAGCATACAGTGGAGTAGCATACTGGGAAGTGGGGTAGAGTGGAATACCATCCAGCAGAGTGGCAAAGATTGAAGGTGCATATAGTGTAATATCATAGTGTGTATGGGCATACAGTGAGATAGTGTAAAGTGAAGTGGTGTAAATAGAGTGGAATAATGTAGAGTGGAATAGCATGGAGTGATGTACAGTGGAGTGGTGTAGACTGGAGTGGCATACAGTGAAGTGGGGTACAAAATAATAATATATAGTAGAATGGTGTAGAGCGGAGTGGTGTCCAACGGACTAGTACAGAATGGGAGTTGTGTAGAGTGGAGTGGTGTATATTGGAGTATGCATAGAGTGGAGTAGCTTATAGTGGAGTGCCCTACAGTGGAATAGTGCAGAGTGGAGTGGTGTACAGTAAATTGGTGTAGAGTGGAATAGAGTATAGAGAAGTAGTGTACAGTGCAGAGGTATACAGTAAAGTTTTGTGGACTGGTGTACCACACTGGAGTAAGGTAGAGTGCAACAGCATGGTGTACAGTGGAGTGGCGTCCAATGGAATATCATAGAATGGAATGACATAGAGTGGAGTGGCATTCAATGGAGTGACGTAGAGTGGAGTAGCATTCAGTGTAATGGCATACAGTGAAATGGCATATAGTTGAGTGTTGTACAATGGAGTGTTATACAGTGGAACAGCAGAGAATGGAGAGGTGTATAATGGAATAGCATAAAGGAAAACAGAATTCACTGGAGTAGAGTATAGTAGAGTGCCATACTGTGGGGTGGCGTACACTGAAGTGGTGTAGAATGGAGTTCTCTAGAGTGTAATAGCATAGAATAGAATGCCATAGAGTGGAGTTGTGTACAGTGCAATAGCGAAGAATGGAGTAGCAAAGAGTGGAGTGGCATAGAGTGGAGTTTTGTATAGTGGAGTAGCACAGAGTGTAATAGTGTAATGTGGAGTAGCATATAGTGGAAGGGCGTACAGTGGAGTGGGATAGTCTTGAGTGGCATAAAGTGGAGTGGGGTAGGGTGTAATAGCATACAGTGGAGTGGAGTGGCGTATATTGGAGATGTGTCTAATGGAATATTGTAGAATAACATGGTGTAGAGTAGAGTGCCATACACTGGAGTGGTGTACAGTGGAATAGCCTACAGTGGAATGTTGTAAAATGGAGTGGCATACAGAGGAATAGCACAGAGTGGAGTGGCGTACAGTAGAATGGAAAAGAGTGGAATAATGAATAATGCAGTAGTGTCCAGTGGAGTCGCATAAAGTGGAGTGACACAGACGGAAGTGGCCTAGAGTGGAGGAGTGTACAGTGTAATAGTGAAGTGGCACAGAGTGGAATCTCGTACAGTGAAGAAGTATAGAGTGCCTTAGAGTGGAACAGCACAGAGTGGAGTGGCGTACTGTTGTGTGGCATATTAATGTGTATGAAATTTAGCAGCAATGCAAATGATAGTGTGCAGAGTAATGCAAAACAGTGAATTGTGCTGCGTTGCGTTTCTCCAGATTTATCAATCAATCAGTGCCATGCATGGTGGCCTTGCATTGTTTTTAAATCTGACTTAAGTATTGCATTGCCCATGTGTGATGAAAAGGCACCACAATCCAATAACAAAGCTAAGCCTTAGTTATATTTTGGGCCAGGGCCATGACAAGCCAGTATATAATTGGAGAACGGCTGTTTTTTAGAGAATGAATAGGCAGCCAAATTGTTTCTACTACACTTTGGATGTGTTCAGTGTTAGGGCCTTAGATAGAGGTAATTAGTGAGTCCCTATCAATTATCACTTTATTAACGTAGTAATAGGTACGAAATTTAATTATAGTTTTTTACATATTTTTAAATGTTTATGGCCATGTACCACTGTAGTTTCAAAACATTTTGTGAAATTCTGCAGAAGTACAGCGGTGACAGATATCACCATCATCTAATTTTAAATGCCTCATAACTTAAACAATACTTACCCCACTTAACAGTAGCACTCACAAAGCATCGCCTGTGCACCATAATGTATGATCCTGCTATATTTCATGTAAATCCATTCAGCCATTTTTGCGCTACATCAAATATCATAGTTGATGGAAAATGTATGGGTGGAAAAAGGCGTTTTGCGACCCCCTCTTTAATCCTGGCCTCCCCTTAACAATTCACCACAAAAATTTACATCATTTCAAAATATAGGCAATGCTATAGATCTGGAAAGTATTGTGGTAATTCGTCAAGTGACAAGAAAGTTATTAGGGAGCTAAAATCTGAGGAATTCCTATCTCTGGGAATTCTAACTATAAGTACAGAGTGGCAATCTGATTGAATGCGATTTGTTTCTTTTTATGAATTGTATTTGTTATGTATTTGTTTATTGGTTTTACTTAACCACATGATCATAAATGTGTCTTTTAGTTGTTCAGAGACCCACACACTCACTCAAAGACCCACTCAGAATCTCACCCACCCACTCACAGACCCATTCAGACAATCATGCACCCACTTACAGACCCAATCAGACTCTCACACGCCCACTCACAGACCCACACAGATGCTTACATGCCCACTCACAGAGACACTTTCACACCCACTGTCACACCCAAAGACTCCTTCTCACACTCATACACTCACACTCACATAGACCCTTAGACACCCAATCTCACACCCACTCTCCCACGCAGAAGCACACGGGCGCCCTAAGGTAACTATAACTTGTGCCCTCGTCATGCACTGCTAACTATCCCAGATATTACAGCACTCATGACAACTTTTATAACATTATAGTTACCTTAGGGTGCAAGTTACAGTTACTTGAAAGAATTCTAACTCTAACTGCTGAATTTCTATAGTTTTGGATGAGTAAATTCAGAACATAACTATAACATCCCTGTAACCTTCGTTTTTTTAGGTGAATAAATATATATATATATATATTTTTATTTTATTTTATTTTACAGAGCGGCGGTATCCACTCTGTAGTTATAATTATTAATTATGTTCCTAGCAGCAATTTACAACTACTTATCTCATAATGCCTTGGGTGTCTATATAATGGGCTGTAAAATAACAATGTGCAAACAGACTGATACCACCTGAAGAAGACGGAATGTTGAAACACGTTGTGGTACTTGATTCTGCTGCCTGCCCTTGAGATTAAAATTTTCCAATATTATTTCTGGGAGTATGGTGTGTTTTTTGCTTTTGTGAAACATTTAAGAGGGTTGTGGTCTTAACCCTCACACCAGCACCGACAGTTGTGTGCTCCGCTTTTCAGACCGGATTGTTTTCTCTATTTTGCAAGTGGAAGCACCCGGCAGTGGGGACAAGAGTTTTTGAAAGTTTGATGGCAAGGAGATACTTATCCCCTGCGCTTGTATTTGTACATGGAAGACTGTAAAGACCGGAGGTCGCCTACTTCCAGTGTTCCGTGCACCATATAACGATCAGAGGATTCAACTTACCAAGGAATCTGATGAGCACAGTCCTTTTTAACTCATACATCACAGTGCCGTTGTGGCACTTTAATGCCTAGAGGGTCCAGAGGTAGTGGCATTAATTATACATTTTCCTTAACACATAGAGACAATGCTCAACCTAGTAATTTATTGACTGCTATAAATGGTGCAGGCACTTAAGGATGTATGCGTCGTGAAATGAACAAGAGCACTAGCAATATTATTTACAGGAACATCGTGAAAAAGTCATGAAGAATAGACTTATACTAACTTTGACTGGTTCCCTGAGACTTGTGATACTTGCACTATAATTAATGATGTTCCTAGCAGCAATTTACAACTACATATCTCATAATGCCTTGTGTGTCTATAATGGGCTGGAAAATAACAATGTGCAAATAGATTGATACCACCTGAAGAAGACGGAATGTTGAAACACATTATGGTACTTGAATCTGCTGCCGCTCTTGAGATTAAAATTTGCCAATGTTATTTCTGGGAGTGCGGTGTCTTTTTGGCTTTTGTGAAACATTTAAGAAGGTTGTGGTCTTAACCCTGACACCAGCACCGACAGTTGTGTGCTCCATTTTTCAGACTGGATTGTTTTCTCTATTTTGCAAGCGGAAGCACCTGGCACTGGGGACAAGAGTTTTTGAAAGTTTGATGGCAAGGAGATACTTATCCCCTGCGCTTGTATTTGTACATGGAAGACTGCAAAGACCGGAGCTCGCCTACTTCCAATGCGCTGTGTACCATATAACGATCAGAGGACTCAACTTATAAAGGAATCTGGTGAGCACAGTCCTTTTTAACTCATACCCAACAGTGCTGTCGTGGCCCTTCAATGCCTAGAGGGTGCGGAGGTAGTGGCATTAATTATACATTTCCCTTAACACACTGAGGCAATGCTCAACCCAGTGATTTATTGACTGCTATAAATGGTGCAGGTACTTTAGGCTGTACGTGTTGTAAAATGAACGAGAGCTCTAGCAATAATATTTTAGAGGAACATCGTAAAAAAGACATGTAGAATAGACTTATACTAACTTTGACTGTTTCCGTGAGACTCGTGATACTTTCACTATAATTAATTATGTTCCTAGCAGCAACTTATAACTACATATCCCATAATTCCTTGTGTGTCTATATAATGGACTGGAAAATAACAATGTGCAAACAGATTGATACCACCTGGAGAAGACCGAATGTGGAAACGCGTTGTGGTACTTGATTCTGCTGCCTGCTCTTGAGATTAAAATTTGCCAATATTATTTCTGGGAGTGCTATGCCTTTTTGGCTTTTGTGAAACATATATATATATATATATATATATATATATATATATTCATGTATTTTACAGAGTGGTGGTAGCCACTCTGTAGTTATAGTCAGGATTTCCAGAGATAAAAATTCCTCAGATTTTTGCTTCCTAATAACTTTGCCCCTGTTTCACGAGTCTCCACAAAACTGTTCAGACCTATAGATTTTTAAACAGAGACTTATGATGGAAAGTTTCATGGTGATTCATTAAGGTGGTGCAAAGGTTAAAAAAAAGGGTGTCCCAAAACAGGTTTTTCCACCCATGCATTTTCCATAGACTTTTATATTGAATTTGGCAGGAATATAGATCATGGTGTGTAGGTGATCACTTGTGGTATTTGAAGTGAATAGTTTCAGTGGTTCTTAAGTTATAAGGCTCAAAACCATAGTGATATCTGTTGTTGCGGTATACGGCGGTAGTACGTATCCATGACAAAAAATAATATGATTATCTAATGAAACAGCCACCTCTGCAACAGTTTTGCTGTGTCATGTGTTTACTGGTGTCATATAATATAGGAAGAATTCTGCCACTGTACTTAACTTAGTAGCAGCATCGAAAGGTACTTTTAAAGATTTATACGTTTTAAAAACTTTTTACAGAGAACAACAGTACTAATGTGAACGTATCTAGAAAGTACTGCAGTAGTATAAAAAATGAAAAAACAACTTTACAAATATACATTTTTAAGTTGCAGCTAATATAGGATGGCTCTTAAAAGAGCTTTTGGTTTTTTTCAAAGTTAAACACACTTACATATGTTGAATATTTTCAATAGCCAGTTTTTATGGTTGAAAAGCAAAACATGGTTTCCCTAGATAGATAAGTCTTTAATTGTACAATTAGCAAGGTCCCCGGAGCAGGGGAAGGGATGCACAGATAAATAGAAAGTAAAAAAAACATAAATATAAAAAGGAAAAACTGGCATTTGAAAGCAGAATACAAGAAAATAACAATTTAAAATGTTTCAAAAGATATAAATAGTGAATGGGCCATTCCTCCACAAACTAAAAGCTCCCCTTTGTCCCACTTCAGCCACTGTTCGTAATCCAAATGAAGGGAGGGTTAGTTGACAATACTTCATAACACTGCCAAATGAATCATTGTGAGTGTATGGAAATCAGGATGGAGGTGGATCAGGGGCCTGCTGAGAGGCAAGTAAAGCGACTACAGATTTAATAAATTTCACAAAGTGGGCAGCTAGCTGTGCTGATTCGCCTCTCAGACAGGCTTCTATGGTGCCTCATTTAAAGTACACCATACCGGTCGAAGTCAGAACTTCCTTAGCAGGAGCAGCTCATCACAAACACAGAGTACACAGGTCAATGATTCCTCTCCCTTCGCACAGAAGCAACATTGTCTGTCAGAGTCATACATATTCCTTTGCCCGTACCCATAGGATTTTAAAGGGATTAATCCAAATGGCAAGCTCATTAAGTGACATTTAATGCTCGAGTTGAGAGGCTCATTTAGCGCAGAGGCCCACCCTTCGTGTCCCAATTTCTTCACAGCTTGTGCATCTTGTTCCATTAATATTAGCCATGTTTGTTTGATCAATCACCGGTACCAGCAGGCCACTTGTCCAGATTGCACATGCCTCCAGGGCCTCGAAGGCGTGAATTAGGTACTTGTGCCAGTTTGTTGCTGGGTTGTTTATCATTTCCCAGGTAATATTTTTTAGCGTGTGTGTCTACGCCTACTTGCCTTTAAGGCTATCGGCTAATCTTTGCTTTTAGTATCCAGTGCTGCAAAGCTAACCCAAACACTTGACAGATTTGGGTGTACAATGTGTTATTTGGGAGCAAAAGTACTGTTCTGTAGCAGGAGGCCTGCACTCTGTCCAACCAATTAGCCATTTTGTCTCTGAATGTCATTGCCCCATAGGCAATGGTAGGGAGAAATTTGAAACTTATTACCTTCAAGAGAGGGGATACAACTGGATTCTTCAGTGATTTTTGCAACCTGCAGAAAGCCCATTCTAAAGAATTTGCTGCCCCCTATTGTGTGTTGATGTGTGGTGCCAAACGTCCTCTGTGATCGAGCCATACCCCCAGTTATTTGTAGGCATCCACCACTTCAATGACTTTCCCCTCAATGAACCATATCCCCCTTTTTTCAGTTTGTGGGAGATTATCATTACCTTTGCTTTCGTTACATTCACTTTTTGGTGATTGGACCTGCAGTAGCCTGCAAGCGCAATAAAGAGCCTGTGGAGGCCAACTGGTATTTGGTCCAAGAGGACTGTGTTATCTGCATACTGGAGTGATTGAACTTCAAGACCAACCATTTTTGCTGGGAATGCCCTCACTGAAACCATGTGACCTGGCAGGTCAGCCAGGTACAGATTCAATAATAGTGACTGCAGTATGTGGCCTTGCTTCAGGCCTTTGTTTGTCTGAATTTTTCCCGTGGTAGTCTATCTGGAGCTGACTCTAATCTTTACCCAAGTGTCAGAATATAGGGCAATTATGGCTTTCAATAAATTTTGAGGGATGCCCCAGGTTTTCAGTTTTGACCAGAGTTTTGATCACAATACACTGTCAAATATTGCTTGAAAATCAATAAACACTCCAGAGGGAGCCTTGCCCTTGACTGCCATTTTGGCTTCACTCAAGTGGGAGATGCAGATAAGGTTATCTTCAATGTGACAGCCCTTTTGAAAGTCAGTCTGGGTCAAAGGGATCAGCTGTTTTTCCTCCACCCAGGCTTAGAGCTCCTGGTTTAGAATGCTAGTGATGCATTTCCCTTCAGTGCCGAGGAGTATGATCAATTGGTAGTTCCCCGAGCATGATCATTGGGCCTTTCTTGTGAACAGGGACCAATAGAGAACACCTCCATGTTTCATGGATGGATGCCCCCAGTAGGTACTCCTGGAATAAGGGAACCATTACTGGGCCTAATGAGACGGGCCCACTTATATCCCACAGTCAGAATGCCACTTTGTCCAGGGTCACCACCTGCTCACATTGACTTTATGGCTGACATTACTTGGGCCGGGTCTATTGATTGCATGTCTGAGAGGCTGGTCTTCCGGTTGCCATTTGCCTATTAGATCTCTCCCTAGGTGCCTTGAGCAGGCTGCGGTCAGCCATATGAACCACATAAAGGTCTTTGATGTAGGATTCCCATTCCACAGGGGGAATGTTGGTAATGGTCACCTGGTAGTTTAAGTTGGAACATTTATTAATCCATAGCCAGAATTTCTTCGATCCCTGGATTTTATTACCCGATGCGATTTGGCCCATCTCTGAGCCTCCTCTTCCTTCCTTTGGACATAGAGGGCTTTCTTATATTCTAGGCGTGTTGCAGTGATCAGAGTTTACAACCAATTTTTTGCACCCTGTCTCCACTAAACCTCCTTAAGACTTTATTTAAGCTTCATTTTAGGGATGCTATTTAGTGTTTAGTATTAGCTGCGGAGAAAAATGGAAGACATTTCTTGATCTCTAGGGAATGCTTATGCAGCCTTTATAACATGCCTTCGAGTTTATTCCAATTCTGTAGCATTAAAATAGACCACTTCCATTTTTGTCTCTGGCATCTGTTGAAGAAGACAAAATGTGCCCTTAGAAACCAAGACATTAAGTTGGAAAATGTCTGTTTCATCTCAATTTCTTGTCTAACTCCACTTAGGTGGTCTTTATCATTCCCACCACAGTGGATAATCATAAAAAGCAGAGGAAAATAGAGGGAGTAACTGTTTCCATCTCACACCTCTTTCACCAGTCCATGTAATTTCTACTCCTTGAAACCCAAATAGCTTCAAAATCCGAGTCTTGGCATACTCTTGGGCCAAAAAATAAAACTGTACCCAACAAGCCAAACACAACCACCTTGCTCATGCACTTACATACAAGAATGAGGAACAGTCAGCCAGAGAAACAACTACATACAGGAATATATAACTGGCCAATAGAAAATACCTTAACACTAACATTTTTCAAGGGAGTCAATCATTGGTAGCACAGTACAACCAAAATAACCAATGATGTCAAAAAATAAACAAGACCTCACATATAAAGTTTCAGAAGTCATAGATAGGCAAGTGAAACACCCGTTTATGGTCCATGATAATGAAAAGCAATACATAAGTACATTGGAAATACAATACACAGAGAAAGTATTATATGATTTATTGCTAACAAAAAGTTTGCTACAAACAGCCTAATGCTACTTAACCAACCAATATTAATGGTCACATGACAATAAAGGCAAATAGGAAAGGAGATAAGTAATACAATGAAGAAGTAAAGCTAAATTGCATTGGTTTATAACACTAACTGGGCTATAAACACAGCTCAGTAAGACTAAATAGCTGCGTCAACCAGAACCAGTCTGGTGACTGCTGGAAAGCAATGCAGCTCTTTGTTCTGCAAACAAGTTACAGAACAATTAAACATTATATATCATCATCATCTACATATTTCAAGATAAAACAGGGAAATATTATTATGCAATACTGTTAGAAAAACTAAATACAGGTTTATAACCTATGTATTCTTGGATTAGGCTCATTAATAGTGAGACTATATATATCTTTTAAACAACACATTTGCTGATGTTTCACACAATGCCTACAAAACATTGCTGAGAGAAGCAAAAATGAAATTATACAGTAGAGACATAATACAAAAAATGCAGACTGTGAAGAAAGATGCCTATGGAAAAACAAGGCTAATAGTAAAAGTACAAAAAATGTTAAGACTGTTTACAAACACCCTATCAATAATAGGCAGAAGGTGAATAGAAATTAATTGCCAAACATATCACAATTACCAGTTAGCTATTCAAACAACAAAATGATGATTCTACTGAAAAATCCTACATTCTGACAAGAAGGGACAAGGTTAGGAACATTACAGCAAAGTACTATATAATTTGTGTCCTCAATAATCTGCTCCAAATACTTTTTTTCATAAGGAAAAAAGTCAGACAAACTCACACAGAAACAATATTTTCACCATACTGTTGAAACACCCTTAATGTCAATAGAAAACTCTTTATTTTCATTATGTATCACATCAAAAGTGTGGACCGTTTAACTTCAACCTATAAATACATAAAGAACACAAGAAAGAACTAGCAAAACCAAACTTCTGCAACATTGTTGATGGCAATTTGAGACATATGTTGAGTATCGAACCATACTTTCATGAAGAGAGTTATAATCAACAGAACAATTTTATGCTTTCTGTCACACGTTGTAATCCTATCTGTATTTAACCACTGACTCCATCTTGACCACTGACTCCATTTTGTGCTTAGCTTAGCTTCAAATGCCTTCACATTGGTGGTGCAGGGATTTGTCCGCGCACAGCTTTTTAATGTGTTTTTACTTTTCTCACTAGGGAAGGGAACATAATGTGGGGAACAAAACCTTGATAAGACTGTACAAGGCTGAGAACGTTTATGGAAGAGAAGGGTACAGCTCAGTCTCTAATGTGTTTTTTCAACACTGACCTGGTATGGCCAGCGCTTGAGGGGGGTTTCTAGAACCATCTCTTAAGTTTGTTTAAAGTACATAAGGTGGGGAAGCTTGACACTGGGAGTGAAGGAACTCATCTCTGAGGGTATTGCTCAGAGTAATCCTATTGGGGTTGGTCTCTTCAGTCTCAGCTGTCACGGGCTCCACAGCTTGATGTTGGCAGACAAAGGATGATGTTGAATTCGAGCCCCATGGTGATGCATTTTAAATTCTTAATATAAAGCTTTGCTGTGTGCATGCATAAATACGTAGTCACTTCATATATATTCATTGTTGATGTATTGGGTTTTTCTTTCATTATTATTATTGCACTGCTGTGATTATTGCACGTGTGTTGCTGCATTCACATTAAGCGCTTACATTATTCTCTTCATAGATATGAGACCTGGGAATTGCCTTAATAAATTCATTACTCAGACTAAGAGTGCTGCATTCCTTGCATTCTTAAGCTCAGTTCCCTCTCAGTCTGATGCAAAGCAGAACATATGTGAAGGATTTTGTAATGAAGTCCTACATGCAAATGTAGTAAGGATGGGAAAAAAAGGGAAACAAAGTACTTAGGGGGTCATTATGACATTGGCGGTAAATGCCGCTTACCGCCGCAGTGACGGCCACCAACATACTGTTGCGGCGGCGAACATCCGTTTGTCATATTATGACACACACTAAACCAACAGAAAACTGCCACAAACACATATCTGCCAGTCCAAAGGTAAGGGGTAAAATGTTGGTAGGAACACCCATACCGTCAAAAGCAAACCAACACCCTCCACATTATGACCCCCGAATCACTCCGGCGGACATTCAATAGCGGTAAGCCTTTGGCGATACACACTGGCGCGGTCAGAATGGCCACCCAAATACAAAACAACACAACATTGGCCAATTCCGAAATCTCACACCTGACACTGATACACACAACACACCCACCCACCCACAGCACAATAAAACACACCCACATTACCCACAACCCTTTATGAACACGAAAAATAGCCAACAGATAGCCACACAAATCACAACAACAACTACACACACCACTAACACCCAACTATCCATCACGCATCCCACACGCCACCACATTATGACACCCACTGCACAACACACACCACACTACACCCATATCCCCACAAAGGCACTCCTGGTTTACTGATGAGGAATTGCGGGTCATGGTGGAGGAAATAGACAGGGTAGAGCCACAGCTGTTTGGAACACAGGTACAGCAAATCACCATTGCAAGAAAGATGGAGCTATGGCGGAGAATCGTGGACAGGGTGAACGCCGTGGGACAGCATCCAAGAACAAGGGATGACATCAGGAAGAGGTGGAACGACCTACGGGGAAAGGTACGTTCCATGGTACTAAGGCACCAGCTCGCTATCCAGAGGACTGGCGGTGGACCCCCACCTCCTCGCCCACAGCTGACAGCATGGGAGGAGCAAGTCTTGGCAATACTGCATCCTGAGGGACTCACTGAACTTGCCGGAGGACTGGACACTGGTGAGTCAATATTTACGATCTATCATTCCCCCATACCTGCATGCTATCTCACCCCCTCACCCTGACTGCCATCACTTCACTCCTTCCCACACAGTGCACCTACACATTTGACTAACCCCAAGCCAAGCCCTCCATGTACACCAACCACCAATGCATGCTCAGCATGGAGAACTAACAATCCCACAATCCATCACCATACACAAACAAAGGTGGCAGGGCAACAGCAACAATAAAGGGGAAGCTAGGGATGTAGAATATGTCACAGACATGAAGCATAATACATCACTTACATCTCCAGAGGTGCCCCAGCCAATCTCAGCGGCAAGGAAGTGCCACGACTATCCAGTCCCCAACAGAAGATTCCCCCAGTGATGACAGTAACTCAGGACTTCTGGATCTGGATGACCTTCCTGGCCCACCGGGGACCACGGTCAGTCGGCCACCCCAGCCCACTCCCAGTCCACCACAGAGCCTCCCCACTCAGTATTCAACAACACAGCACCCACCAAACATACCCACACCTCTGTCGCCAGGACACATCAATCAGCAGTGTGCCCACCTGTACAAGGACCCCAGTACACACCTCACAGCCAAGACAATCGGGGTCCTGGGGTCAGTGACAGTGGGCACTCCGTTCAGGGGACACAGGCACAGGGGGACAGGGACACTCGAAGGATAGCTGTGCACCAGGGAGAGGACAGGCCCAGGGAACCGACTGACTAGGAGGCACTCACTAATGTCCTGGGGGCTTACCAACAATCCCTGGACAAGATGAGCCTGTTTCTTAACATCATGCGGGAGAACCAGCGGCTGCAGGAGGAACACCATCAGGAGATCCTAAAAGATTTGCAGGCCCTCAACACCACCATGGTCTCCATAGTAGGGGTACTGGCTGACATGGCCAACATCATCAGGGAATATACAGCACAGCAGCAGGCCCCCTCCACTAGCCAGTCAGGTGAACAGCCCACCACATCTGCTGCAGCTAGTGGACAGGAGGCCCTGCCACAGGACCCACAGGCCACCCCGTACCCCTGCAGAAGGTGAACCACCCCGCAAACATTCCCAAGACCCTCTTGAATGTCCCCCTTGTGTTCTACTCTGTCACCTTGTCTACTTTGAACTGCCATTTCTCCCCTTCCTATGGCCCCTTGGACACTGAACCTGTGCTACAAACAGACTGGGCCAATACCCTGGACTTACTTCTACCATTACCCCATTCCATTGCACTATTCCTTCTATAAATGTCACTACAATAAACACCCTTGAACACAATTTGAGTGATAGTGCTTTATGTGATGAAAATGTGCAATTATGTTAACAGTTACATCTTGTGCAATTGATCTGAACTATGTGATAGCATACAAATTATGACCTGTAGCTGTCTGTAGGCATCACATCAGTACACAGTTGTAATAACACCAACATCTGCAAAATGAGAAGCCATAGGAGACAGTCACTTGAGATGCCAAGGAAGTGATTGCCATCCTGCTACAGCCACACTGAAAACACAAATAATCAGAGGAATGTTCAGTTCCACTGTCTTACCTGTGTGTCATTGGAAGTACTGCTGTATTACTGATAATCTGTTGACCACATCCTCATCCTCTGCCTCCTCATCCTCACTGTCCTCAGGGTCCACTGCTGCCACAGGGGCATTTCTAATCTCCTCCTGCAGATCAGATAAGGCACATATAGTCTGAGGGCCAGGTTGTCCAACATGCAGCATACAGCAACTATCTGGCAGACCTTCTCAGGGGAGCAGCAGAGGGATCCTCCTGTCAGATGGAGGCATCTGAACCTGGCCTTCAGGAGGTGGAAGGTTTGTTCTATTATCCACCTGGTTCGTCCATGTGTACCATTATACCAATTCTCAGCCCCTGTCCTGGCATTCCTCACAGGGGCCAGGAGCCACAACAGGGTTGGATAGCCAGTGTCACATACAGGGATTGAGGGACAAACATTAGCCTTACACAATGGTATGGAGGATGACTCCTGAAGGCATACACTGACATACATTGGGTGGGGACTCAGGCTCTCCTATTAGCCACACCCTGAGCCTCTGTAGTTATGCCAGGACATTTGGGATGCTGCTATTCCTCAGGACGGAGGCGTCATGCACCAACCCATGATACTTGCCAGTGACTTGGGAGATGTACTGGTCCACCAGGCACACCATTTGCACTTTGAGTGAGTGGAAACTCTTCCGATTCCTGAATACCTGTTCATTGTGGCGGGGAGAACGAATGCAATATGTGTTCCGTCAATCGCCCCAATAATATTAGGAATATATCCCATTGCATAGAATCCAGCCTTCATAGTGGCCAAATCTTCCACTTGGGGGAAAGCTATGTAGCTGCACATGTGTTTGAGCAAGGCAGACTAAACCCTTGCCAGCACTATTGGGAACATTGACTGTGACATTCCTGCTCCCAAGCCCACTGTCACTTGGAAAGAACCAGTTGCCAGGAAATGGAGCAGTGATAGAACTTGCACAAGAGGGGGGATCCCAGTGGGATGACGGATAGCTGATATTAGATCAGGCTCCAATTGCAGCTCTGTGATTGTGGCCCTGTCCAGTCTACAGGTCAGTATTATGTACCTGCCTCTCCTCTAGTGTAGCCAAGTCCACAAGGGGTCTGTACACTAGGTCTTATCTCCTCCTCCTATCCCTCCACAGTGGTATGTATCTAAGGGATACAAGAGTAAGGAGAGTGTCACAAACTGAACAATGGAACCACCACCTCAGTGTAACTGAGCATGTATGTAATCGGACATTGTGAATGGCAAGGTATGTACAATTTACAGCAATGATGCAGTTTCCGAATCCTGATTGTTGTCTGCCACCATAAAATGGTGAGCGCCTGTCCTGTAGGTATGGACAGGTGGAAGTGATGTAACTCCGCCGGCATTGGGTGTCATGGCGGAAGGCTGTCTTGCACTGCTGTGCTATTCCTCATTGGCTAAAATGGGGCTCTATGAAGTACAGTGTCCAATGGGGATCACCAGCAGCAGTGACGGTGTACACCTCCATGGCCATGACCGCCATTTTCTGTCTAAAACGTCACTTTATTCCTGACTTTCCACAGGACAACACCTGCTGCTGTGACCTGTGTCTGGATCCTGCCATGGCCCGTGTGACAGGGGAAAGGTACCCTGCCTTCACTTCAGAGGAGTTAGAGTGCCTGGTGGATGTGGTCCTACCATTGTATGGACAGCTGTATGGGCCTCCAGAACAACAGGTGAGCACACCATGGAGACGACGCATGCAGCAAGGTTGCATGGAGATGTGTGTGATGGTAGTGTATCATTTGGGTGGGGGGTATGTCTGGTGGTAGTGTACAAGCAGTGCTCCGGGTGATGTGTGTGCCAATAAAGATGGAAATGGTCTTCGTAGGCCATATGTGTGACAGGCTGGATTGTATGGTTAATGGTGTCCTCCTGTCTGTTTTACCTCTGCAGGTCAGCGCCCATCAGAAAAAGGGATTGCGGCGTGCAATTGCCAAGGAGCTGCGGACCCTGAGGGTCTATAGCAGGCGGAGCACCCACTGCAGGAAAAGGTGGGAGGACCTGAGATGCTGGGCCCTGAAGACTGGAGAGGCCCAGCTGGGAATGATCTCTCAATGAGGGCGGGGGTGCCCATCGGAACCTGACCCCTCTTATGGCCTGCATACTGACAGAGGCCTACCTGGAGCTGGATGGGCGCTTGAGGGCAGCACATCAGCCACAAGGGGGTGAGTACAGTGAGCGTGACAACCATTTTTATTGGCTGGCATGGGATCCTGGTGGTGGGTTTCAGTTAGTGGGTGCCCCTTAATGCCAGCTCAGACATTGCTGCATGGTCCAGCTCAACGTAAATGGGTGTATAGCAAAATCTTGTAGCCTAGCTAGGTGGCATTCCATGTCAGACAGGGCTTAGTGGGTCCCAGGAGGGGTGCAGTTGGTGGTGGTTGGCCCTCATCTTGTTGTGGTACCTGGCCAATGGAATGCCACTGCGATGCATAGTGCTCAATCCTGATCCATGTGTGTGATGGTAATGTGTATGCCATCTGTGGTGTTGGTGCTGTAATTGACCCAGTGCTCCCTTTCTCTCTCTCCCCTATTTTTTTCTGTCACCCTGTCCATGTGTGCATTAGCATCATCTGGCGGAGGAGCAGGGACACCGGCGACTGAGGGAGCTGCATCCCTCTGGACCCAGGAGGCAGAGTACACCGACATCGAGCGAACCAGTGGGATGGAGGGCGAGGTGAGCACCACGGTAGAGACAAGAGGTGACAACACTGACTCTGATTCCTCCTCTGATGGAAGCTCCCTCACAGTCACATCCGCACTCACACCTGCAGCCACCACCACCATCACCACATCAAGCAGCGCAGACACCTCCACAACATCCATCCACACGTCCCCTTTGTCCTCTCCCACCCTGTCTGCCCCACCTCCTAAGAGACACAAATGCACACACTCAAGACTCCCAACAGCCATCTACCTCACACATGCACACTGTCCATGCACCTGCACCCAAGTCCAGCAGACTTAGACCTCCAACAGCCACTCCCTCAACCTCCACTCCCATCCCTCCTTCTACATCCTGCCCCAACGTCCCTAAGAAGCTTTTCCCTGCACATCTTGACCTCTTCCCTCCCCCTCTAGCCCTGTCCTGCATGTAAGAGGAGGGTCCCAACGACCCAGCACAGCACCTCAGCCAAACAGTCTGCCACTGCCCTCACTAAATCATCAGCTGCTGGTACAAAGGGGCCCTAGAGTGTCACGGCTGCCACTCCTATTGAGAGCACACCTCTGCCTCAGAAAGGGATTACTAGGGTAGTGAAAACCAAGGGACAGGAGACGGGACAGTGGAGGCACCGGCTAGTCCTGGAGGCAAGGACATAAGTGACATGTCAAAGGCCAAGGGACCCGTCACAAGATGGGACACTTGGATCCCCCTCCACTACCAAAGTAAGAGAAGGTTCCCAATCCACCACCAAAGAAAGGGAAGGTTCCCACTCCACCACCAAAGATAGGCAAGAGGCCCCCTCCACCAGCAGAGGGCAAGGAGCCCTCACCTCCAGCAGAGGCAGTCAGGGTTACACCTCCACCAGCAGTGGGCAAGGAGCCCTCACCTCTAGCAAGGGCAGTCAGGGTTACACCTCCACCAGCAGTGGGCAAGAAGCCCTCACCTCCAGCAGAGGCAGCCAGAGTTACACCTCCACCAGCAGAGGGCATGTAGCCCACCCTCCAGAAACTGTTGGGCAAGGAGCCCACTCCAGAATTAGTGGGCATGTTCCCCACTTCAGAGAAGTTGGTCTTAGACATCCCACCAGAGACAATTGGGCAAGGAGCCCCCTCCAGAACCAGTGGGCATGTTCCCCTCCCTCCTGAGGCTGCCCATTTCCAACATGATACCCCTGCACAGTGGATTCCGGATTGTGTCAGGAGTCAAGTTGGGCCTTGGACTGTGCCCTATGGCCATGTGGCCCTTTTGTACTTTGGACTGGCCATTGGCCCATTCTGGACATTGATGCCTGCATTTGCTTTTGAATAGACATTGGGGGTCATTTTGACCCTGGCGGTACAAGACCGCCAGGGCTAAAATGCCGGAAGCACAGCCAACAGGCTGGCGGTGCTTCCTGGGTCATTACGACCGCGGCGGAAGCGTCGCGGTCGCACCGTCGGGGCCGGCGGTTTTCTGCCACAATGGCCCCGGTGGTAGTAATCCGCCAGGGCAGTGCTGCCCAGGGGATTACGAGTCCCCGACCGCCAGCCATTTCCTGGCGGTTTTAACCGCCAGGAAAAGGCTGGCGGTACGGAGAGTCGCGGGGCCCCCTGACAGGGCCCCATGTGGCTTTTCACTGTCTGCTCTGCAGACAGTGAAAAGCGCAATGGGTGCAACTGCACCCATCGCATGGCCGCAACCCCGCCGGCTCCATTTGGAGCCGGCTCCCATGTTGTGGCCCACATCCCCGCTGGCCCGGTTGCCGCCCGCCAAAGTTGTAATGAGGCCCATTATGGGGGCTGTTGGCATCAAATTACAGTGTTCTTCGTTCTCATTGTGGTCCTTTTTTAATTTGACGTGAGTCCTGTGACATTCGTTTTACTCTGCAGCTGGTTCTGTGTATGGTGTGTGTGTGAATGGTGTGTGTTGTGCGTGTGTGTGTCACTCTCCTTTTCCTCCCTCCCTCCCTTGCGTGCCAAGTGGCTGTACTCACCGTCATCGTCTTCGTCAGCATTGGTGTTCCAGGAGGGCCATGGCATAGAAGAGCACTGGGAAAACTTGACGTTCTGTTTCCATGGTGGCGGCGGTATCCTTTGTGTCCCTGAAGGTGAGTCTTTAGTCTTCTGTGCAGTGTTTCCGCCAGGCTTTTGATGCCATTGGTTCTGCACCAGAAATTCTGGCGGTTTGGTATGTCATAATATGGTGGGCGGTACCTTGTCTTCCGCCTGGCTGTTGATGGCTACCGCCGTGGTCAGTGGTGTTAACGGCCTATCAGTTGGTGTGGTACATTGGTTGTCAATGGGAGGTATCACCGCCATGGTCATAATTTGGCGGTATTTACTGCCAGCCTGTTGGTGTTATTACCACCACTTTAACACTCACTGCCAATGTCATAAAATAGGGTCTATATCTACTGAATATTTAGGAGGAAAAAAACAAAAGCCACTATATGAATGGAATTGCATTTCTATTTGCAATATTTAAGATACAGCCATTCAAAGCTAAGGACACTTTTGAGGACATATATAAAGTCATTGATACTTAAAAAAATATTAAATTACTACAACCTTAATACCTATGCCCATTTCGGAACATTACTAACCTACAAGGACATTTTTTAGGTTGCCTTAAAAATCATGTGTGACACCATTTTCCATCACATCAAAATGCTTTCTAAACCTCATTCAACTATGAGAAAACATATGCTCACATAAAATTTTGTGAGAACCCCTTGCAATTAGAAAAACTCCACTATGCTCTATTTGACTCAAATCCAGCATGTCAACGATATTACAGAGCACATACAAAGCACATACTTTGATGCAGTGTCTTAAGCAATAACTGTCCAGATGTTGTCTTTACTCAAAATCCAGCTGAAAATCCATTAATGGAATAGATAATAATGAAATGGATATTCTTCAATTTGAAGAAACAAGTTACAAAATACCTAATCAGATTTGCATTTTTTGCTGAAGAGCACAGTATGAAAAGCATGTTAAAATGATTTATTTTCTAGAGAAAATGGAAAATGAAGAACAAACAGCATGGAGATTTTTGACTCTCTTTCTATTTGCAGTAGAATAAGTCTTTGAATATCAGCTGATCTACAATTACAGACTTAGAAAACTAAACAATAACTTAATGCCATCATGTGGGATTCATGAGAATTTAAAAATGTATCCAATACCATAAGAACTACTACACCTGAATTTATATGGAAGCATTTTAAGCTAAACAATCCATCTTTTTCAAACCATTGTTAATATGCCACCAGAATCAGGAACATTTCACTATGTGCATTGAAAAGAAAGGCTGTTTTCCTCCCATTAGATTTCAACACAAACATTTAACCACTTTTGGGAAAAAATACAAAATAGAATAAGCTTTAATGGTTTTAGTCAATGGAGTACCTCCAAAAGACAAAAAGTTTGGAAAGAATTTATAAGCATTGACAAATTTCGAAAAGCTATACATTACCTTCAGAAACCAATATATACTATACGTTTTGGACATTGATAACTATCTAATCTACTTATCTAGCATTTGGAAAAGAAACCCCTACTGGACAATTTGAGCTGATTAATCAGGAACAAGCTGAACAAATATATAAACATTAAAGTGTACACCCACGACAGTCAAGAGACATGATGGGTAGCAGATAAGAGAAGCTATAGGTAAGCTAATTAGTGACTGAAAAAAAAAACCTCTAGAAGCAAGATGTTATCCACATTTATTCATCACTGGGAAAGGTTGATGATATGATGATTGTCCAGTACGAATGTCTGCAGTGGAGTATCTAGCAACAAGATTATATTCAACTATATGAAAGTGAACTTTCAGTCACTTCTTATGCATTTGCATGTCATGTGAACTGGAGCTGGCTTTACTAATATAATGGAACAGGATTTTGTTGATAAGGTACATAAGAAAGATGAGGATCTAGAATAGAACTTGATCAACATTATGGCATGTCAGCAAGGGACAAATGAATATTGGTTTTGAAGACATAGAGAATTGAAATGTATGCTCAGAAGTTTCGGACCGCCTTCTTGGTTTATTTACTTTAAGCTGTGCTAAGTACATATGGAATGACATGCATTAATTTTTACTTGAAGCAAATGCTAATATTGAGCCATTAAGTGCAAAACACCTGTTACATTATGTTTGTTGGATCCTGCCAATGTTTACAGATATTTCAAGCAGAAATTTCAAACTATGCTTCACTACTTAACCACAAAATCAAAGATCTTGCTGGGCAGGTACTTCATTTATTTTGGAGAAAAGAGTATCATGCAAGAGGTGCACCACACATTCCTATGCTTTCGTGGATTAAAGATGTCCTTATGTTTGGAGACAACTTTGATGAAGCTGTTCTACATTTCAGTTAATGTTATATCACTTGTGACATCCTAAAAAATAGCAAATCAAGAAACTCTTTGAGCATGTTTTACACCTTCAATCACATAAGTGTGGTAAATACTGTTTAAGAAAATATTGTAACAAATCAAAACATTACTGTAAATGTCGCTTTGGATTTCCCAGGTCAGTTTTACAGAAAGGAGAAATTAACAGTTTAATGTAATCCGAAAGACATGTGGTTACTGGCAAATCACCCCAAAACAACTTACAATCTTATAAGACATCAAGCATAACAACAGATCAATGAATACAACCCTTTAATTCTACACATATGGGATGCTAACATATACAATTTGTTGCAGAGAATTCTACAGAGCTTACATGTTATGTTACTTCCTATATTACAAAGACTGAAAAAACTGATATGAAGGAAGTATGGAAAGAAATATCTGTTGAGTAATCTTTAAGTAAAGGATTATCCCAATTTAGCCTCCAACTGCTCTCTCATTGAGAGACCTGTAGCTATGAAGCATGTTGAGTTCTTCAAAGCTTCTATGGTAAATCCCTGGCAATCATATGGCTTATTTTAGGATTGTCATCATCACACCGAAGAGTTCTCAAAAGCTGTTGAGCCTGCGGATCTGCAGTCTTGACCTAATGGATGTGACCTCGTATCTATGAGGGGGTTCTCCTTACGGTACTCTGTCTATCTCTTAGGAATATGATGATTCATTGCAATGCCCAATGCTTGTTTAATGGGAGAGGAGCGTGTGGTTACACTATCCAATGCTTGTTTATTTGAGACTATTGTTGCCTTGACTGATTCCTGTTGCTATTTAGAGACCCAGCTTCCCTGATGCTGGGCTTGTTCTGGCTAGCTCTGGAAAGTCATGAGAAAGGCACGGGCATACTGCTGTTCTGTGATTCAGTGGGTGTGACCAACAGGTATTTAAACTATGCCTGTTCTAGAATCTCCGCGTGCTGTAGAGAGATTCTCCTTACTGCAGCATCGTGTCTGGACCTTCTGTTTTCCTGAAGCCTTCTGCACCCCGATGCACAGCAGTTTCTGGCTCTTGTTCCTATGGGAAAGAAAATACAACATTTTACTCTCAAATAAAGGGGGTAATGCACCACATGCAGTGTTTAAGGTGCTCATTCTTACCTGGATGCTCATTCTTACCTGGTGCTCATTCTTACCTGGATAATAGTTTCTGACACATTGGTTCCTTGCTTTTTGGGATCTCCACTCCTGAAAGAGCGCTGCTCTTGCCCTCATTATTCCACGGCAGCATTCTTTTGTGTGTGTGTTCCATAATGTACTCAAGCATATTTCTTGGCAAAGTGGTGTTGAGAGAGTAACTCTTAGAACTTGCGACACATGGGATGCTTAGTTATGCATTGAATGACTGTATATTATTGCACCGTGTGTAATATGTACTGTAAATGACACAACAAAGTGTAAAAGATTACTGTTTCTCAGCTTGCGACTTCGCATATGCATGTTTAACCTTATGTTTCCGTGATAATAGTATGCATTAATACTACAACAGTACTAACCCGAATGTTACAAAATCATACCGATTCACTAACAAGAAAGTGTTTAATCTAACGCTGGTGTGCCGCTAACATCGTTGCATTGTACATTGTGAAAAATTAATGTTGTACTATTGGGCTATGTTTGTCACATGAGTTTTACCCTCCCAGCTAACCAATCTTACAAGCAGATGTCACAGGGAACATCCTCTCAACTATATCTATACCTTAGGTAGGTGATGGAACATAGGGAGGGAGTGGTTGGTACATTCTAGTTTGAAACAGTTGAGTGACATTATCTTCTAATGCAGAATCCATTCAGTTGCTTTCTAAAGGCCTTATAGAGTGAGAGAGCATCACACTTGTGAAAGGGTATCAATATAGGTAGGTATAGTCATACTTTGCTAGCTATCAGTGCATACACTGAGTAACTGATATAGATCATATTAAGCATTCACAATTCATTACAGGGAGTGCCACGGAATTTAGTCAGCTGGACCAGACCTCCTATGTGCCTCATCCAACAACCTGTGGGAGATCATGATCTTGCTCTCTCTCTCTCTCACTCATCCAATCACCTTTCCTCCGGTACGTCTCTGTACTGGTCACCTGAACTTCATGACGAGGGCTCGGATGCCCAGGTGGAGTTAGGAATTCGCAGTCTGAGTCAATGTTGTGTCCCTGTGGGACAAACTAGTAAAAGCTTGACAAAAACCTACCTGAACTTGAATACTTTACACATTTTGATCCCACTAACAAAGACAATATAAAACCCAATATGTTATACGCATATTAACCAAAGAGAAGTCCTGTGTTAGAAAACCTACTGCTCTATGAAGATGCTCAGTTCTAAACATATAGAAATAATATGGCAGAAGATATCAATCGAGGAAAAATCCAAGATCAGAGGACCAATGAATGTTTAAAACGTCGTTCTAAACCTACTCTCATTAATCATCAGAAACTGAGTTGTGACACAAGGGATAAGAAAGAATTCTACTATTTAGAATTTCTATAATTATTTAAACCATGTCGAAAAGAAGAGATTACAGGTTCCTTTGAATCTTATAACGATGCATTTCATGTACATAAAAAAGACATTGCAGTACCTCAATTTCACACATATTTAAAAATGTTGGAAGAGGTAGCATAAAACAATAACAGTGCCAAAATGCAACGCAATACTGAAAACAAGTAATACCAGTTACACTTCAAGGACTGCTTAACCACTTGGACAACCAATGATAGATAATAAAGCTATGGTTGGCATTTACAAGGTTGAGCATGCAATAGACAAAGTAAAAAAGGATGTGCAGAATTTAGTATAGCAAATAAATTCAGAGCTACTACAAATATACAAAGACATGAAGCAGTTAGTAGATCCCGGACTTCAACATGAAAATGGATTATGTGAATGTAGTAGCTTTGAACCTACAATACAATATGTCAGTAGCCAAGTTGGAACTTCTTATTAAAGTGATTACTGCTTATGAGCATAAAGTTTTGAATTCAAATGTATCTTGTGTAGTTGCTGCCTGCTCCTACTGCTCTATCAGCACATAATAACAAAGGAATTAATTTTCTTCATCTGCTGTTACTCCCCATGGAGCATGACAACAAAATGGAATACTTAAAATTGAATAGTGTCACACGACCAGAACTTAAGGAGTTACAAAAAAATTTATAGTTTTGATCATAGATGAAGTCATCATGGTTTCCAACTTAACGTTGCCATTTGTTCATTTATGGATGCAAGAAGTACTTAAAACATCTGATGGAGTTCTGTTTAAATATGTCATTGTTTTTTAAGACTATTTACAACTGAAACCTGTAAAGGTGAATTGATTTTCCAAAAGCCTTTGAACAGTGAACTCATAATTCTTTGGGAAGTATAGGGAAGTCCAACATTTGGTTACATTTTAAATACAAAAAACAAACACAAATCATGAGGCAAGCTAACGATAAACAATAAGACAAGATTTCTACAAGATATTCGCCTTGGTATTATGACAAAAAGAAGTTACGATTTTGCTGAGGGAACAAAATACAAGTAAATTGTTTCCTAACCTTCATTTGCCTGCTGAAGTAATGCATTATTTTCTTTCACATTCACAATCCATGTTTTGTTTACTGCCAATTGTTGAAGAATGTGCTCAAATGAATAATGAAACGCTACCGCTTGAAAAATAAAAAATGTACATCTCCCTTATAAAGGTAAAGCAGGGTCACACACTGAACAATCCTATTTGCAAAAGTTTAGCTACAAAATTACAAAGTATGGAAAAATCTGTGGTACCCACAGCTGGATTGGAGAATGATTTACATCTGTGTAAAAAGTGCCATATTATTTTATGTCACAATTTACATGTAGAAGAAGGACTCATAAGCGGAGCCAAGTAATTTGTAGTGGATTTTCTGCCATCTGCAAAGAATGAAGATATTAAATGTACTGTGGTGAAACTTTACCACATTCAAGAGCAAAAAGAGATCTCTCGGTTTGCAGCTAGATTATTACAGGTTTATATATGCAGAGAAAACATTTTCCTCTTTATTTTGGCATAAGCGGTTACAATACACAAATCACAAGGACTAATCTTAGATTATGCAATAATTACCAGTGGCTCTACAGTAATTAAAGAGGCGATGGCATACTTTGCTCTGTCTCCTGTAAAAAAATAACAGGACTACATATTATCGATTTTGCTGATACAAGAATTAATGCAGACAGTAATTGTGCCAGGGAATACAATTGTTTGTGAGAGGCGTACACTCCTCATGTAAGTGAACATCTCATTTTTACAACACCTAAACTGTGTTTCAAAAGAAAAATTATACCAAACTACTATTACAAAGAAGATATGGATTAACCTCACAAGAAAAAAGATAAAACAAATCACACAGATAGTATAGGACATCAGTTTAAAAGTCAAAATGATATTAATTGCTTTAGTAATGTGATTGTTAATCTACTTTTTTACTTGTCATCAAAGAACTAATACAGCAACATACAGAGCAACCTTTTGGCAACACCTTACAAAATCTTTAGAAAGAAATTGTGTCTGACAACCACATATGCCACTCTACCAGCGGCATTAGAGATATTGTTAAAATGGGTAGAGGTGCTGTTCAGTTTTCTATCAATGAACAGCAAGATGCTCAGGAATTCTCTATGGCTGTTCTACAAATAATAGCTAATGAATCACACCCAAGTTCTGACCTCTTTGATGTAAGATGCTCTTGGGAACATGAATACTAACATTGCCATCATTCAAGCTCCACTATTGCAGAATTTGAAAGATTTATACACATATACCAATACATGACTGCAAATCAATTCCATTAAAAAATATAATATGTAATGCTGTGCAACCAAACTTTCTCCAAACTGTAAACCAGAACCCGTCTCAACCCTTTGTTTAGTAATGTTAACCAAATAGGTAATGTTAATAATTCCACGATGTACTGTGAGTAAATTATAAAAGTTATTTGTGTATTTCTAATTTTACTGATTCACAAATTTGTATATCAGGGCAGAAATACTTGTAGTGCTATTATTTTTCATTATGGAGAGACTGCGGGATCAGGACACTATAACATGAACTTAAGGAAAAACAAATGAACAACACAGGTTGAACAGAATGTGATGATAACAGCCTTACATTTAAACGCAGACTGCCGAAACATTTACAAGACAGTTACCTGTTAATTTTACATCCAGAATTCTAAGCCATAAAGCTACCATTGTAATAAACCTTGAACTCTGTTTTAGAGTTAGATGTATAGAAATTACTATACATGTCATTATGTAGCCTCGCATGGTTGATGATATTTTCAAAAATCTACTCTAAGTATAGCTGTATTCTGTAGTTTACCATTTATTATATTAGGTAGAGAAATGTTTTAACAGTTGGATATGCACAGAGTATATGGGGTTTTTCACAATTAAATTGATGTTTTTCCCCTGTGTTTCAAGATAACTAGTACCATATGATCATCTTGAAACTTCAGTGTTCTAAATAATGACATACTGGTGTACTAGAAATGTTACTTCTATCTGAGAAACATGTGAAAAATCAAAACAATAATTTATGTATTTATTTTAATTTGTAGCCTACAAGTTATTTCATGTGCCCCTGTACTGCTTGACACTTTATTTCAGTTTGTGTGACTGTACAAAGCCACCATCCACTGTAGTACAGGACACAGCAATAAACTGTATCATACCTCAGTCTACTCTAACATATGAAACAAAAATGTGCAAAATCCATCTCCTCTGTACACCACTCTACTGTACACCCATTCACTGTAACATATTATGTAAGACTCCAGTATATTAGAAAACAGTCCACCAGTCCACTCACTAACAATCTACTTACTCCAATGCAGATAATAGCATTAACCCCAAAATAATCCCCTCAACACTTATCTGACCAACAGATATCTTAACGAAATTTGAGTTAGCAACACTTCATTGTATTACACTGTACTATATTGTATGGCACAGATTTTAATTTAATCACACATATTTTACTTATCATTCACTTACCGTGTATAAGTAAATTTTAATCAATAACATTTTTTGGGGAAAAAATCTGTTTATGATTAACACAAGCTCTTTCTTATTAGAAATATTTGGTTAATTCTTAAAAGAACTTTTTCTGAACGTTTATAATGTTTTTAGGAGATTAATGTAACCTACAAAACAACAACAAAAAATAAACAGGATGGACCAGAAAAACAAACAGGAGGGAAAAATACCTAAATATGTTGGGGATATCAATTATAGGCTGTCACTAGTTGATGATGCAAGTTTAAGTCCTTTTTCCCAGCAACCATTATAGTGTTACATAAAAGACAGTATGTGGCAGTACTTGCATACTGGTCCACTATATGGGACTCCTGTATTAGGAGGTCGACTGGCACAGTGGGGCCAGCTGCAGGTATACATGGTACAGCAGATGAAGTGGGTACTGGTAGATCTGTATACAACTCTCCAGAGGTTGAGGGGGTTAAATAATTGGTAGCTGTAGCCACTACTGATGTTGATGTTGTGGTATCCCGCAACTCTGTCTGACGCCTCCTTTCAGCATGGATGAAACATGTGGATTGGTTGGCCCCCTAATGCCTCCTCATGTGAGTTGTACTAAAAGAGTATTGCTGCCATGCACCACAAGAGATACTTTTCTGGCACATATTACATGTCACCAGCTAAGCATTTACCTTCTTCTCCCCTGGTGGAAAAGAGAAGAACTGCCACACCATACACTCCTTCATGCGTCTACAGCGCTTCACCTCCTATTCTTCTTGCAGGATAACCTGCTCCTCTTTCAGCTGCAGTCCACAATATTCTTCCTCATTGGCTGGCTTCCTGATCCACGAGCTCGTGGGGTCCCACATCTGCGGCCGCATAGAGGCTGTACAGCATGTGCGGGTCAGTGGCTGGGTGGAAAGGAACGCAGTTGGGTGCCCCTTCCGTAGCCATGAAAGGAGCAAAAAGCGGACTGTGGGGGTGAGGAGCAGCTACAAGGCCAAGGGACCGAGCCATAGCCCAGAAATCCTCAAAGTGCTTGAGGAATGAGTTCACTTTTTCTCTGAAGAGACGGGTGCCATCAAAGGGCATCTCCATCAAGGATTGCCTGACATCCCCTGAAAAGGCAGACGTCCTCAACCAGGCATGGTGCCTCAAGGCCACCGTCGATGCAACCGATCTGCCCAGTGAGTCGGTCATATCCAGTCCACAATGAATCATGAACTTTGCTGCATCTCTCCTATCCGTAACGGCTTGGGAGAGAACGGTCTGGGCCTTCTCCGGGACTCGAGGTAGCACTTGCGTGACCGTATCCCACAGAGTATGGGAGTATTGTCCCAAAAGGCATGAGGTGTTCACGGATCGCAGTGCTAGACTGGCCAAAGAAAACATTTCCTTCCCTAAGTTATCCAGTCTTTTTGATTCCCTGTCCCGGGGAGTGGTAAGGAATGTGCCAAAGGATGAAAAAGCCTGGATGACAAGGCTCTCAGGCAGGAGTGTTGGGTCAGGAATTCTGGGTCGGTTGGTGCAGGCCGATGGCAGAGAGCAGCCATCCTAGCCACGGGAGCCCTGTGCTGGGTTTAGACCAGGTACCCAGAAGGACGTCCGTAAGGGCTTCATTGAAGAGAAGGAGGGGTTCTGAATTGGAGGCCCCAGGCTAAAGCACCTCAGGCAGGAGGTTAGTCCGGACCGCCACAGAAGGAAGCTCGGGGTCCAAAACTTCAGCAGCCCTTCCACCATAGAGTATGACGCTACCTCCTCCGTAGGCCTAGTAGGGGGAGAAAGCATGCCAGCATCAGGGGAATTGTCTTATCCGCTGGCGACGCCCAGATCCTGAACCCAGTCCATGTCAGGGCCAAGTTGATATTCTAAAGGGTCCAGCGACCCCTCTACATTATCCCCATATCCATACCCATAGAAATTGGGGGCAGGATCTGCCCTGGGCCCAGGAGAGCCCATGGAAATAGAATAGGTGTCAAGCGAAGCTGTTCCGGCTCTGGATCGTCAGGGATCAGTTTAGGATCAGTGTCGATTCTGGGCCAAACCAACATCGGGAGTGTCGACATCTGTCTTGACGCTGGGGAAGGTCCAGTTGGCACAACCGGTGCCAGGATGGATCTGGGATTGTATCCGGAGGTGCCTTCTGGAGTCGGGCCGAAGTCAACGACTTGGAACCCAAGGTGGCCCTCACTGACAGCCCTGGGCCCGAAGGCACCAAGGGTTGGTCGGTCACCTAAAGATGACATGCATGGCCTCATAAAATTCTTTGAGTTGGGCAGAGGTGGCACCGGCTCCCGGAAAGTCGGGGATGCGCAGGCCCGACACGGATGGAGGCTCCGAAGATGGAGGCCTAGAGCGTCGCCGCTCTTCCTGTGTTCCATCGTCCAAGCGACGGGGCATAGTCGAAGAATGTTTGTCTTTCTTCGTCTTCTTGTAACTGTAGATGACTTGGACGAGGAGGAGTGATGATGACTCCGCTCGAACGAGACCGGGAGTGACACAGAGTTGAGTGCCGACCAGCCATAAAAGCTTTCGGGTTCATGTCCCGACACTCGGAGCACGTTTTTGTGGTCGCGCTCCAGACCCAAGAGGCAGACGAGGTGCGGATCGGTCACAACATCATTCGGTGACAGGAGCTGCAGGGTTTGAATCCGGTCTTTCGGGACATCCCTCGATGCATCCAAAAATCTTTAAAAATAATCGACAAAAGTGTTGCAGTTAGTCAAAAAATGACTAGGGGTAGCTCTTCTCCAGATCTGCGCGTAGGCTGGCGTGGAAAGGAAAGAACTGATGTCAGCATGCTGGGGTGGCGCCTATATACGACCACAATGTTATCACCGCAACCACGATGCCCGCGGAGTCAACCTATGCTATCTAATGGCGAGTAGGGCTACACTCAAAGAAAAATCTCTGTATCCAGTCTGACGCCTGGGGTAAATTCTAAGGTAAGGAATCTGCAACTAGAAGTTTTTATCAGATAAAAACTGTTTTACAACCACAATGTCCTACGTTACTCCTGCAATAGTATCTAGGAAGTGCTGCTGTACCGGGGAACTACCAAAAAAAATAACAATAATGCCCTTCAACTTTACATATACTTAAACTAACCGGACTGTTACAACATCCTGTGCGTGGAGCTACCACCGGCCCAGCTGTGTCATGAATGCATGATGCAGTATTTCAGAGCTTCCTTGCTTGGGGAGCAGGAGCTAGATTGGTCTTTGAAATTCAGACCAGTCTTGACGTGTGTCCAGTCAGTCTTCCATCGCATCTAGTGCCTCTTCGAATGTGCACCAATAGTGAGCCTTGCTGTGCAGCCTGCACCTTCTGTGGACACAGATCTGTTAATGTTCTCAATGAGGTTTCATTCACAGACATGCACTTTGTGACTGCGGTTGATTCACAAGGCATCCTGCGAGCCACCAATTGTGGATTTGCGGGCTCCAAAAACATCTGGCATATGGAATTGTGCTACTTACACAGTTCAATCTGCGACGAAGGCTTCTGCACATTTCTGCTCTGTGAACCCTTCTGCCAATACTTTGATCAACTTATCATCCACTGATGTAGAATCCTATCTTGGTTTCAGTCTTCCTTGATGATTTCAGAGATTTCTTGCAGGAACATGATTATTGTTAAAATTCGACCATTGAGTTTTTCTCAAAAAGTAAAAAATTACACCAAATTGCCATTTAAATTGGGCCTGTCTGTTGGCTTACTTGGCATTTTAACTTGGACATTTGTCTCTTATTTATATTTTCAGCTATGCTTTTAGAGTTTTTATGCTTTTATTTGAGCATTTTTAAACATTAGGTCTTGGACCTCGCAATCAGTCAATCAATCAGGAGTTTGTAAAGTGCACTACTCACCTGTGAGGGTCTCAAGATGCTGAGATGGGGGGGAGGAGGGAGGTGCTGCTACTGCTCCAACAGCCTAGTCCTGAGAAGTTTCCTGGAGGTAAGGAGGTCTTTGGTCTGGGGCAGGTGGGTGGGGAGAGGCGGCGAGGTGTGAGAATGATCTACTGCCGGTTGTAGTTCTTCGGACACGTGGGACGGTTGCGAGGGCTTGGTCTGCGGAGCAGAGATGCCAGGTTGGGGTGTAGAAGGAGAGCCGTCTGAGGTATTCTGGTCCGGTGTTGTGCAGTGCTTTGTGAGCATGGGTGAGGAGTTTGAAGGTGATTCTCTTGTTGACTGGGAGCCAGTGCAGGTTTCTCAGGTGGTCTGTGATGTGGCAGTGGTGGGGATGTCCAGGATGGGGTGTGCGGAGGCGTTCTGGATGCATTGCAGCCTCTTCTGGAGTTTGGCCGTGGTTCCTGTTTAGAGGGCATTGCTGTAGTCCAGTTTGCTATTTACGAGGGCTTGGGTAACTGTTCTTCTGGTTTCGGTGGGTATCCATTTGTAGATCTTTCGGAGCATGCAGAGGGTATTGAAGCAGGAGGAAGAGATGGCATTGACTTGCTGGGTCATAGATAATGAGGAGTCCAAGATGAATCCTAGGTTGCGTGCGTGGTCGGTGGAAGTCGGAGCGGCTCTGAGAGTGGCAGGCCACCAGGAGTCATCCCATGCGGAGAGGGTGGAGCCAATGATGAGGATTTCTGTCATGTCGGAATTGAGTTTGAGGCAGCTGCTCTTCATCCATTAAGAAATGGCTTCATTCCTTCCTGCAGGCAGGTCTTGACATAGTCCTTAGTGAGGAGAGGATCAGCTGGGTGTCGTCGGCGTATGAGATAATGTTGAGGTTGTGGGATCGTGCGATGTTAGTGAGTGGGGCCATGTAGACGTTGAAGAGGGTTGGGCTGAGGGACGAATCCTGAGGTACTCCGCAGATGATTTTGGTGGCCTCCAAGCAGAATGGGGGAGGCAGACTCTCTGGGTTCTGCCGGTGAGATAGGAGGTGACCC
This sequence comes from Pleurodeles waltl, assembly GCF_031143425.1. NCBI lineage: Eukaryota > Metazoa > Chordata > Amphibia > Caudata > Salamandridae > Pleurodeles > Pleurodeles waltl. The sequence goes on from NC_090436.1 coordinate 828,951,042, forward strand.
AGTCCAGGGCTCTGTCGCGCATTCCTGCATTGCTGAGGTGTGAGCGTAGAGTGTGGCAGCAGATGGTGTTGAATGCGGCAGAGAGGTCCAGGAGGATGAGGGCCACAGTATCGCCGTTGTCCAGTATGGTTCTGATGTCATCGGTGGCGGCGATGAGGGCAGTTTCGGTACTGTGGTTGCTGCGGAATCCGGATCAGGAAGGGTCCAGGTTGCAGTTCTCCTCGAGGAAGTGGGTTAGTTGTCTGTTGACAGCCTTCTCAATGACTTTTGCGGGAAGGGGAGCAAGGAGATAGGCCGGAAGTTCTTGAGGTCATTTGGGTCTGCCTTGGGTTTTTTGAGGAGGATGTTGATCTTGGCGTGTTTCCAGCTCTCCGGGAAGGTAGCGGACTCGAAGGAGCTGTTGATGATCTTCCGTAGTTGGGGTGCGATGACGGAGCTTGCTTTGTTGAGGATGGGGTGAGGGCAGGGGTCAGATGGAGAGCCGGAGTGGATGGTATTCATGATTTTGATGGTGTCCAGGAGAGCAGGAGGTTGGTCGGAGGTGAATCTGTGTTGTTGGTGGTTGCCGGGGGGGCTGGGTGCTGAATCTGTCGTGGGTGTCTGCAATCTTGCGGTGGAAGTAGGAGGCTAGGGAATCTTGGGATGGCGGGATGTTGTTGGCATTGGAGCTGGGGTTGGAGAGTTCCTTCACGATGTTGAAGAGCTCCTTGTGGCTGTGTGCGTTGTTGTTGATTTGGTCTTTGAAGGTGGTTCTCTTGTCGGCTTGGATGAGTTGGTGGTGTCTGCGGATGGCATTTTTGAAGGCTGTGTGGTTGTACAGAGTCTGATCTTGGCGCCACTTTCTTTCAAGTCTTCGGCATGTTTGCTTAGATTTGTGGAGGTTGGCGTTAAACCAGAAGGCCTTTCTGTTGGTGAGTCTGTCGGAGGGATTCTTGATTGGGGTGAGAGTATTGGCACAGGTGACAACCCATTGCCTGAAGTTGCGGGCAGCTGCATCAGTGTTGGTGGTTTTGATCGGTGGGTTCCAGGAGAGGGTCGCGATAAGTTGGTCTTCGGTCACCTTATTCTAACTGCGGTGGGGGATCCGTTGTGGGTGGTGGTGTGTTGTGGGTTTCTTGAAGGAGAAGTGGATGCAGTGGTGGTCTGTCCAGTGGAGTTCAGTGGTGTGGCTGAAGGAGACGTGATTGCTGATGGAGAAAATAGGGTCGAGTGTGTGTCCTGCAGAGTAGGTCAATGTCGTGACGAGCTGTTTGAGGCTGAGGTTGGAGAGGTTGGAGAGCAGGGTGGCGGTGTTGTTGTCTTTGGTGTTCTCCAGGTGGAAGTTTAAGTGCCCGAGGAGTATGAAGTCAGTGGATGCGAGAGCGTGCGTGCTTATGACGTCGGTGATGGAGTCGCTGAACTGCTGTTGGGGGCTGGTGGGCCTGTAGATTAGGGTCCCTCGGAGGGTGGTGTTTGGGTCAGTGTGGATCTGGAAGTGCAGGTGTTCGGCGGTGCTGAGGGTGTCTTCGGTGCTGGTCGTGATCTTGTAGGTGTTCTTGTGGACGATGGCGATGCCTCCTCCTGGTTTGTTGGAGCGGTCCCTGAGGGTTATCTTGTAGCTGTCCGGGATGGCTATGGCGATGTCAGGCGCTGAGGAGGGGTTCATCCAGGTCTTGGTTAGGAAGGCGATGTCTGGGGAGTCTGAGTCGAGTAGATTCCATAGCTCTACTGCATGCTTGTGGACGGAGCGGGTGTTGAGAAGGATATATCTGAGATGGTTGCGTCCAGCCTTAGTCGGCGGGTCATTGGCGTGGAGGCTGGTGAAGGTGCAGTTCCGGCAGGAGAAGGGTCCGCGGTGGTCTGCGGGGAGGCTTGAAGGCAGGCGGGATAGCAGCCGGTGTTGAGGGCGCAGAGGGTGGTGGTGTCACATTGAAGACATGCGTGGCGGCAGCCGGGGGGACGGGAGCCAGAGGTTCTGGCGCTGGTCAAGGTCCTGGCGCAGACGGGCACAGACTGGCTTGACTTTGGTGTGGCAGCTGCGCGGCCGCAGATCGCCTGTCATTAAGTAGGGAAGTGGGGGGGGAGGAGAGGACAGCTGGGAAGCAGGGGCGAAAAACGACACGAAAAAGGGGGCGGACCACAAAAAGGGGGCAGGGCTGCAAAAAGGGGGAGGAACGTCAGGGGCAGCAGCGGCTTGAGAGAGGGGGGGAGATCAAAAGTGAGAGAGAGTGAGATAAAAATGTGTAAGAGAGTAGGGAAGCAAAAGGGGCACAAAGGGACAGAAGAGAAGCAGAGCAGAGCAGAGAGCAAAGCAGAGAAAGGAGCAGAAAAGGAGAAGAGAGGCAGAAGGTAGCCTAGTAGGAAAGCAGAACTCTCCCACTAGACACCAGGGGTAAGGCGCAGGCAAAAGCCTGTGGGTGGAGGAGGGCCTCGAACTCCTGACAGGGGTCAGGAGTTCAGAGGAGCCAGGGAAAGGGCTCTACCTGCAAGGTAGAGCCACAGGAGGCAGAGCAGTGCACTGACCAGGTCAGTGGTATTGCTTAGCTTACCACACAGCGGCTGCCATTAAGTAGGGAGGTGGGAGGGAGGAGAGAACTGCTGGGAGGTGGGAGCGGGGGCAAAAAACGGCATGAATAAGGGGGCGGGCCGCAAAAGGGAGCAGCAGCGGAGAGGGAGAGAGAGAAGGTGGAGAGCGAAAGTGAGAGAGAGGAGTGAGAGAAAAACAAGGAAGAGAATAGGGAAGCAAAAGGAGCACAAAGGGACAGAAGAGAAGCAGAGCAGAGAGCAAAGCAGAGAAAGGAGTAGAAAAGGAGTAGAAAAGGAGGAGAGAGGCAGAAGGTAGCCTAGTAGGAAAGCAGAGCTCTCCCACTAGACACCAGGGATGAGGCGCAGGCAGAAGCCTGCAGGTGGAGGAGGGCCTTGAACTCCTGACAGGGGTCAGGAGTTCAGAGGAGCCACAGAATGGCTCTACTTGCAAGGTGGAGCCACGGGAGGCAGAGCAGTGCACTGACCATGTCAGTGGTATTGCACCCTTGTTCCAGCAAAAGTGGAGGGTGTCGTGGGTCAATTTTAGTTAGTCGTTTGGGCACAGTGATAGTGTAGTGAATCTTAGTTCGTTTTAATGGGATAACAGGAGTTAGCTTAGCCTCTGGCTTGCAGACTCGTGCCCCCCGTCACCTAGTGACTTTTAACCTACTTAGCTTGCTCTGTCTTAGCCCATTTAATCATTTAATTCTTCTAAGATGGCTGCCTTGTTTATAGTTAGGCCACTTGGTATGAGTTACATTATCAGTGTCACCGCACTAAGGCGTCAAGATCAAGCAACAAAGACAAACAAACAGTATGTGTTCACACTTAGGGATTTTCCCTCTCTATACTTTTGAGGGATTGTTTATATTAATTGCCGTCCCAAGCATGTCTGTTATCTATTGTTTGGGAACACACCTACGTCAGGGGTCCTTTTAGATCTGTATAAATACATCGCACTTTAGACAGCTAATCAGAAGGATTCCGACCAGAGGGCATCGCCACCATCGCTGATATCGATGCTGCAGGTCGTCTTGACGCTGACCCAGTCTTCGTGTCCCTGCGGAGTCTGAGATAGAGACCTCATTCCAAGGTAACGAGGGTTGGGGGCTCCTCTCATGGACATGGCATTCGCAGATTAGGTTTAGCAAACCCATCTCTCCTATAGGTAGGAGGTTAGGCCTTTCACATTAGGGTTTTAGGGAATATTACATCTCGCATGTCTTTTCTATGCATTGCAAGATGGTGGGGGCTTTGTAATAATGACTCTCGTCTTCACAATTCTGTTTCTTGCAATATTCATTATCCTAATCATTGCAGCCCATGCAACTTATCGCAAATTGCAGTTATGTTAAATAAAAACTATTGAAACTTTTCTGCATCTTTGTCATTGCCTGTGTTTGTATGAGACATGATATATCTGTGAGAAAGGGGTAATCTCCGTTTAACCACGACACTCCCTGAGATGTCTTATTCTTGAGTCCATGCGTAAAGGCTGCCACGAATCACCTTTTACTATTGTGTTTCTGGTGAGGTGCTGCTATTGAGCCGGTAAGGTTGGGACAACAGTTGCGACTTGTAGGATAGGCATAGTCGCCTACAAGCAAAAGTACTGTCATCCTTTAACCAGCAGTCTTGCCCAGAGCAAGGGTCCAAACTACAACATGGCGCCACCAACGATGGTGTTTAGGCACTAATTTACGGATACCCCGACTATCACTGTCTCACAGACAACAGGTACCCTAAGTACCATTATACGGAGATGTCTGTGGTCTTTGGGAAAATCCTCCTCAGCTGAAAAGGTAACACCTGACTAAGCTGTAGGTTGTTCGAGCTCGAACTCATAAAAGGACTTGTACTCCCCAGTTTGGTGTTCCCTTTCCCTACACAAAATGGCTGCTGCCATAGAGATTCCTGAAAATGCTAGACAAGCATTAACACAACAATTATTAATGCATGGCCTTACAGATGAGGGTGGGGATGTTACTCTTATAATAGAAGCTTATGAAGCATACCAAACAGAAACATTTTACTGTTGGGTCACCTTTCCTGAGGTCGACCAAAGAACACATACGTTCCACACATATGAAATTGCGAACATACCTCAATGGTACTGAGCATACCAGCATAATGAAATATCGCTCACATACCAAGAGCATCAGAACTGGTTCGAAGGCGCCCTACCACATGTACTACAAAGAGTGAGGTTAGGTCCATTAAGTAATGACGGACCAACATGGCCTATGTTTGCCACATACGCACCTCACCCAGGCATACAAAATATGCCGATAGCAGATCTGCGAGATTTATATAATGAATTGGTGACATTATATAGACAATTAGTTCAGTTCGTAATGCGAACCTTGAGCACAACACCAGCGCGTCCAGCACCGCCAGCACCTGGTGGTTATGAATTGGCTACTGGGATTAATCCACAAACAGTACATACTATTATGGGTAAAGTACCCACGGAACGGAAAAAAATACCATTCTGGATTGCCCAGAAAACTAATCAGCTGGAAGCTGTGTTTCCCCATACGGGACCACAGGAAAAACATAGACTGCTCACTATGTGCTTGCCTTTTGGAATGGTTCCCTTGGTGGATGACTGTGCCACATGGGGTACAGTCTTCGCTGCCATATATACTACCACACATGGTACCCCGACACTTGCCAATTTACAGTAAGTGCTAAAACAAATACAAAATGAGCATGAGGCTGCACCAGCACTGGATTTGGGGATGAAATTAATGCGTAACTTTGACCCGGTTTCCTCAATAATACTCAGTAATATTCAAGGGGAAGCCGTAGCACTGGCAATACGCCTGCGCCTCCGGGAAACACCACACCAGAACAAGAGAGACAGCTACCAAAAATAACTTCCGACACCTATACTAGTATAGGATGAAATAGTTTGAGAGCCAAACTAAAGAAATTGGAGTTACAAGGTACCGCCCATAAGGAGGGTACAAAGCAGGCACAAGAGGGCTCTAAGAAGCGCTGGGACAAACAAAAAGATTTCAAGAAAGAAGAAATAAGAGAGCTGATTCTCCACACCCGGAGAACTCCGAAAGGAGATATAGGCCCTCATTAAAACCCTGGCGGTCGGTGTTAAAGCGGCGGTAAGACCGCCAACAGGCCGTCGGTAAAAAAAATTGAATTATGACTGCGGCAGAAACCGCCAACATAGACAGCCACTTTAACACTCCAACCGCCACAGTGGTACAAACAAACAGCATGGCGGTCTCTGCGAACAGACAGGCGGAAGACAATGTACCGCCCACACCATTATGAGAGGCCAATCCGCCACCTTTTCCGGGGCGGATTCCACGCAAACAAAAACACGGCGGAAACATGACTTGGAAGGGAAAAATCTCACCTCTACACACCCCACGAGGAACCAGGACGCCATGGAGCCGGAACTCCATATTCTCCCTGTCATAGTCTTCCTGCTCCTCTACCAGGAGTCCGACCAACAGCAGCGACGACAGCGGTGAGTACTGCACCTACGACACCGGGGAGAGGGGAGGGAAAAGAGAGTGATACACACACGCAACACCCCCACGCTCACACACAACAACACACACACCAATACATGCTGAAACGTTACATTTCCCCCCCAACTCCCCACCTGGAAGAACGCAAGGACAAAAGGAAATTAGTTGAACGATTGTAATCATGAAAAATCCATTACTCAAAAAAATATATACACTATTAACAAATATGTCCACCAAGAATTCAAGTCCATGTACTGCACCTACATAATCCGTGGACCACTGGGATCTCCAGTGGGTGGGTTGTCCACTGCTTTATCCTGGGGAGTGCAAAGCCACAGTCTCTCAAGTGGGTGGTTTGCTCACTGCTTTTTCCTGGGAATGCAAAGCCACAGTCTCTCAAGTGGATAACAGTCTCCACTGGTTCTGGAGGGGGCTTTGTGCCCAGAGTGCTTCATCCTGCCAAGGACAGAGGTAGTGGATGCCTTTCTCCACTGGTTCTGGAGGGGGCTTTGTGCCCAGAGTGCTTCATCCTGCCAAGGAATAAGGTAGTGGATGTGATACTCCACTGGTTCTGGAGGGGGCTTTGTGCCCAGAGGGCTTCATCCTGCCAAGGACAGAGGTAGTGGATGCCTTTCTCCACTGGTTCTGGAGGGGGCTTTGTGCCCAGAGTGCTTCATCCTGCCAAGGACAGAGGTAGTGGATGCCTTTCTCCACTGGTTCTGGAGGGGGCTTTGTGCCCAGAGTGCTTCATCCTGCCAAGGAATGAGGAAGTGGATGTGATACTCCACTGGTTCTGGAGGGGGCTTTGTGCCCAGAGTGCTTCATCCTGCCAAGGACAGAGGTAGTGGATGCCTTTCTCCACTGGTTCTGGAGGGGGCTTTGTGCCCAGAGTGCTTCATCCTGCCAAGGACTGAGGTAGTGGATGTGATACTCCACTGGTTCTGGAGGGGGCTTTGTGCCCAGAGTGCTTCATCCTGCCAAGGACAGAGGTAGTGGATGCCTTTCTCCACTGGTTCTGGAGGGGGCTTTGTGCCCAGAGTGCTTCATCCTGCCAAGGACAGAGGTAGTGGATGCCTTTCTCCACTGGTTCTGGAGGGGGCTTTGTGCCCAGAGTGCTTCATCCTGCCAAGGACAGAGGTAGTGGATGTGATACTCCACTGGTTCTGGAGGGGGCTTTGTGCCCAGAGTGCTTCATCCTGCCAAGGACTGAGGTAGTGGATGCCTTCCTCCACTGGTTCTGGAGGGGGCTTTGCGCCCAGAGTGCTTCATCCTGCCAAGGACAGAGGTAGTGGATGTGATACTCCACTGGTTCTGGAGGGGGCTTTGTGCCCAGAGTGCTTCATCCTGCCAAGGACAGAGGTAGTGGATCTGACACTCCACTGACGGTGGGGCAACATGGAAGCTGTCCAGGCCCCTGGAACTGACCACCAGCTCGTACGAATGACCACTGGAGATGGCAGCCATGTCTGCGGTGGTGCCACTGGCACAGGATGTGGCGTGGCCGTTGGCGGTGGGCTCAGTAGCGCCGGTGCTTGCGGCGTTCATTGGGCAGCGGTGCTGGTGGGGGGCTCACTGAGCTTGCTTCTGGCGGCGGTGTCCTGAGTGGCGGTGCTGGTGGCGGCCTCACTGAGCTTGCTGCTGGCGGCGGTGTCCTGAGCGGCAGTGCTGGTGGCGACCTCACTGAGCTTGCTGCTGACGGCGGTGACCTGAGCGGCGGTGCCGGGGGGGGAGGGCTCACTGAGCTTGCTGCTGGTGGCGGTGTCCTGAGCGGCGTTGCTGGTGGCGGCCTCACTGAGCTTGCTGTTGGCAGCGGTGTCCTGAGCGGCGGTGCTGGTGGCGACCTCACTGAGCTTGCTGCTGCTGAAGGGCACAGTGTCTGCGGTGCCGGTGGAAGGTGCATGGGCTGGAGGCTGTTGTGAGGTGGATGGCTGTTGGATGGGTGTGTGACTGCGTTTGTGTACTTTGGGAGGAGGGCTCACAGACACACTGGGAGAGGACACAGGGGATGTGTGAATGGTAGTGGGGGTGGTGAGTGCACGTGAGCAGTGTGTGGTGATGGGCGTGCTAGTGATGGAGGTAGTGGCTGAAGATGTAGTGCGTGCAGGTGTGAGTGGAGACGTGACAGGGAGGGAGGAGGGAGACGTGGAAGAGGGGGACACAGTGGAGGCAGTGGATGTTGGTATGTGTGCATGGGTATGATGCTTGTGTGAGTGCCTGTGGGATGTGTGGTGCTTATGTTTGCCAGAGCTACCCTTGTGTGTTGATGTGTGTGCATGCTGGTCTGATGGTGTGATTGGGATACGCTGAGGTACTGGGGATTGGGTCTGGGTGGAGTAAGTTCGAGGGGGGAGGTTGCACACAGGGACAATGGCTGCCATTACTGCTGAGGTCAGAGTCTGAAATGCTTGCTGTTGGGCTGCCTGGCCAGAATGAATGCCCTCCAGGTATGCATTTGTCTTTTGCAACTGCCTCTCTACACCCTGGATGGCATTCAGAATGGTAGACTGCCCAACAGTGAGGGATCGGAGGAGGTCAAAGGCCTCCTCACTGAGGGCAGCAGGGCTGACTGGGGCAGGGTCTGAGGTGCCTGAGGCGAAGGAGATGCCCACCCTCCTGGGTGAGCGGCCATGGGGCGCATTCTGAGGGGCTGCTGGGAGGGCGGTGCTGGTGGGGGGGTGGCGGCTGTACCTGTAGATGCAGTGGGCACAGAGGGGCCCGCCACCGCAAGGGAGCTCCCATCAGAGGAGGTGTCGGTGTGGCTGGTCTCAGCTCCTGTCCCTGCCGTGGAGCTTCCCTCGCCCTCTGTCCCACTGGTGAATTCTGAGTCCGTAGTCTTGCCCTCCAGGGCCATGTGGAATGCAGCTCCCTCCTGCTCCGGTGGCACAGCTCCTCCACTTGATGATGCTAATGCACACAATAAGAGGGAGACCACAAAGAGGGGGGGAAAGAAAGTAGAAAGACATGTTCAGTGCATGCAATACCGCTACCGTTGGCGGACACTACAGACACAGCAGCCCTCTGCACTATGCCATACACTTTGAGTTCCCTAATTGATCACAGGGACATGGGGTACAAGGCCTATTACCGATTGCTGCACACAGGCAAGTCACAGGAGCCTCTAGTTTCTCCAACTCCTCCGATGTGAAGGCAGGGGCCCTCTCCCCAGACACTTGAGCCATTGTCGCTTCCAGACTGAGGTCACAGCAGCACTTGCAGTGTAGGTCCTCTCCTGTTGAAGATAAGGTATCAAGTGAGTGAACAGACAGAAAATGGCAGTCACGTCCGCGACGGTGAGTACCGTCATCGCCGGCGTACATCGTCATTGGCTCCTGGGACCCATAGGGTCCAATGTTAACCAATGCAGGATTGCGCCGCAGTCTTCGACCGCCTACCGCGACGGTGTACAACGCCAGCGCAGTTACCTCATATCCCCTTGTCCCACATTACAGGTCAGGCAGCCGCCATTTCAGGGGGCCACATGACATTAATTTTTAATGCGTCACACATATATAGGCCTTGCATACACACTAAGACAGGCACATAGCGGATTGACAAATGTGTGCAATAAAGTTGTTTATTTCGTACCTCAGTGTTGGCTGACCCTCGGATCGCTGTTCTCATCCATAGGGCACGTCGCCTGGGGCAGGTGAGGAGATGGCGGCATCCTCCGGTGTACAGACCGCTGGTGGACCTGTGGACAATGGAAGAGCGACATGTAATAGTCACCTACAGACTTGATCGTGCCACAATCCAGGAACTGTGTGCCCAGTTGGAGCCTGACCTGATGTCAGCTATCCGCCATCCCACAGGAATCCCCCCTCTAGTGCAGGTCCTGTCAGTACTCCATTTCCTGGCAAGTGGGTCCTTTCAAACAACAGTGGCCATTGCATCAGGCATGTCCCGGCCAATGTTCTCTAACTTGTTGTCCAGAGTGTTGTCTGCCCTGCTGAAACACATGCGCAGCTACATCGTTTTCCCTCAGGTGGAGGATTTGCCTACAGTGAAAGGTGACTTCTATGCCCTGGGACATATCCCCAGCATCATAGGTGTCATTGATGGGACACATGTGGCCTTGGTCCCCACCGCAGGAGTGAACAGGTGTACAGAAACTGGAAGAGTTACCATTCAATGAATGTGCAGATGGTGTGTTTGGCCGACCAGTACATCTCCCATGTGAATGCCAAGTTTCCTGGCTCGGTGCATGACACTTACATTCTGAGGAATAGCAGCATCCCTTATGTGATGGGGCAACTCCAGAGGCACCGTGTGTGGCTATTAGGTGAGGTCATGGACCCTATACAGTGTGAATAGTTGTCTGGGTCTGGGGTTGTCCCTAAGGGTTAGTGTGTGTTTAACAGTTGTCCCTCGACATTTGCAGGTGACTCTGGCTACCCCAACCTGTCATGGCTACTGACCCCAGTGAGGAATCCCAGGACAAGGGCAGAGGAACGCTACAATGAGGCACATGGGCGAACTAGGAGGGTTATAGAGAGGACCTTCGGCCTCCTGAAGGCCAGGTTCAGGTGCCTCCATATGACAGGTGGTTCCCTATACTACTCACCAAAGAAGGTGTGCCAGATCATCGTGGCCTGCTGTATGCTGCACAACTTGGCTTTGCGACGACACATGCCTTTTCTGCAGGAGGATGGTCCTGAAGAAGGTGTTGTGGCAGCTGTGGAGCCTGTGGACAGTGAAGAAGAGGAGGCAGAAGAAGAGGACATAGACAACAGAAACACCGTGATCCATCAATACTTCCAGTGAGACACAGGTAAGAAGACATCACTGCCTCCTACATCTGATAAAATTGTTCAACCTCTCATCTGTCTGTCACTTTCACCCAGTGTATGGACCCTGATTTGTCACTTTCCCTTTCGATTTGACAGATGTGGGCCCCACTGTGTGACCTCTGCTTGTTACCTCATGGACTAGAGCTGTGTGACATAGGTATGTTGACAAATTGAATGGACATTGGTATTTTCCTCAGTTATTGCAAATACACATTTGTGAAAGCACAGACTGACTACAGATTGTTTTGTAATTTAAGGGTGTTTATTTAAGTTCTAAATAGGGGAGGGGGTTGTAAAATGGTCTGGGGTGATGGTGGAGGAATGTCCATGGCAGAGTCCAGTCTATTAGTCTCATAGGTACATTGTCCAAAGGGGCATAGGAAGTGGAGCTATGGCAGTTTAAGGATGGACAGGGTGACAAAGTGGGACAGAAGGATGACATTCAGGGTGGTCTCATTTTTTTGCAGGGGTCTTGGCATTGTTCTCTGTCTTTGTCCTGGATCTCAGGGACCTCTTGCGGGGTGGTTCTTCATCTGCAGGGGGTGGGGTGCTGGTGTCGCGGTCCTGTGGCGGTGCCTCCTGTCCACTAGCGCCGGCGGAGGTGGTGGGCAGTTCATCGTCCAGGCTAGTGTCAGGGGCCCCTTGTTGTGCCACAGGGTCCCTCCTGGTGTTCACAAGGTCATTCAGCACCCCTACAATGGTGCCCAGGGTGTTATTGATGGATTTGAGTTCCTCCCTGAACCCCAAATACTGTTCCTCCTGCAGCTGCTGGGTCTCCTGAAACTTGGCCAGTATGGTAGATTCTTGTTCTAGATTCCTGTGGGTATGGCCACTGTGGTCGGCTGAGGCCCAGACTGTTATAAAAGACTTTCTGATCTTTATCGGTACATATGCGGTTGCAGCATTCCATTCGGACCAGGGCCCTGCATTTGCCTCTAAGGCATTCAGGGACAACATGGGGACGATGGGTGTTGGACTCCATTACTCCTTACCATACCATCTTGAGGGAAATTCGGTTGTGGAGAGGCGGAATCGTGATCTAAAGCAGTCCTTAACAGCTTGAGTATTAGGTTCAGGCTGCAGTTGGTTACATCACCTATATGGGATCCAGAGAGCACTGAATAATCTGCCAAGACGGTCCTTGGGGGGATGCACTCCATATGAGGTTCTCTTTGGGATACCTATGTATGTCCCAGATCTTGATGCCCCTGGTAGGGTGGCAGCAGAAACACCATTTGACATAAATTAACGTCTCACCGTTTTACAGGAGCTTCAGCAATTTCGTGATGATAAATCATCTGCAAGTGCTGCCACCTTAGGAATAGGGGATTTAACGAAAAATTCGACTGGCTGTATTCCTAAAGTTGGGGATATGGTTTGTGAGAAGATCGCAGTGAAAAAGGAGTTTGGTCCATCATACAGAGCACCTGTACCGGTCTTGGGAATTCAAGGCACCAGGACGGTCATCTTACCACCACTGTCTAGTTCTAAAACGAACAGATTCATCTCCATTGATGACATCAAACTACACCATGTGGCCGATCCTTTACAGTAGACCAAGAGGTCCCTTGGGTGGTTCCCGATCCCCTCTCACTACCCAACAGGACATACATCTACATAGTAGGATGAACATCACTACTACAGACTATGCAACAATGTCAAATGCTGTTCCAGACACCTCCTTGACCATGGGGAGGGCGGAAAATGAACTCTTGCTAGTTCTTGTCACTACTTCAGTGACCACCCCGGTTCAAGATCTAGCTGTTTTTTACACAAATACATCACAGACTAACGACACTGTCTACCAAGAGCCCCCAGGTGAAGTGGACCAAAGTACAGATGATGCACCGGCTCCCGTGTTTGCAGAGGCTGCCTCTGGCTATTTCATTGACATTGATGATTTTTCTTCTGATTCATCCACTACTGTGATTGACACTGTTTCAAAAAGAAGTAACCTGTGTGAATGACTTAAAAATAACTATTTGAAATACGCATGGAACTATTTATGGTTCTGTTTATAATTTTTTGCAATATTTTGATGGATTGGTTTTGTGACTGTTTTCTTTTTGCTTATAAATGGTCACTATGGGGGTCATTCTGACCCCGGCGGTAAGAACCGCCGGGGCCGGGGTCGGCGGTAGCACCGCCAACAGGCTGGCGGTGCTCCGCCGGGCATTCTGACCGCGGCGGTACAGCCGCGGCCAGAATCGGAAAGCCGGCAGTGTACCGCTGACTTTCCGCTGCCCAAGGCAATCTGCCATGGCGGCGCAGCTTGCTGCGCCGCCATGGGGATTCCGACCCCCTCACCGCCATCCTGTTCCTGGCGGTTCCGCCCGCCAGGAACAGGATGGCGGTGAGGGGTGTCGTGGGGCCCCTGGGGGCCCCTGCAGTGCCCATGCCAATGGCATGGGCACTGCAGGGGCCCCCGTAAGAGGGCCCTACTTTGTATTTCAGTGTCTGCTTTGCAGACACTGAAATACGCGACGGGTGCCACTGCACCCATCGCACATCCTCCACTCCGCCGGCTCCATTCGGAGCCGGCATCCTCATGGAGGGGTGTTTCCCACTGGGCTGGAGGGCGGCCTTTTGGCGGTCGCCCGCCAGCCCAGTGGGAAACCCAGAATGACCGCCGCGGTCTTTTGACCGCGGTATGGTCTTCTGGCGGTTCCCTCCAGGCGGGCGGCGGGCGCTCCTCTGTGGAGCCTGTTGATGAAGTTTTAACTCCATATCATTCTTCCCCTAAGGTCCGAAGAGATTTGTCCCCTGTAAATATTACAGCAATACCGATTTCTGATGGGATTGTGTGGGACAAAGTTCCATTCAATATATACGGGCCTACTGAAATTATTCAAATACTATACGTGTTTAAAATTTCAATGACTGATGTAATTACACCTGATGTTATCTCTGATGATTGGGATGTCCAAACAGTTGATTCCATGCTAACTGAAATGAAGGACTATTCCGCTTTCGAAAGTGATGATGTATATGAATATACAATGAATTATGGCGAAATGTTCTGCTATAACAATTGGGGACATTACTACCTACACCGTGCCACTAGATACAAGCCAATATTAAACTACACACAGTGGGAACGCTGTTCTACACCACCGGTGGGGAGCTCAAACTACTATGGTGATAAATTTACATACTTTTCTGGGCATGACACTAGAAAAGCAGAGTAGTATTATTTTAAAATACCTCCGGCACAAATTAGGAAAATTTTGCTAACTGATACAAAACTGATTTATTCAGATCCCTTTGTTTTCCGGCTCGCAGTTGAAGGTTACGAATACTGGAAGAGCACTATTGATTTGAAAAGTGTATGGGGAACACAAGATTGACAGATACAGGGTAGGGAGGCTTTATTTCGAGCATGCCTGATTCCTGTGCAAATGATTTTCTTAAATTACACTATTCAGCAGACATCCTGTCTGGGGTTAGCAAAAATTAAAGCCTTGAACACCCCCAGTATCCCCACTCCGGCAAGATTTAAAGATTGGCAATACTTCTGTAATATCACAGAGGACAAACTAGATGCAATGGTCAAGGCTGGTACCTATAATTCTTCACTTTCCAGTCCCGGCGGGTGGTTAATATGGCCCACTGACACTAATGAGTGTCAAGCGTGTTTTTTTAACTCTTCAGGGGTTTTTCAATTAACAGGCCAGACCCTCGCTTTGTATCGGGTCAACATACAGGTATAGTTATGGCACACAGTGTGGGTAAGCTGTGCCAATAATGGGTACAGACCAACACTTTAACCGCAGTTAAAAAACACCTGAACACTCTTTCTGAAGATGTAGACTTGTAGGATTTTCTGCTGGTTCCTAGGAAAAAGTGCTCGAAAAGGTTTTTATATGCTATGTACAATGAAATCTGGAAACTTTCCCAGATTGAGGCTGCTGCGCATTTAAGAGAACTGGATAAAGAAAATTTGGAAAAGGCATTAGCTGTTGTCGACAACGGCATGAATACACTGTCCAACAGGATTTATTCACTATCGAATATAGTGTTGTCTGCTATTGATATCACTCAGACAGACTTGTCACCATGCTTCACGTAGAAAAGTTAGATAAGTTGCCCTTCACGGTAGCAGAGAGTCCTTCAACTATCTGGCTCTTACATGGCATCATTAATTTACCGATTTCAACCTTTCGTTTCTCGAGCTGCCTGAAACATCTTGCAGTAGGAAGGTACGAGCAACTAGGAGATAGCTATATTAAGGAAGAGTAGGAGTTGCCCTTTGACTATAAATGTCTGAATGGCAAAACAGAGGTCTTTCTTAGCGGAAGCGAATGTGAGACTGCTGTTCGTCATTCCATGATATGCAAGCAGGTGTCTCTTCACGGTCTTTGCAATGCGGGGGTCGCGAATTTGGCCTGTTTGCTGAAGGGTACTCCCATCCCTTTGATTCGCCCGGTATTTCATGTACTTTCCAATGGAAGTTAGGTGGTACTGCACGATCAAAGCTGTTGCGGCATGCGACCAGGAATTGCCTATGCAATCTCGGTCTCGAAGGTCGTTACGTGTTGTGGACATGTTTTGTTTCCCCCCACACGAGAGATAAAAGTATCTGACATGTGGCCCCACATAGATACTATTAATGTGAGCTATGACACGCTGAGCAGGCTAAAGGCGCTATTGTTTCAAAAACAGGAGACGTATGCTCTCCAGATTGCGAGATCATCAGCCGAGATACAATCCCTCTTAAATACCAACTTCCCCAAGCACTTTGGAGAACTGGTATCCAGAATATTCAATGCTTCAAGCACCACTGGGATTGTTCATTTCTTTAAGGCTGTCGGTCTGGTTTCGTGTCCATCTTCCAGACTGTCTTCGGAGTCATCCCGTCAACCATCCATTCGCTCTTTTCAAGTGTGTTTGGTGGTTTCCAATTATTTTGGCTTTGATTGGCGGACTACTGCTATTTCTTCTGATTCGCAGTGTTTGTTTCTTTCCAGCAAATCAGAGCCATGGAGCCACTCCCACCAACTCCACTGTGCTGTGAGCGCATGGTTTGCATCTTTGGTGCACCCTTGCTGGTGGAATTGGAGCATGACTGGTTGTTGTCATTTCGGCCCCTTCTCTGGTGCATACAACCAGTCTTCCGCTGCATATGGTGCCTCTTTGAACATCTGCCCATGGTCTGTCTTGCTGTTGCACCGACATCTCCTGTGGACCACGAACTGCTGATGTCCCCGATGAGGGTTCATACACGTTCATGCCCCTTGAGACTGAGGTTGCTCCGCGAGGCCACCTATGAGCCTTCTGTT
Organism: Pleurodeles waltl; assembly: GCF_031143425.1. NCBI lineage: Eukaryota > Metazoa > Chordata > Amphibia > Caudata > Salamandridae > Pleurodeles > Pleurodeles waltl. The sequence goes on from NC_090436.1 coordinate 828,967,110, forward strand.
TTGAGATCTACCGTGGATGAGGACACCGCAATGGATAACGTTACACCAGGAGATACTGCTCACTACTGCTCTGTGGATCCGTTTGTCCGCCCAGCACTCGATTTGACATCAGATGATGTTGACTCATTTTTTAGGTCCTTGGTTGGTGACTTCAATGACACTCTTCAAGATCATGCGTACAGCAAATAATTTGATGAATTGACTTGCCATTCCCAATTCAAAATTATGCATTTAAATTAACTTTGTTTTGGCACGCTGTGCTTGTCATGGTTGACATTAACATCTCTGTATGTGTTTTCGCGGAATTGTTTTTATTATCTTTTTAACACATTTTAAAGATTTTTTAGCTGATTTTATGCTTTTAGCTTTTTAGTTCAGAGCAATTTTAGAATTTGGGTTCCTGTACCTTCGTCATACCTGTTACGGCAATGTAAATTAGCAAATGTAAAAATGTAAATTAGCACTTGTATAGCGCACTACTCACCCGTTAGGGTCTCAAGGCGCTGTACTCATACCGCTATGGAACCCCTCCTGGCTTTTCTCCTGAGCACCCCCAGGGTGAAGCCAGGCATCCAAGCGCTGTTGGGGCCGTTGTGGAGACTAAGCAAGCTATTGCCCAGAGTTGCAGAGTGGGACCCATGAATTAGATTAGGCACAGAGGCGAGAATTATCTGGTCAAGAGGAATTGAGTCCAAGACCTGCCGAAGCGGGACTTGAACCCTGGTCTTGAGCCAGATCTCTGCTTCAGGGTCTGCCGCTCTAACCATTGAGCCACACTTCTCCACGGGGAGGGTGTAGTGAATCCTAGTTCGTTTTAATGGGATAACAGGAGTTAGATTAGCCTCTGGCTTGCAGACTCGTGCCCCGTCACATAGTGACTTTTAACCTACTTAGCTTGCTCTGTCTTAGCCCATTTAATTATTTAATTCTTCTAAGATGGCTGCCTTGTTTATAGGTAGGACACTTGTTATGAGTTACATTATCAGTGTCACTGCGCTAAGGCGTCAAGATCAAGCAACAAAGACAAACAAACAGTAGGTGTTCACACTTAGGGATTTTCCCTCTCTGTACTTTCGAGGGATTGTTCATATTAATTGCTGTCCCAAGAATGTCTGTTATCTATTGTTTGGGGACACACTTACGTCAGGGGTCCTTGTAGATCTGTACAAATACATCGCACTTTAGACAGATAATCAGAGGGATTCCGACCAGATGGCATCGCCACCATCACGGATATCGATGCTGCATGTCGTCTTGACGCTGACCCAGTCTTCGTGTCCCTGCGGTGTCTGAGATAGAGACCTCATTCCAAGGTAACGAGGGTTGGGGGCTCCTCTCAGGGACATGGCATTGGCAGATTAGGTTTAGCAAACCCAGCTCTCCTTTAGGTAGGAGGTTAGGCCTTTCACATTAGGGTATTAGGGCATATTACATCTCGTATGTCTTTTCTATGCATTGCAAGATGGTGGAGGTCTTTGTAATAATGACTCTCGTCTTCACAATTCTGTTTCTTGTATTATTCATTATCCTAATCATTGCAGCCCATGCAACTTATCGCAAATTGCAGTAATGTTAAATAAAAACTATTGAAACTTTACTGCATCTTTTACATTGCCTGTGTTTGTATGAGACATGATATATCTGTGAGAAAGGGGTAATCTCCATTTAACCACAACACTCCCTGAGATGTCTTATTCTTGAGTCCATGCGTAAAGGCTGCCACAAATCACCTTTTACTATTGTGTTTCTGGTGAGGTGCTGCTAGTGAGCCGGTAATGTTGGGACAACAGTTGCGACTTGTTGTAGGATAGGCATAGTCGCCTACAAGCAAAAGTACTGTCATCCTTTAACCAGCAGTCTTGCCCAAAGCAAGGGTCCAAACTATGACAATAGATTAGACTCGGCTTGCGGCCTGTGCACTTTTACCCAGTTAATATGCTCTGTTGTTTTTACTCCTTTTTCTTCTTATAACTTTTAATGGTATTGTTTTATTCCAATATCAGCTGCTATTCTGCGAAAGCGTCATTATTAGTGCTATGGATGACATATTTTGCATCATGTTTGTAGGAAGTTGCCTCTGTATATACTATCTCAAAGTGAGAGATAGCGTGCACAGAGTCCAGGGGTTCCCCTCAGAGGTTGATAGTGGCAAAACTTAATTTATTTTAGAACCACAAGATTCAAGATTTGAAGTAAATACATAAAATGTAAGGTACTCCATACAGGTAAGTAAAGAAATTTGAATTAGAGCAGTAACATACACAGTATAGGTTAAAATGGCATAAGCTATTTTAAAAGTGGACACTGTAAAAATCAACAATTCCTGGGGGAGGTAAGTAAGGTTAAGTTTCTGAGGTAAGTAAAGCACTTACAAGTTCAGTTTCTTGGGCATAGGCAGCCCACCGTTGGGGGTCCAAGGCAACCCCAAAGTCACCGCACCAGCAACACAAGGCCGGTCAGGTGCAGAGGTCAAAGGAGGCCCCAAAACACATAGGTGCCTATGGAGAACAGGGGTGCTCCGGTTCCAGTCTGCCAACAAGTACCTGAGTCTTCGGAGGGCAGACTAGGGGGGTTTTGTAGAGCACTGGGGGGGGACACAAACATGCACACAAAACACACCCTCAGTGGCACAGAAGCGGCCGGGTGCAGTGTGCAAAAGTTGGTGTCGGGTTTTCTGTAGGAATCAATGGAGGGACCTTGGGGGTCACTTTAGGATGCAGGCAGGGCACAGGGGGGGCTTCTCGGGCCAACCACCAACTGGGCTAGGCAGAGGGTCGCCTGATGGTCACTCCTGCACTGGTGTTCGGTTCCTCTCGGTCCTGGGGGCTGGGGGTGCAGTGCTTGGTCCAGGCGTCGGGTTCCTTGTTCCAGGCAGTCATGGTCAGGGGGAGACTCTGGATCCTCTCTGAAGGCGTCGCTGTGAGGGTGCAGGGAGGTCATCTCAGGTTACTCACAAGGTCACAGTCACCTGGGAGTCCTCTTTGCAGTGTTGGTTCTCTGGAGCTCGAGCCGGAGGCATTGGGGGCAGAGGGTGAAGTTTCACGCTTCCGGCGGGAAGAGTGAGTTCTTTAAAAGTTACTTCAAAGTTGCAAAAATGTTGCTATAGGTGAACAGTGCCGCTGTTCTCGTGAGTTTCTTGGTCCTTCAGTTCAGGGCAGTACTCTGAAATTTCAGAGGTCGCTGGTCCCTGTCGGCTACGTTGCTGTGCAGGTTCTTTGAGTCTGGAGACAGGCCGGTAGTGCTGGGGCCAAGTCAGTTGTCATCTCCGTTGTCTCTGCAGGGCTTTCAGGTCAGCAGTCTTTCTTCTTTGTGTAGGTTGCAGGAATCTGATTTCCTGGGTTCTGGGTCACCCCTAAATACTAGATTTAGGGGTGTATTTAGGTCAGGAGGGCAGTAGCCAATGGCTACTGTCCTGGAGGGTGGCTACACCCTCTTTGTGCCTCCTCCCTGAGGGGAGCGGGGCACATCCCTAATCCTACTGGGGGAATCCTCCAATCTCAAGATGGAGGATTTCAAAAGGCAGGGGTCACCTTAGGGGCAGTCCTGACTGGTGGGTGACTCCTCCTTGTTTTTCTCATTATCTCCTCTAGCCTTGCCGCCAAAAGTGGGGGTAGTGGCCGGAGGGGCGGGCATCTCCACTAGCTGGGATGCCCTGGGGTGCTGTAACAAAAGGCATGAGCCTTTGAGGCTCATCGCCAGGTGTTACAGTTCCTGCAGGGGGAGGTGAGAAGCACCTCCACCAGGTGCAGGCTTTGTTCCTGGCCACAGAGTGACAAAGGCACTCTCCCCATGTGGCCAGAAACTCGTCTGGTTGTGGCAGGCTGGCAGAAACTGGTCAGCCTAGCACTAGGAGTTGGACTGCTATTCAGGGGGCATCTCTAAGATGCCCTCTGGGTGCATTTTACAATAAATTCCACACTGGCATCAATGTGCATTTATTGTGCTGAGAAGTTTGATACCAAACTTCCAAGATTTCAATGTAGCTATTATGGAACTGTGGAGTTTGTGTTTGACAAACTCCCAGACCATATACTCTTTATGGCTACTCTGCACTTACAATGTCTAAGGTTTTGCTTAGACACTGTAGGGGCATAGTGCTCATGCACATATGCCCTCACCTGTGGTATAGTGCACCCTGCCTTAGGGCTGTAAGACCTGCTAGAGGGGTGACTTAACTATGCCACAGGCAGTGTGAGGTAGGCATGGCACTCTGAAGGGAATGCCATGTCGACTTAGTCATTTTCTCCCCACCAGCACACACAAGCTGTGAGGCAGTGTGCATGTGCTGAGTGAGGGGTCCCCAGGGTGGCATAAGACATGCTGCAGCCCTTAGAGCCCTAGAGAGCTGTGCCAATTGTGGGAACAACGGTACAGTTTAGGGAAAGAACACTGGTGCTGGGGCCTGGTTAGCAGGGTCCCAGCACATTTTCAATCATAACTGGCATCAACAAAAGGCAGAAAGTCAGGGGGTAACCATGCCAAGGAGGCATTTCCTTACAGTGTTCTTTTCCTCAGAATCACAAGAATGGAATGTGAGGCACAAAGAATAATACTGTGTATTGCCGGCCCCAAGTCTGCGTAAACAGTCCAGCGATTAGGTACATACTCACATCAGACTTCTGTGCATGACCATAATCATGTCCCCTATGAGAACATCTTCTAGGAGACAGGTCATTAAAGGAGTTTCCAGCCAGAATTTCTATCTATGCTGCCTGCCGACCTCAGCCTTTGTGTCTCCGTGGATCGTGACCTAGAGACTAGCAGTCTGACCTTGTACCAAGATAATGGGGGTGGGACGTGCTCCTCATGCACACTGTACAGACAGATTTGGCTTACATCGCCACGCTCTCACTTAGAGGCTAGAGCTTAGGCTTTTTGGGTAGGAATTGTGTTCATGTCATACCAAATATGTTGGGGTTGTTTATATTCACATCTCTGAGTTTCACAATACAAATTTTGCTACTCCTCATTATCCTAATCATTGCAGCTCAAGCTTTTTATCGTAGAATTCAGTCCTTTCAATACATGTATTGAAAACTGTCTTGCAAGTCTTTTCTTGCCTGTGTGTGTGTAAGAGACTTGTATGAGGAGACAAAAGGGTAAGACTTGCTTCCACCATAGCTCCACCAAGCTGACCATACTGGATAGACTGAAGGGACAGTTGCAGCATAATGGACCATGAAGGGCAGGAGGCAGGGGGGCAGCACATCACATCATGCAGGAGGGAAGGGGCTGACGCAAGGACCCGGACAACAGACGGTAGGCGGTAGGTGAATGGTGCAGCAAGCTAAGTGGCCATGGCAGGCGAGAAGGGAGAACAATGGCTACACAGGGCTATAATGAGGGAGCAGCGGCATGGACTTGGGCAATGGATGGCAAGGAGGATGGGAAGCAGGAGCAACAAGCTTGGGCAGGAGCAGCACAATGGCAGGCCAGGACTTGTTTCCAACCCACTCCCCCCCACTGTGCATTGCACTGGGCATCTGACCTAGCAATTCACTAAAAAAACAAAGGTTACTGGGGCATTAATGTTAAGTTCGGATTGAAGTGTGACTTGGTGTGTGGTTGTGTAAGTGGGTGTGTGAGTAGTGAGTGGGTGTATGAGTAGATGTTTGTGTCTGTGAGTAGGCATTTGAGTGGTTTTGTGGGTCTGTGATTGGGTACGTGAGTGGGTTTGTGGGTGTGTATGTGGGTTTGTAAATTTGTGAAAGGGTGTGTGTGTGGCCCTGTGGGGGCTTTGACTGGGTGTGGTAGCATTTTTGTGGGTATGTGAATGGGTGTGTGAGTGGGTGTGTGAATGGGTGTGTGAGTGATTGTGTGGGTGTGTGAGTGGCTGTGTGGGCATGTGACTGGTTGTGGTAGTGGTTTTGTGGGTCTGTGAGTGGGTGTGTGAGTATGTGAATGGGTATGTGATTGAGTGGGTCTGTAAGTGGTTGTATTTTTTTGTAAATGGGCTCTGGATCCACAGATCTGTCTCAGATTCAAACGGAGGGCCACACTAAGAGCCCTGGAGGACCCATGGAAACACATTTTTCGGCAATTTCTTGCCCAGGAGGGTTTCCTCAGAGACTCCTTTATCAGTCCCATGGGGTCAGGATGCATTTATCCTGACTCCTTGTATCCTATACGGTCTTTATTCCCCCCCTCTGGAACAAGTGCTGATACATAAATTCCAGCTGCAAGTTTCCCCTCAGGTTACAGCCAGCTAATCACAGCACTGTTATTGGCACGTGGATCCGCGTCTCTATATACAGTATAAACATATCTTTTTTCTTTCATAACTCCAAAACTACTGAACAGATTTACACCAAATTATAAAAGGGATCTTTCTGGACCAAAGCTTTCTGACAAATTTGATGCAATTCTGTCCAGTGGTTCAGGGTGTAGTTGTGGGTAAAATCCCTATGGAAAATTGCATTGGGAAAATGCATTTTGAGACCTCCCCCTTATTTTCTGCCCCTGCTTGATGAATTACTCCGAAACCTTTCAGACAGTAGCTGATTTAAGTGGCAAACTAGTTTTGAAAATTTTGTGAAGATTCTTCAAATGGCACCAAAGTTATTATCAAAACAAAAAGCTTTTCCTAATGAAACTAGTTCCTAACTATACCTACTGGCGACCACCAGTAGGTAAAATGAATAAATAAATATGTATATATTAGAAACTGGCAGTCGGCAATAGGAAGTTATAGTTTGGGACCATGTCTCTGTAGGAAAAGTGTTTTTTGACTTGCCTATATCTTTGTCTCCATTTGGCAGATCTTCATGAAATTTTCCAGAAAAAATGTGCTGGTAATTCTTGTTTGGCCATGCGAAGTTTCTGGCTGATCCATCAAATGGGCCGAGAAAAAGGGAGGGGGGGAGGGGGGAGCCGGTAACAAAAAATGTGTTGCCCATGGTAATTACCAGAGGAGTTTTGAACACGACTATAGACCGAACTGCTGGACTGAATTACACCAAATTTGGCAGAAAGGTAGATTTTGTTCCGCAGATGTGCTTTTTGTTATTTGGCGTAAATTTGTTCAGTAGTTGTTGAGAAATTTAAGAAAATTCTAATTTGTATATCTAGGGCCGCAGTTCCTCCATGACGACTTTGTGAAGAATAACAAGCTTGTGCAGGGAAATGCAGAGCTTTGATTGGCTGACAAAACTTCAACCAGGAACTGATGGCAGCCATTTTGAAAAGTAAATGTTAAAAACATGAAAAAGTAGTAGGGTACCTTTGCCCTACCCCACTAGACTTTGTGCAGGCGTCTCCCAGGGAACCCCCAAGGCTAAAAAACATTTTAAAAAAACAAAAAAAATTGAGAATATTTGTAAATTTTGCAGGAATTTTAAAAAATAGCAAACGTGTTCTCTGGGCTTGCTTTTATTTTTGCCCCGGGTGGGCTAGGTCCTGGGGGGCATTGCCATAGAATAGGAGGGGGCACCTGTCTCTCCTAGGGCTTATCAAAGCCCTGGGACTGCAACCTCTCTAGGGCAAATAATGAAATTAATGCGGGAGACCCGAGTGGCTCCCCTGCAGCCCTGGGGACCACCACCTCCTCGGGGCAAATCATGAATTTAATGCAGGGGGCCCCGCACAGCCCCCCATCAGCCCTGGGGACCACCACTCTCTGGGGCAAAACATGAAATTAATGCAGGGGGCCCACGCGGCCCCACAGCAGCCCTGGGGGCCACCACCTCCCTGGGTCAAAATATTAAATTAATGCAGGGGGTCCGTGGGGCCCAGCAGGCCCGAGGACCCCCACCTCGCTGTGGCACCTAAATTTACGTATGTAGAGACCACCACCTACTTGGGGCAAATCATACAATTAATGTGGGGGTGCCCGACCCCCCTGCAGGTCCGGGAACTGCCTCCTCCATGGGGCAATTCATTCAAATTAAGGGGGGCCACACTGCTTCCCAGCCTCCGGGACCACCGCCTCCCTTTGACTGAAGTAATAAAATGAAGTGGGGCTGTTGCGGACCCCCCCCGGAACCGGGGACCACCACCTGCCTGGGGATAAATTAAATGCTGGAGGGGGGGCGCACAGCCCCCTTCAAGGAGCTATAGATGGCCCTGAGGACCACCACCCCCGAGGTCCGGCTCCTGCTACCTATCAAGGTGCCCACCCTTAGGAGGAAGCTGTTTGCTTTTTCTTGTTGGGAGCTGACAGCTCCCACCAAGCAAAAGCAAACATAACTCCGCTTTCTGCAAACAGGTGCTGTCAAACAGCACTCACTTGCAGAAAGCAGAGTTTTCATCTGTTTCCCTGCACACAAATATGTTTGCAGGGAAACAGACGAAAATGTTGCTCCCGCAAGCATGAAGCTGCTATTGAAAGCAGCTCCCTGCTTGGGGGAGCAATGGCAGCTCCCGTAGGGTGCCAGAAGCCTGTTGGACAGCAACGGCCTTCAGGGTCCCCCCACGGTCCTGTCAGCAAGCATCTTGTTTGTGTACAGCTTCAAAGTCATACAATGACTCAAAGTGGCACACAAGCAAGATGTTTGACTTGTCACTTCCGGCTTACTGGTAAAGCTCATGGACTGTCACTCAGTAGGTTGAAGGTTCAAATCCTGGCATCTCATGGCAGTGTGTCTGCTTATTTACTAGTATGAGTGGTAATGGTTATTGTTAATGGTGAACATTCCTTGTGATGAAACATTTAATCCCTCCTCCCCGCCCCCCCACCCCCACACAAAATCTTTGGGTTGAATGCCATATTCGTGTTTGGACACTGCATCATCAGGAATAACCTGTGATGTAATGGTTAAGGTCTTAGACACTCACACTGAAGGTTGAGGGTTCTAGTAGAGGTGTAGTTCGATTGGGAGCACACTGCCTAACATTCCAGTCGAGTTCGCCCCTTGCATCCTGATACATGCAGTTTGAACAATTAACCCTTCCCTGAAAAAATCTGTAGTATTTCACTAAAGTTAGTGCAGACAGTACTGTTCATCTCTAGACACGTGTTTCTGGGTTAGTGCCCTTCATCAGTAGAGACCAAAGAACAACAAAAATATCTGGGGTTGCTGGAAATGCCGCCGATATCGTCTCAGGTTTAGTACCACTCCCCGGCTCACAGGTGCGTCTCCAGAGCTCGTCAGCTCAATGGCTCGAGGGAGCCTTTTAAACATGAAGTTCGATTGGGAGCACACTGCCTAACATTCCAGTCGACTTCTCCCCCTGCATCCTGGTACATGCAGTTTGAACAATTAACGCTTCCCTGAAAAAATCTGTACTATTTCACTAAAGTTAGTGCAGACAGTACTGTTCATCTCTAGACACGTGTTTCTGGGTTAGTGCCCTTCATCAGTAGAGACCAAAGAACAACAAAAATATCTGGGGTTGCTGCTAAAGCCGCTGATATCGTCTCAGGTTTAGTACCACTCCCCGGCTCACAGGTGCGTCTCCAGAGCTCTTCAGCTCAATGGCTCGAGGGAGCCTTTTAAACATGAAGTTCGATTGGGAGCACACTGCCTAACATTCCAGTCGAGTTCGCCCCTTGCATCCTGGTACATGCAGTTTGAACAATTAACACTTCCCTGAAAAAATCAGTTGTATTTCACTAAAGTTAGTGCAGACAGTACTGTTCATCTCTAGACACGTGTTTCTGGGTTAGTGCCTTTTTCAAGGAAGCGTTAATTGTTCAAACTGCATGTACCAGGATGCAAGGGGTGAACTCGACTGGAATGTTAGGCAGTGTGCTCCCAATCGGACTTCATGTTTAAAAGGCTCCCCCGAGCCATTGAGCTGACGAGCTCTGGAGACGCACCTGTGAGCCGGGGAGTGATACTAAACCTGAGATGATATCGGCGGCATTTCCAGCAACCCCAGATATTTTTGTTGTTCTTTGGTCTCTGCTGATGAAGGGCACTAACCCAGAAACACGTGTCTAGAGATTAACAATTCTGTCTTCACTAACTTTAGTGAAATACTACAGATTTTTTCAAGGAAGTGTTAATTGTTCAAACTGCATGTACCAGGATGCAAGGGGCGAACTCAATTGGAATGTTAGGCAGTGTGCTCCCAATCGGACTTCATGTTTAAAAGGCTTCCTTTGAGCCAATGAGCTGACGAGCTATGGAGACGCACCTGTGAGCCGGGGAGTGGTACTAAACCTGAGACGATATCGGCGGCATTTCTAGCAACCCCAGATATTTTTGTTGTTCTTTGGTCTCTACTGATGAAGGGCACTAACCCAGAAACACGTGTCTAGGGATGAACAGTACTGTCTTCACTAACTTTAGTGAAATACTACAGATTTTTTCAAGGAAGCGTTATTTGTTCAAACTGCATGTACCAGGATGCAAGGGGCGAACGCGACTGGAATGTTAGGAAGTGTGCTCCCAATCGGACTTCATGTTTAAGAGGCTCCCTTGAGCCATTGAGCTGACAAGCTCTGGAGACGCATCTGTGAGCCGGGGAGTGGTACTAAACCTGAGACGATATCGGCGGCATTTCCAGCAACCCCAGATATTTTTGTTGTTCTTTGGTCTCTACTGATGAAGGGCACTAACCCAGAAACACGTGTCTAGAGATGAACAGTACTGTCTTCACTAACTTTAGTGAAATACTACAGATTTTTTCAAGAAAGCGTTAATTCTTCAAACTGCATGTACTAGGATGCAAGGGGCGAACTCGACTGGAATGTTAGGAAGTGTGCTCCCAATCGGACTTCATGTTTAAAAGGCTCCCCCGAGCCATTGAGCTGACGAGCTCTGGAGACGCACCTGTGAGCCGGGGAGTGGTACTAAACCTGAGATGATATCGGCGGCATTTCCAGCAACCCCAGATATTTTTGTTGTTCTTTGGTCTCTACTGATAAAGGGCACTAACCCAGAAACACGTGTCTAGAGATGAAGAGTACTGTCTTCACTAACTTTAGTGAAATACTACAGATTTTTCAAGGAAGCGTTAATTGTTCAAACTGCATGTACCAGGATGCAAGGGGCGAACTCGACTGGAATGTTAGGCAGTGTGCTCCCAATCAGACTTCATGTTTAAAGGGCTCCCTCTAGCCATTGAACTGACGAGCTCTGGAGACGCACCTGTGAGTCGGGGAGTGGTACTAAACCTGAGACGATATCGGCGGCATTTCCAGCAACCCCAGATATTTTTGTTGTTCTTTGGTCTCTACTGATGAACGGCACTAACCCAGAAACACGTGTCTAGAGATGAACAGTACTGTTTTCACTAACTTTAGTGAAATACTACAGATTTTTTCAAGGAAGTGTTAATTGTTGAAACTGCATGTACCAGGATGCAAGGGGTGAACTCGACTGGAATGTTAGGCAGTGTGCTCCCAATCGGACTTCATGTTTAAAAGGCTCCCTCGAGCCATTGAGCTGACGAGCTCTGGAGATGCACCTGTGAGCCGGGGAGTGGTACTAAACCTGAGACGATATCGGCGGCATTTCCAGCAACCCCAGATATTTTTGTTGTTCTTTGGTCTCTACTGATGAAGGGCACTAACCCAGAAACACATGTCTAGAGATGAACAGTACTGTCTTCACTAACTTTAGTGAAATACTACAGATTTTTTCAAGGAAGCGTTAATTGTTCAAACTGCATGTACCAGGATGCAAGGGGCGAACTCGACTGGAATGTTACGCAGTGTGCTCCCAATCGGACTTCATGTTTAAAAGGCTCCCTCGAGTCATTGAGGTGACGAGCTCTGGAGACGCACCTGTGAGCCGGGGAGTGGTACTAAACCTGAGACAATATCGGCGGCATTTCCAGCAACCCCAGATATTTTTTTTTTGGCCTTTGGTCTCTACTGATGAAGGACACTAACCCAGAAACACGTGTCTAGAGATGAACAGTACTGTCTTCACTAACTTTAGTGAAATAGTACAGATTTTTTCCAGGAAGCGTTAATTGTTCAAACTGCATGTACCAGGATGCAAGGGGCGAACTCGACAGGAATGTTAGGCAGTGTGCTCCCAATCGGACTTCATGTTTAAAAGGCTCCCTCGAGCCATTGAGCTGACGAGCTCTGGAGACGCACCTGTGAGCCGTGGAGTGGTACTAAACCTGAGACGATATCGGCGGCATTTCCAGCAACCCCAGATATTTTTGTTGTTCTTTGGTGTCTACTGATGAACGGCACTAACCCAGAAACACGTGTCTAGAGATGAACAGTACTGTCTTCACTAACTTTAGTGAAATACTACAGATTTTTTCAAGGAAGCGTTAATTGTTCAAACTGCATGTACCAGGATACAAGGGGCGAACTCGACTGGAATGTTAGGGAGTGAGCTCCCAATCGGACTTCATGTAAAAAGGCTCCCTCTAGCCATTGAGCTGACGAGCTCTGGAGACGCACCTGTGAGCCGGGGAGTGGTACTAAACCTGAGACGATATCGGCGGCATTTCCAGCAACCCCAGATATTTTTGTTCTTTCGTCTCTACTGATAAAGGGCACTAACCCAGAAACACGTGTCTAGAGATGAACAGTACTGTCTTCACTAACTTTAGTGAAATACTACAGATTTTTTCAAGGAAGCGTTAATTGTTCAAACTGCACGTGCCAGGATGCAAGGGGTGAACTCGACTGGAATGTTAGGCAGTGTGCTCCCAATCGGACTTCATGTTTAAAAGGCTCCCCCGAGCCATTGAGCTAACGAGCTCTGGAGACGCACCTATGAGCCGGGGAGTGGTACTAAACCTGAGACGATATCGGCGGCATTTCCAGCAACCCCAGATATTTTTGTTGTTCTTTGGTCTCTACTGATGAAGGGCACTAACCCAGAAACACGTGTCTAGAGATGAACAGTACTGTCTTCACTAACTTTAGTGAAATACTACAGATTTTTTCAAGGAAGCGTTAATTGTTTAAACTGCATGTACCAGGATGCAAGGGGCGAACTCGACTGGAACGTTAGGCAGTGTGCTCCCAATCGGACTTCTAGTAGAGGAGTGTCTTTGATCATTTCTCTGCTTGAATTGCTTTTCAACTTCAAGAGGGTTATTCTAACTTTGGAGGAGTGTTAACCCGTCCCAAAAGTGACGGTAAAGTGACGGATATACCACCAGCCGTATTACGAGTTCCATAGGATATAATGGACTCGTAATACGGCTGGTGGTAAATCCGTCACTTTTCCGTCACTTTTGAGACGGATTAACACCTCCTCCAAAGTTAGAATAACCCCCCAAATGTTTATGGTACATACTGAAAGGTGATCTCACGATTTTAATTGACAAAAGCATTTTTCTTTTCAATTTGTCCTAAAATATCTCATTCTAAGTATATCATTCATCAGAGTCTAGTAAAACTCTCCAGGTGGTTATATGGACTGTGTGTGATGCAGGGTTGGGTAATTATAGGGGGCTGACTGCAGGGGCTGGCTTAGGCCGCGAGTTATAGTTATAGTTACACACACATATATATATATATATATATATATATATATATATATATATATATATATATATATATATATATATGTATACACACACCCTTTTTTAAAACAAGGGTTAAGGTAATTATAGTTAGGTGCTGAAATGAGATAAGGAACAATGTTTAAAAAAAAAAAAACTAAAATGCACTGCTAGTGTCCCTACATATGACATCATTCATAAAATATTCAATGACATCATTTATGACATCACTGATGCCATCTCAAATGACATAATCTGTGATACTGCTATTCACATTACTCCATAAACAATTACATAATTTCAAAAAGAAAAGTTTTTAGTGGAGCCTGCAGTTGATTATAGCATAGATTTACTGTGTTTACACATGTGGGTAAATAGCATGGAAATAGCTTAAGCCCAGCAGGGAAGTGTGGCTGGGCATGATGAAAGTTATATGGTGCATGTTCCAGACCGGTAAAGTGTGGGGTGCAAGTAGTACTCCATGTTAAACAATGTAAAGGCTGAGCGCACCTGATGTGGGTTACAGAGGAAAGTTTCAAAGTAGGTAGTGGCTTAAAGACAATGGCCCTCATTACAGCATTGGCGGTAAAAGCCGCTTACCGCCGTGCTGAAGACCGCCAACAAACCGCAGCAAAATTCCGCCACAGCTATTATGACCCACAGCACGGAATCCGCCAAAATTCAGACACCCACACAAGTCCGCCACACCAAAGGTCAGTGATAAACTGGCGAAAACAAAACCTCCACCGTCACCCAAGAAAAATACGCCCTCACTATCACGACACACGAATCCACGCAGCGGTCTTTCAACCGCGGTATTCCATTGGCGGTACACACCGCTGCGCTCAAAATACACACACATTTACAAAACACAGCCACATTGGACAATTCGAAACACACACACCTGATACACATACACACACCACTCCCACACACCCAACACAATATAAAACACACACCCACATCACCCACAAACCCCTACAACCAAAAGCCCGAACGCAGGCCAGAGAGAGACACCACAAACATCTACCAAGCATCCACAGGCGTACAATAACATCACCCACAGAACTTCCACGCACCTCACACAACACACCACTAAATATCACCCCACTTATCACTACACACACCACCCCACACATCACCCACACCACCCCATGGCATGGCAAAGACACCCCAGGTTCTCTGAGGAGGAGCTCAGGGTCATGGTGGAGGAAATCGTCCGGGTAGAGCCACGGCTATTCGGATCACAAGTGCAGCACACCTCCATACCTAGGAAAATGGAGCTATGGTGCAGAATAGTGGACAGGGTCAACGCAGTGGGACAGCACCCAAGAAATCGGGATGACATCAGGAAGAGGTGGAACGACCTACGGGGGAAGGTGCGTTCCGTGGTCTCAAGACACCACCTTGCGGTTCAGCGGACTGGCAGCGGACCCCCCCTCCTCCCCACAACTAACAACATGGGAGGAGCAGGTCTTGGCGATTCTGCATCCTGAAGGCCTCGCAGGAGTAGATGGAGGAATGGACTCTGGTAAGTCAAATCTTAACTATTACATCCCCCACCCTACCTGCATGCCATCACATACCCCCACCCTCACCCTCATCCCCATCACTCCTACTCCTCATAAATGTCCCACTATCACAACCCACCCATCCCAACACCAAGCCCTGCATGCAACAACAAAGCATGGACACCCATCACCAAAGCATGCCCACTACACATAGCCACACACACCCCTAAACCATCATCACACAAGGTCCTACTCAGGAATGCAAGCACTGGGGTACACAGACACCCACCCATTGCACACCATGGCACACACAGATGTAATAAACATCCTTTTATACCCCTGCAGGACCCCTACCCAACGTCACCGGACAGGAGGGTCCACACATGTCCACACCACCAACAGAAGAGGCCCACAGTGATGACAGGATCTAGATGACCAGCCCGGCCCATCGGGGACCTCAGGACAGTTGGTTCCCCTCACACAGTCACAGGCCACTACAGACCTCCCCCCTCTGGAAACACCAGCACAGCACCCACCCAGCGGGCCCATACCTCTGTCCCCAGGACACGTCAATCAGCAGTGTGTCCACCACTACAGGGAACCCAGGCTAACCCACCACCCCAACAACAACAGGGACCAGGGGGCAGTGGTAGTGGGCACACAGTCCAGGGGACGGAGGCCCAGGAACACAGGGGAACTGGGAGGGCTGCTGTGAGACAGGGGGAGGACAGGCCAAGGGAACCCACTCTCCACGAGGCCCTCTCCCCCATCATGGGAGCCTACCACCACTCCCAGGAGACGATGGCAACGGTACTGGCCAAGTTTCAGGAGACCCAGCGCCTGCAGGAGAAACAGTATTTGGGCTTCAGGGAGGAACTCAGAGCCATCAATTCACCATGGGCACCATTGTAGGGGTGCTGAAGGAAGTACTCAACACCAGGAGGGACACTGTGGCACAACAAGGGGCCCCTGACACTAGCATGGACGATGAACTGCCCACCACCTCCACCAGCGCTAGTGGAGAGGAGGCACCGCCACAGGACCACCACTCCAGCACCCCACCCCCTGCAGAGGGAGAACCACCCCGCAAACGGTCCCTGAGATCCAGGACAAAGACAGAGAGCGATGCCAAGACCCCCGCCAAGAAATGAGACCACCCTGAATGTCATCCTTCTGTCCCACTTTGTCACCCTGTCCATCCTCAAACTGCCCCAGCTCCACTTCCTATGCCCATTTGGGCAATGCACCTGTGAGACTAATAGACTGGACCCTGCCATGGACATTCCTCCACCATCACCCCTCACCATTTTACAACCCCCTCCAATATTGAGCACTTAAATAAACACCATTGAAGCACAAAACAATCTGGAGTCAGTCTGTGATTTCGGAATAGTGTATTAGCAATTACTGTGGCAAAATGCTCTTTCAATTGTAATGTCAACATACCTATGTCACACAGCTCTAGTCCATGAGGAAACAAAGCAGATGTCACACTGTGGGACCCCCATCTGTGAAATCGTAAGGGAAAGTGACAACTCTGTGACCATACACTGGGTGAAAACGACAGACAGTAGAGAGGTAGTAGTGTTAAAGTACATGTAGTAGGCAGGTTTGTATTCTTACCTGTGTCTCACTGGAAATATTGCAGGATCACCGAGTTCCTGTTGTCCATGTCCTCTTCTTCTGCTTCCTCGTCTTCACTGTCCACAGGCTCCACAGCTGCAACAACACTGCCATCTGGATCATCCTCCTGCAGAAAAGGCACCTGTCGTCGCAAAGCTAAGTTGTGAAGCATACAGCAGGCCACAATGATCTGGCAAACCTTCTTTGGTGAGTAGAATAGGGCTCCACCTGTCATATGGAGGCACCTGAACCTGGCCTCCAGGAGGCTGAAGGTCCGCTCTATTATCCGCCGAGTTCGCCCATGGGCCTCATTGTAGTGTTCCTCTGCCCTTATCCTGGGATTCCTCACTGGGGTCAGTCACCATGACAGGTTGGGGTAACCAGAGTCACTTGCAAATGGCGAGGGACAACTGTTAGACACACACTAACCTGGAGGGATATCCCCAGACCCAGACAACCATTCCCACTGACTTGCTTCCAGGTACTCGCCTATTAGCCACACACGGTGCCTCTGGGGTTGACCCATCACATAAGGGATGCTGCTATTCCGCAGGATGTAGGCGTCATGCACTGAGCCAGGGAACTTGGCATTCACATGGTAGATGTACTGGTCTGCCAAACACACCATCTGCACATTCATGGAATGATAACTCTTCCGGTTTCTGTACACCTGTTCACTCCTGCGGGGGGTACCAAAGCCACATGGGTTCCATCAATGGAACCTATGATGTTGGGGATATGTCCCAGGGCATAGAAGTCTACTTTCACTGTAGGCAAATCCTCCACCTGAGGGAAAACTATGTAGCTCCGCATGTGTTTCAGCAGGGCAGACAACACTCTGGACAACACGTTGGAAAACATAGGCTGGGACATCCCTGAAGCTATGGCCACAGTTGTTTCAAATGACCCCCCTTGCAAGGAAATGGAGTACTGACAGCACCTGCACTCGAGGGGGGATTCCTGTGGGATGGCGGATAGCTGACATCAGGTCTGGCTCCAGCTGGGCACACAGTTCCTGGATTGTGGCACGGTCAAGCCTGTAGTTGACGATCACATGTCTTTCCTCCATTGTTTACAGGTCCACCAGCGGTCTGTACACTGGAGGATGCCGCCATCTCCTCACATGTCCCAGCGGACGATGCCTTAGAAGGACAACAGCGAGCACAGAGTCAAACAACTCAGAGGTATGTACCCACAGCTTACACAGAACACAAATTATAATCCGAAAATTGGTCTGTATGTGTGTTGAGGCTAGGCCTAGTTATGTGTGACGCAGTTATAAATTAAGCCATATGGGCCCCTGAAATGGCGGCTGCCTGACCTGTAAAGTGGGACAATGGGATGTGAGGTAACTGCGCTGGCGTTGTACACCGTTGCGGTAGGCGGTCGAAGACCGCGGCGCAATGCTGCATTGGTTAACATTGGACCCTATGGGTCCCAGGAGCCAATGACGATGTACGCCGGCGGTGACAGTATGCACCGCCGTGGACGTGACCGCCATTTTGTATCTGTTCAATCACTCGATACCTGATCTTCGACAGGAGAGGACCTACACTGCAAGTGCTGCTGTGACCTCGGTCTGGAAGAGATAATGGCTTGTGCGACTGGGGAAAGGGCCCCTGCCTTCACATCGGAGGAGTTGGAGAAACTTGTGGATGGGGTCCTCCCCCAGTACACGCTACTCTACGGTCCTCCAGACAAACAGGTAAATACACTGGGAGCATGCTGTATGGGCTATGCCTGTGTGGAGTGGGGTGGATGAAAGATGGGGGGTAGATTGAGGCATGCATGAAACGACGGTGAGTGCATGTGCATCATGGCAAGGGTAGGGATGGGGGCCAATGACTGTGACGGTGCATTTGGTAATAACTTTTCTTTTCCCCCTGTACAATTCATGTAGGTCAGCGCCCACCAGAAAAAAGATATTTGACGTAGCATCGCCAAGGACGTCTGGACCCTGGGGGTCTACCACAGACGGAGCACCCACTGCCAGAAAAGATGGGAGGACATGCGCCGTTGGAGCAAGAAGACGGCGAAGGCCCAGCCTGGGATGGCCTCCCAACGTGGGAGGGGTGCCCGTCACACCATGACCCCCCTGATGTTCAGGATCCTGGCGGAGGCGTACCCGGAGTTGGATGGGCGCTTGGGGGCATCACAGGAGCCACAAGGGGGTGAGTACACTCATTCTGCTGATTTTGCGCGGTGGAGGTGTCTGGGTGGGGGAGGTGGGCTTTGGGTTTCCCTAGGCCAGGGTGAGTTTAGAAGGCAAGGTCCCCTTGTTCTGGCAGAGCCTGTGGCACCCCACCCCACTTGTGTACAGTGCCAAGTACACCTAGTCATGCTCCTGTGTCATCCATGTGCGCAGATATCGTCCATAGCCTTGTAGGCCATGTCCCAGGGATTGAACAGTGGAGGCAAAGTGCGCGGCATAGTGCAGGGGGCTTCTGTGTCTGTCGTGTCTGCCAACGGTAGCAGTAATGCATGCACTCAACATGTCTTTCTTCTGTCATCCCCCCCTTTTTGTGGTCTCCCTGTTCTTGTGTGCATTAGCATCATCAGGCGGAGGAGCAGTGGCAACGGAGCAGGAGGGAGCTGCATCCCACGTGGCCCTGGAGGGTGAGACAACGGACTCGGAGTTCACCAGTGGGACGGAGGGCGAGGGGAGCTCCACAACGGGGACAGGAGCTGACACCAGTGACACGGACTTGTCCTCTGATGCGAGCTGCCTTGTGGTGGCGGCAACATCTGTGCCACCTGCATCTACAGGTACAGCCGCCACCCCCCCCTACCAGCACCGCCCTCCCAGCAGCCCCTCAGCCTTTGCCCCATGCCCGCTCACCCAGGAGGGTGGGCATCACCTTCGCCCCAGGCACCTCAGGCCCTGCCCCAGTCACCCCTGCTGCCCTCAGTGAGGAGACCATTGACCTCCTCAGGTCCCTCACTGTTGGGCAGTCTACCATTTTGAATGCCATCCAGGGTGTAGAGAGGCAGTTGGAACAAACAAATGCATTCCTGGAGGGCATTCATTCTGGTCAGGCGGCCCTTCAGCGAGCTTTTCAGACTCTGGCCTCAGCACTGATGGCAGCCATTGTCCCTGTGTCTAGCCTCCCCCCTCCAACTTCCTCCACCCAGACCCAATCCCCTCTACCTCAGCCTATCCCAAGCACACCTTCAGAGCAGCATGCACACACGTCAACACACAAGGGTAGCTCAGGCAAACATAAGCACCACACATCCCACAGGCACTCACGCAAGCATCACACACATGCAGACACACCAACATCCACTGCCTCCACTGTGTCCCCCTCGTCATTGTCTCCCTCCTCCCTCCCAGTCTCGTCTCCACTCACACCTGCATGCACTACATCTACAGCCACTACTGCCATCACCAGCACACACACCACCACACCCCGCTCACGTGCAGTCACCACCTCCACTGCCATTTACACGTCCCCTGTGTCCTCTCCCAGTGTGTCTGTGACGCCACCTCCCAAGATACACAAACGCAGGCACACACCCACCCACCTCACGACAGCCTCCAGTGCATACACCTTCACCCAAAGTCACCAAACGAACACCTCCTACAACCACAACCTCTTCCTCCACTCCCAAACCCCCTCCAGCTACCCTCTCAGTGTTTCCCCAAAACCTTTCCTGTCCAACCTTGACCTCTTTCCCACACCTCCCCAACCCCATCCATCTCCTAGGGCCCGACTCTCCAGTTCCCAACCTAGCACCTCAGCCACAACATCTCCGGGACCAGTGGTGCCTGTAGTCACCGGAATCTGGAGTACACCGGCCACCAGGGCAGCCAGTGTGGCACAGAACCACAGCACGGACAGTCCCCCACCTGTGAAGCATCAAAAGTTGGCCAGTGCCCGGCGGGAGAGGGGGCAGCTCCAGCCACCAAAGCCGCTCCCAGGGGTACAGGTGGGAGTATGGAGTCAGCTGCGACACCTTCCAAGGTGGGGAAGGGCCACAAGAAAGTCAGCAGGTCTGGGAAGAGCAGCACAACGGAGAAGACGCCATCATCCCCGCTGCCCAGGAGCCCACCGCCATCATCCCCGCTGCCCAAGAGGCCACCGCCAGCACCTGCCCTGCTGCCCAAGAGGCCACCGCCAGCACCTGCCTTGCTGCCCAAGAGGCCACCGACCAGCACCGGCCCTGCAGTCCGAGAGGCACCAGCACCAGCCCCGCTGGGCCAGGCAGGACCGCCAGCACCAGCCCCGCTGGGCCAGAGAGGACCGCCAGCACCAGCCCCGCTGGGCCATGAAGGACCGCCAGCAGCTGAGTCACTGCAAAGGGCACCGCCGCCACAAGCACCGCTGAACAGGGCACCACCGCCACAAGCACCGCTGGCCCATGAGCACCAAGGGCACTGACGCTACTGAGTCCGTCACAAGCAGGATGAGGCACTCGGGGCACCAAGCCCCCTCCAGAACCATTGGAGAGATCCATCCACTACCTCAGTCCTTGGCAGGATGAAGCACTCTGGGCACCATGCGCCCTCCAGAACCAGTGGAGAGATCCATCCACTTGAGAGACTGTGGCTTTGCACTCCCCAGGATGCAGCAGTGGGAAACCCACCCACTGTAGAGACTTGAGAGACTGTGGCTTTGCACTCCCCAGGATTGAACAGTGGGCAAACCACCCACTGTAGAGACTTGAGAGACTGTGGCTTTGTACTCCCCAGGATTCAACAGTGGGCAAACCACCCACCGTAGAGACTTGAGAGACTGTGGCTTTGCATTCCCCAGGATTGAACAGTGGGCATGTGGCCCCCTCGTGGATTTGGCGTCGTGCACTCAACCGGCTGAGGTGCCCCCCCCTTTACCTCCCCCTGAGGTGCCTGTTTTATTGCTATCTGATGCCCCTGCAGTGTTCTCTCCGTCATGGTCGGGGAGTTTGTGTGGGCCTCACCCATACCGTGTGGGCCCAGTGTTCCACAGACTTCAATGGAGCACTACTTGGACTACTATTCTTGGTGTATATTTTGTTTATAGTGTATATATATATTTTTGCGTACTTGATTTTAATATATTACAATGGTTACACTCATTTTCTTTGGTCTTTGCATTCTTCCAGCGGGATTGGGGGGTGTAACTATAATGTATCATGGCGTATTAGTGTGTGTGTTGTCGTGGGTGAGGGTAGGGGTGTTGCATGTGTGTGTCCCTGTTTTTTCCCTCCCCCCTCCCCTGTGTCACAGGTGCAGTACTCACTGTGGTCTTCGCCGCCGGCGTTCGTGCTCCTGGTAGAGGAGCAAGAAGATAAGGGCTGGCAGGATCTGCAGCTCTGGTTCCATGGCGTCCTGGTTCCTCGTGGGCTGTGTAGAGGTGAGCGTTTTCCCTTCGAGGTACTGTTTCCGCCGTGTTTTTCTCCGCGGTGAAACCGCCCTGGAAAAGGTGGCGGATTGGTAGGTTGTGATACTGTGGGCGGTACTTTGTTCTCCTCCTGTCTGTTGGCGGTGACCGACAAGCTGTTTGTTTGTACCGCCGTGGCGGTCTGAGTGTTAAAGTGGCTGTCTTTGTTGGCGGTTTCCGCCACGGTCGTAATTCCAATTTTTTTACAGCTGGCCTGTTGACGGTCTTACCGCAGCTTTAACACCGTCCGCCAGGGTTGTAATGACCACCAATGTCTGCTGTAATAATTCTGTGAGAAAAGCCAAAGCTACTGTTGACAATAGATTACCCACCAGCAGATGTCTGGGCACGTGCCATTTTAAATTGTTGTAACACAGTACTATATACGAGCTCTATGTAAAAAGGACATTTATTTTATTTCCAGGACTTTACTGAATATTTTGAGGCACTGTAGTTTGTTAATTGATGTAGAATGTAGGGCTGACCCACTTAAAAGTGGTTTAACTCACACTTGGTTTGTAAGCATGGCTCTAAGGTTTTATGTCATTATGCTCACCTTGCGAATTTGTGTAGTCTAGTTTACCAAAATATGGAGGGTTATCAAGGACTGGCAAAAGGTGTCTGATCAGTGACAAATGCATACCTGTCACGCCTCTTGACTTAAAATTGTGTTTTATGCAAGGTCTTTTAGATGGCGATCCTGTTAAGGTGAGTGGAATACAGACTTAAACAGGCATTTGCAATGCAATGGGTATCGCATTTGCTCGACACAGAGCTATTAGCATTGTAAAGTCCTAACCGGACTTTTATTGCCACATAAAATGAAAGTGAAAAGTAATACCGTTTTACATAAGCAACCTGATTTAGAGCGCCACGCCATGAGCATGAAGGACCACAAAAAATTAAACAGAAGTTCGCTTGCAGTCAAATGTATTGGCAAATGTGCAGCGAGATCGTGCTGCGTAGGAAATAAAAAGGAAAAGTAGTCCAGAAACCATGCTGGAAACATGGATCCTCGCATGTTTTCAGTAGTTGGTAGGTGCGCTCGAGGAGGGCTAAACACTGGAAAAGGCATGACGTATGCATGCCTTTCACAAATAAAATCAAGCAAATTTTAAAAGGCAAGCCCATGAACGAACAAAACTTATGGGCGTGTGATGGGTGTGTTTAAAAGTCCACAGAGAGATTACAGCAAGCTAGAGCACTTGCGCGCTCAGCCCTAAAAAGGTGTGATCCCAGTAAAGGCTATGAAGGCATTTTGTTTGTTAGGTGGGTGAATACCATTGAAAAAAGGGTAACATGCACCAAATGTGGGTGACTTGACAGATATGGCATGTGTCCAACGCTTGGGCAAAGGTCTTATCCATTATCACTTGATTAGTGTTAGAAAAGTGTGCACAGGTGTAGCTTGCAGAATTACTTCAAGTCCACAAACCCTATAGAACGCTGTCACAATGAGTTGAGGATGTCATCAGTGGAGTCATCAATGATGCCATGTGAGATGTCATCAGTGATGTCACAAATAATGCTATTTACCATATCATGAGTAATGTAATATGAGAGAGCATAAGCAGTGCATGATGGGGTGCAAGTTATAATTAGTTCAATAAATTATATCCAGTGAATTTCAGGGGTTTTTCAGTTTTTAAATGCAATCTTATATTAGTTCAAAACCTACCTATAACGTTACTTTAACCTAACTTTTGTTTTTTGAGGGAACTTCTATGTTTTTTTTATCATATTCAAAGTTGAACATATGACTAATCCCCTCAGGCAACTTGCACCTACACCTCCAATGTGCATGGCCTTTGGCCATAAGAAGCTGGGGTTTGGCTGCAACCCTACATTTCCTTTAAAGCCTCCACTGTGCATGAAATGCAAAAACAATGTGGCCAGAATATCGTCAAAATATCGACCACTAGAATGCTGCAAAGGAAAGTATATAGAGGAAAGTAGAGATTTACTATTTTTAATACCACATCTATGGATCTTGAAGATGAGATTATGTTTTGATTACTCGCAGGTGCATTATATATATCATTTAATGCCGCTTTATGATTGGTCATGATCATACTTATACCACCCTAGTGGTTGGCACCGTCAAAGCCTATTCATAGCAGCTTTGGAGTGAGACAGCACTGAGACAACCTATCTCTTCAATATTTGCATCTGAGATTTGGAAAAGGAGGAGGGTGGGACCATTCCTTCCTAGTTTCAGAAGCAGACCAGGGCCAGCCGTAAGCTTTGCTGACAGTATGCTTCCTTTTGATGTCACACTGACAGACTTAGAGCGTGGGCTAGATCATTTCAAGGCGTAGGCCTCACAAAATAATCTGTGAAAATGGTGAAAACAGAAATTGTGCATTTTGCTTAGACAGGACGAACCACATTTAGACCATGGGGACACCTGCACCTTGATAGGTGATAGATATCACTTCCTAGGCATCCAGATTGGTAGGAAGCTGTCTTGGAGTCTGCTGACTGCTGACAAGAAGAGCACCATGTCATAGAAGCCTGGTGAACCTCTGTAAGCAATATAGTAGTAATTCAGTTCTTTCAGTGCTAAATTGCAGTGCCCCTCTCTGGACAGACAGAGTGTGACATGATTCTGATCTTGATGAAGGTCGAATGTGGCAGAGTGCCCTCTGACCCTCTACCAGTGAACACTCTTCAAGTCTATGAGGCTTGAATGCGCTATTGTTAGACCTGACAGCCTTAGGGTGGTCTCCCCCCCCAACCTTTTATCTATTTCCTCCATTTTTCTGACCCTGTTTTTGCTGGCTTTAGGACACTGCTAACCAGTGTTTAAGTGCCTGTGCTCTATCCCCAAAGAATGGTAACATTGGCTTATCCCCCAGTTGGCATATTTAATTTGGGACAGAGGAGCTGGTCACAGCCTCACTTACACTAGGCTGTGTCCTGTCCCCACGGAAAGGGCTGCATAACCCCGGTAGTGAGTCTGGAACCAGGACAGAACCTCTGATCACATCACAGTCCTGCCTTTGAAGTCACCCCCACTTCAAAGGCCCAACTGGGTAATACTGGACCTTTGACACCAGCAACTCAGTACAGTTCTGAACCTGTGAATACTTTGCGAGGAACAAGGACTGCTGTACTGCTGAAGGACTACCACTCTGCTAGACTGCTGCTTTACTGGACTCCTACCTTGTTGTTCCCCTGTCTGGGTAAGAAGGACTGGACCTGCATCACTTGAATGAAGAGCTAGTCAGCAGGCTTCCTGCTCTGAAGTCTCAGGGACAGACTTAAAACCACCCTGCTCCCGCACCTGGACTCTGCCATCTGTGTCTGTCCTGCCACCCCAGTCCCGGATCCTTGGAATTGGGCCTAAGGTGTTTGCTTGGCAGCACTGCAACATCCTCTGCTGTTGGAGGAAAAATGACTCTTGCCTCTGGTGCATGGAGAAAATGGACACATCACCTCTACTGCTTGGTTCAGAACTGGTGCAACCAGAATCCCATTATTGCTGTACGTCGCATCTTGCAAACCAGTGCATCATCCTCAGAACTGACACTGCAATGCTTTCCTTGGAGCAAGGTCCTCGCATCCCCATCAATAGCAACCTTGATGACAGCGCTTAAACTCTGCATTGCGGCCTCTGCGCTCATCCGAACTGACGCATCGCATGGACTACGGATCAGATCCTCCTCATTGCAGCAGTAGGAACTCGCACCTCAGCCCCACTGCATCTCGGAACTGATGCATCAGTGTTGTTGTCTGGGAAAAAGCTACGCATCCCCTCTACTGCGTGTTTCAAAACCGATGCATCGCTCCGCAACCCAGATGTAGGGTACTTTTGTTCAGTGGGCCCAACTTGGTCCATGTAGCCGGCCCGCACTCCATTGCCATCGGCCTCAACTTTTGACCTTGTCCTGATCCGCTGAGACTAAATAGCCCGCTTGGTGCTTCTTGCTTCAAAGGGCTATTTTACAGTTTAATCTTTAAAAATTCATAACTCAAGTTCTACTTATTGGAGTTTTGTTGTTTTGTTCTTTCTTGTTTTATTTAATCAAATTTGCTCTACTTTCCTAACCTGGTGTGGAATCTTTTTGTGTGCCGTTTTCACTGTTTTACTGTTTTCATTTAGTGTTGCACAATATACTTTGCACATTGACTCTAAATTAAGCCTGAGGGCTCTGTGCCAAGCTATCAGAGGGTGAGCACAGGTTAGTTTAGGGTTTTAGTTTCGGGTTTGCTTGTGCCTTACCTTAGGATTGTGGTTACTGCTTGAACAGGGCTCACAGTCTAGTGAACCAGCAGCCCAATTTCTAACAGTTACCAAGTACCTTTTTTTCTAAATTCCAGCACTAGCTTGCCTGGGCACCTCTTGTCCTCTTGTGGGCTTCATAGGAGAAAAACAGGGTGGGGGCATAAGAAGATAGATGGGGATTATTCCCATAGCTGAATATGCTGCTCAGCTGCTTAGAAGTAGAAGTGTGTTTCCTCAATCGTGAGACAGCGCCTGCAGAATTTAAATAACACCTTCTAAACTTGCACAGTTATGTAGGCGTGTGGCCCTTTTAGTAACACAGGAACTGACGCTATAACAATATTATAAATCAAGTGTACACCAGTCGGCTATCAATACCTCTCTCCAGTACCAATCTAAGCGCACAGATACATTTGTAGTGCTCATATACACAGTTTGGTATTTTTCTTTTTACATTAGTTAAGTTAAACCGCAACACAACCTTTAATTTCAAGTAAACGCGTACTCCCAATTTTTCACATCTTCCTATTTCAAATCAATGATTCCACATTTCCTAGTGAGTTTTCATGAAAGCGTAAAACATATATATCATAATACAAATTCCAAATGAGTTCAAATTGCTGATGACCCGTTCAGTTTCAGTTCTTAAAATGTAATTAGAAAAAAATGTAATGTGAGTATATCAAATATCAATCTTCATGAGGGTAATCAAAGCGAGGAAACATTTATCAGTATACAACTGGGATCGTCTCTAGTGAAAAATGTAAAGTGTCAATCCAGATTGAAGAGTGTACTACTAACGCATTCTAGCCACGCTCAGCTGGAACCTATGCGCAATACAGCTCAAAGGAAAGTACCAAAAAATACCAGAATTTTCAGGTTGTAATCATGCAAGTTACCCAGATCGTCTCATGTCTCGAATATTATCACAGAATACACCATTTTCAATCTATAAACTATGATCTGGTCAGTTTCAACTCATTTTTCATTAAAGGTTTGCCATACATAAAACATTTCCTAGAAATATCACCCATTAACAGATGTACTAACTTCACCCTCGCAGACCTGAGGGCCCTATAGTTTGTGTATAGCAGTGGTTCCCAACCTTTTTGACTTCTGTGGACCCCAATTTTATCATTACTGGAGCCGAGGGACCCCCCAATGAATCATTATAGGAATATGGGGACCCCTGACTGAGTCGTTATTGGAAGCCAGGACTCAGGCCAAAACATTATTGATGATTTGAAATGCAAAACAGTACACAAACAATAAAGAAACAAGCATTTATCGTACATAAATGATAACACGTTTTATTTAATTTGCAAACAAATATAAATTAAAGAAATGTAATAATAGGTTGGTTGAAGCTTTTCTAAATTCAATTGAAGAAACACATCTTCCGCACTATGTTCTGTTTGATGCACCTGCATTGCGCCCACAAATCAATTTGAGGATACTAATTTAATTTTTAGCCTCTAATTTCAAATTCCCTGATATTTACAGTGTGTTTTAATATTTTTACTTGTACATTTAGCCGCTCTAATTATATACACTTTATTAATTTGTTAATAATATTTAATTTTCTAAGCCGTCATGGACACGCTGAGGAGGCTTAACAGACTCCCGGGGGTTCCCAGACCACAGGTTGGGAACTATTGCTGTACAGCATGACCTGTTTCTAGGATTAGATTCAAGCCTTAGGGACTTACTACTCGTAAAGTTACGAGTGTGGAGTCTCTTCAGACTCTACTACGAAATTAAGTAAACGCCGGAATTCCTATCAGCAGAGGGGGTAAAGTGAATTTGGGTAGGCAGGTGAAAACTGTACACAAATCTTATGGGCAGCCGCAAAAGCCACTATTAGGGGGCAAATTATGAGGGATTCTGCCATAACAAATAAACGCAGAATACAACAACAGGCCATTTTTGAAAATGATATCAAAACACTGACACATACTCATTTTAGTCATCCAACTGAAACTTCCAGATGCAGATTGGAAAAAGCTAAGCTGGAACTTAATACACTATATACTTCCAAAGCAGAATATATGCTATATAGACTTAAGGCTTGCAATTACGAACAAGGAGAAAAAGCAGGCCGTTTACTAGCGGCACGATTAAAACAGCGAGAAGCTATGACAGCTCTTCCAGCTATATCTAACCCTGAGGGTAAACTAATAACTGAGACTCAAGCAATAGCTAATACTTTTGCAGATTATTATACCAAGTTATATAGTTCAGAAGTTGATGATGACCTCCTCAAAGAACAGGAATTCTTTGATAAAATAACACTCCACTGTCTCAATGAACAGGACCGGCTCATACTGGCGGGCAAAATAACAATGGATGAAATTGCGCAAGCAATCTCCAGTCTCCTATACAATAAAGCACCGGGTGAAGATGGTTTTCCTGGGGAATTTTACCGTTGGGTAAAACCAGAAGCAATAGATGCCCTTTATGAGGTTTATAAAGAAGCAGAGGAAGCTGGTGGTCTCTCCTCACTCTCAAATAAAGCTATCATAACTGTCCTTCCCAAACCTGAGAAAGATCCATTACTGCAGTAACTATCGTCCGATTTCTCTTCTGAATACAGATTCAAAGCTATTAACCACCATTCTTGCCCAAAGACTCAAACAAGTTATCTCTAAACTCATACATAATTCTCAAGTTGGATTCATGCCAGGCAGAAACTCTAGTAACCATCTCCGCACTTTGGCTCACATAAGGGGTCATTACAACATTGGCGGTAAAAGCCGCTTACCGCCTTGCAGAAGACCGCCAACATACCGCAGCGGAATTCCGCCACGGTCATTATGACCCACAGCTCCGAATCCGCCAAGATCCAGACACCCACACAAGTCCGCCACACCAAAGGTCAGTGATAAACTGGCGATAACAAAACCTCCACCGTCACGCCAACAGGAATACGCCCACACTATCACGACCCACGAATCCACGTGGCGGTCCTTCAACCGCGGTATTCCATTGGCGGTACACACCGCCACGCTCAAAATAAACACACATTTACAAAACACTACCACATTGGACAATTGCAAATACACACACCTGATACACATACACACACCACTCCCACACACCCAATGCAATATAAAACACACACTCACATAACCCACAAACCCCTACGACCAAAATCCCGAAAGAAGGCCAGAGAGAGACACTACAATCTACAAACAAGCATCCACAGGCACACAACACCATCACCCACATAACATCCACGCACCCCACACAACACACCACTATATATCACCCCACATATCACAACACACTTTCCCCACACATCACCCACACCACCCCATGGCACGGCAAAGACACCCCAGGTTCTCTGAGGAGGAGCTCAGGGTCATGGTGGAGCAAATCATCCGGGTAGAGCCACAGCTATTCGGATCACATGTGCAGCACACCTCCATTGCTAGGAAGATGGAGCTATGGCGCAGAATAGTGGACAGGGTCAACGCAGTGGGACAGCACCCAAGAAATAGGGATGACATCAGGAAGAGGTGGAATGACCTACGGGGGAAGGTGCGTTCCGTGGTCTCAAGACACCACATCGCGGTACAGAGGACTGGCGGCGGAACCCCATCTCCTCCCCCACAACTAACAATATGGGAGAAGCAGGTCTTGGCGATTCTGCATCCTGAGGGCCTCGAAGGAGTAGCTGGAGGAATGGACTCTGGTAAGTCAAACCTTAACTACCTTATCCCCCACCCTACCTGCATGCTATCACATACCCCCACCCTCGCCCTCACCCCCATCACTCCAACTCCTCACACATGTCCCACTATCACAAACCACACATCCCAACACCAAGCCCTGCATGCAACACCAAAGCATGGACACCCATCACCAAGGCATGGCCACAGCACATACCCATGCACCCCCCTAAACCATCATCACACAAGGTCCCACACAGGAATGCAAGCACTGGGGTACACAGTCACCCATCCATTGCACACCATGGTACACACAGATGCAATAATCATGCTTTTACACCCCTGCAGGACCCCTACCCAACGTCACCGCACAGGAGGGTCCACACATGTCCACACCACCAACAGAAGAGGCTCACAGTGATGACAGCAGCTCTGTCCAACTGGATCTAGATGACCAGCCTGGCCCATCTGGGACCTCGGGACAGTCGGTTCCCCTCACACAGTCACAGGCCACCACAGAGTTTCCCCCCTCTGGAAACACCAGCACAGCACCCACCCTGCGGGCCCATACCTCTGTCCCCAGGACATGTTAATCAGCAGCGTGTCCAACACTTCAGGGAACCCAGGCTAACCCACCACCCGAACAACAACAGGGACCTGGGGGCAGTGGTAGTGGGCACACCGTTCAGGGGACAGAGGCCCAGGAACACAGGGGAACTGGGAGGTCTGCTGTGCGACAGGGGGAGGACAGGCCCAGGGAACCCACTCTCCATGAGGCCCTCTCCAACATCTTGGGAGCATACCATCATTCCCAGGAGACGATGGCAACGGTACTGGCCAAGTTTCAGGAGACCCAGCAGCTGCAGGAGGAACAGTATTTGGGCTTCAGGGAGGAAGTCAGGTCCATCAATTCCACCCTCGGCACCATCGTAGGGGTGCTGAAGGAAGTCCTCAACACCAGGAGGGACACTGTGGCACAACAAGGGCCCCCTGACACTAGCCTGGACGATGAACTGCCCACCACCTCTGCCGGTGATAGCGGACAGGAGGCACCGCCACAGGACCACCACACCAGCACCCCAGCCCCTGCAGATGGAGAACCACCCCGCAAACGGTCCCTGAGATCCAGGGCAAAGACAGAGAACTATGACTAGACCTCCGCCAAGAAATGAGACCGCCCTGAATGTCATCCTTTTGTCCCACCTTGTCACCCTGTCCATCCTCAAACTGCCCCAGCTCCACTTCCTATGCCCCTTTGGACAATGCACCTGTGAAACAAATAGACTGGACTCTGCATGGACATTCCTCCACCATCACCCCTCACCATTTTACAACATTCTCCATTATTGAGCACCAAAATAAACACCCTTAAAGCACAAAACAATCTGGAGTCTGTAGGAGGCTGGCCTGGATTGTAGTGGGTACCAGAGGTACTTACACCTTGTGCCAGGTCCAGTTATCCCTTATTAGTGTAGAAGAGGTGTTTCTAGCAGCTTAGGCTGATAGAAGGTAGCTATGGCAAAGCAGCTTAGGCTGAACTAGGAAACATGTAAAGCTCCTACTATACCACTGGTGTCATATGCACAATATCATAAGAAAACACAATACACAGAAGTACTAAAAATAAAGGCACTTTATTTTTATGACAATATGCCAAAAGTATCTCAGTGAGTACCCTCAGTATGAGGATAAGATATATACACAAGATATATGTACACAAACCAAAATTATGCAGGTAATAGCAAGAAAAGTAATGCAAGCAGTGTAAAGGTACAGTAGATTGCAATAGGAGCACATAGGTATGGGGGCAACACAAACCATATACTCCAAAAGTGGAATGCGAACCACGAATGGACCCCAAACCTATGTGAGCTTGTAGAGGGTCGCTGGGACTGTAAGAAAACAGTGAGGGTTAGAAAAATAGCCCACCCCAAGACCCTGAAAGGTAGGTGTAAAGTGCACCTACTACCCCCAGAGAGCACAGAAGTCATGATAGGGGGATTCTGCAGGAAGAACAAACACCAGCAATGCAACAACAGTGGATTTCCGGACCTGAGTACCTGTAAGACAAGGGGACCAAGTCCAATAGTCGCGACAGTGTCGAGAGTGGGCAGGAGCCCAGGAAATGCCAGCTGAGGGTGCAAGGAAGCTGCCACCTGTTGGAAGAAGCTAGGAGTTCTGCAAGAAAGAAGAGGACTAGGAACTTCCCCTTTGGAGGATGGATGTCCCACGTCGCGATGAAGCTTGCAGAGGTGTTCCCACACAGAAAGACCGCAAACAAGCCTTGCTAGCTGCAAGGGTCGCGGTTAGGGTTTTTGGATTCTGCTGTGGCCCAGGAGGGACCAGGATGTTGCCACTTGGATAAGGAGACAGAGGGGGTGCCCAGCAAGTCAGGGAGCCCTCACAGAAGCAGGCAGCGCCCGCAGAAGTACCTGAACAGGCACTTGGAAGAAGAGTGAACCGGAGTCCACGCAAAGTCACAAAAGGGAGTCCCACGACGCCGGAGGACAACTCAGAAGGTTGTGCACTGCAGGTTAGAGTGTCGGGACCCAGGCTTGGTTGTGCACAAAGGAAATCCTAGAAGAGTGCACAGGAGCCGGAACAGCTGCAAATCACGCGGTACCCAGCAATGCAGTCTAGCGTGGGGAGGCAAGGACTTACCTCCACCAAACTTGGACTGAAGAGTCACTGGACTGTGGGAGTCAATTGGACAGAGTTGCTGAGTTCCAGGGACCACGCTCGTCGTGCTGAGAGGGGACCCAGAGGACTGGTGATGCAGTCTTTTGGTGCCTGTGGTTGCAGGGGGAAAATTCCGTCGACCAACTGGAGATTTCTTCAGAGCTCCTGGTGCAGAGAGGAGGCAGGCTACACCCAGAGCATGCACCACCTGGAAACAGTCGAGAAAGCCGGCAGGATGAAGCGATACAAGGTTGCTAGTAGTCGTCTTGCTACTTCGTTGCGGTTTTGCAGGCGTCCTGAGCAGTCAGCGGTCGATCCTTTGGCAGAAGGTGAAGAGGGAGATGCAGAGGAACTCTGATGAGCTCTTGCATTCGTTATCTGGTGAGATCCTCAAAGCAGAGACCCTAAATAGCAAGGAGGTTTGGCTACCTAGGAAGGAGGATTGGCTACCAAGAGAGGTAAGAGCCTATCACAAGGAGCCTCTGACGTCACCTGCTGGCACTGGCCACTCAGAGCAGTCCAGTGTGCCACAAACACCTCTGTTTTCAAGATGGCAGTGGTCTGGGACACACTGGAGGAGCTCTGGGCACCTCCCCTGGGAGGTGCAGGTCAGGTGAGTGGTCACTCCCCTTTCCTTTGTCACGTTTTGCACCAGAGCAGGGCTGGGGGATCCCTGAACCGGTGTAGACTGGCTTATGTAGAGATGGGCACCATCTGTGCCCATTAAAGCATTTCCAGAGGCTGGGGGAGGCTACTCCTCCCCAGCCCTCACACCTATTTCCAAAGGGAGAGGGTGTTACACCCTCTCTCAGAGGAAGTCCTTTGCTCTGCCTTCCTGGGCCAGGGCTGCCTGGACCCCAGGAGGGCAGAAACCTGTCTGAGGGGTTTGCTGCAGCAGCAGCTGCAGTGGAGACCCCGGAAAGGCAGTTTGGCAGTACCTGGGTTCTATGCTAGAGACCCGGGGGATCATGGAATTGTCCCCCCACCAATTCCATGATCTTAGACATGTTACATGGCCATGTTCAGAGTTACCATTGTGACGCTGTACATAGGTAGAGACCTATGTACAGTGCACGTGTGTAATGGTGTCCCCGCACTCACAAAGTCCGGGGAATTTGCCCTGAACGATGTGGGGGCACCTTGGCTAGTGCCAGGGTGCCCACACACTAAGTAACTTTGCACCCAACCTTCACCAGGTGAAGGTTAGACATATAGGTGACTTATAAGTTACTTAAGTGCAGTGGTAAATGGCTGTGAAATAACGTGGACGTTATTTCACTCAGGCTGTACTGGCAGGCCTGTGTAAGAATTGTCAAAGCTCCCTATGGGTGGCAAAAGAAATGCTGCAGCCCATAGGGATCACCTGGAACCCCAATACCCTGGGTACCTCAGTACCATATACTAGGGAATTATATGGGTGTACCAGTATGCCAATGTGAATTGGTAAATTTAGTCACTAGCCTGTTAGTGACAAATTTGGAAAGCAGAGAGAGCATAACCACTGAGGTTCTGGTTAGCAGAGCCTCAGTGAGACAGTTAGGCATCACACAGGGAACACATACAGGGCACATACTTATGAGCACTGGGGCCCTGCCTGGGAGGGTCCCAGTGACACATAGACTAAAACAACATATATACAGTGAAATATGGGGGTAACATGCCAGGCAAGATGGTACTTTCCTACAGAGTCTATCTGTGATTTCGAAATAGTGTATTAGCAATTAAAGTGACAAAATGCTCTTTCAATTGTAATGTCACCATACCTATGTCACACAGCTCTACTCCATGAGGAAACAAAGCAGATGTCACACAGTGGGACCCACATCTGTGAAATCGTAAGGGAAAGTGAAAACTCAGTGACCATACACTGGGTGAAAAGGACAGACAGTAGAGAGGTAGTAGTGTTAAATTACATGTAGTAGGCAGGTTTGTCTTCTTACCTGTGTCTCACTGGAAGTATTGCAGGATAACCGAGTTCCTGTTGTCAATGTCCTCTTTTTCTGCTTCCTCGTCTTCACTGTCCACAGGCTCCACAGCTGCCACAACACCTCCATCTGGACCATCCTCCTGCAGAAAAGGCACCTGTCGTCGCAAAGCTAAGTTGTGAAGCATACATCAGGCCACGATGATCTGGCATACCTTCTTTGGTGAGTAGAATAGGGAACCACCTGTCATATGGAGGCACCTGAACCTGGCCTTCAGGAGGCCGAAGGTCCTCTCTAAAATCCTCCTAGTTCACCCATCGGCCTCATTGTAGCGTTCCTCTGCCCTTGTCCTGGGATTCCTCACTGGGGTCAGTAGTCATGAAAGGTTGGGGTACCCAGAGTCACCTGCAAATGTCGAGGGACAACTGTTAGACACACACTAACCTGGAGGGATATCCCCAGACCCAGACAACTATTCCCACTGATTTGGTTCCAGGTGCTCACCTAATAGCCACACACAGTTCCTCTGGAGTTGCCCCATCACATAAGGGATGCTACTATTCCGCAGGATGTAAGCGTCATGCACTGAGCCAGGGAATTTGGCATTAACATGGGAGATGTACTGGTCTGCCAAACACACCATCTGCACATTCATCGAATGATAACTCTTCTGGTTTCTGTACACCTGTTCACTCCTGCGGGGAGACCAAGGCCACATGTGTCCCATCAATGGCACCTATGATGTTGGGGATATGTCCCAGGGCATAGAAGTCACCTTTCACTGTAGGCAAATCCTCCACCTGAGGAAAAACGATGTAGCTTCGCATGTGTTTCAGCAGGGCAGACAACACTCTGGACAACACGTTGGACAACATAGGCTGGGACATCCCTGATGCTATTGCCACTGTAGTTTGAAAAGACCCACTTGCTAGGAAATGGAGTACTGACAGCACCTGCATTTGAGGGGGATTCCTGTGGGATGGCGGATAGCTGACATCAGGTCTGGCTCCAACTGGGCACACAGTTCCAGGATTGTGGCACGATCAAGCCTGTAGGTGATGATTACATGTCTTTCCTCCATTGTCTACAGGTCCACCAGCGGTCTGTACACCGGAGGATGCCGCCATCTCCTCACATGTCCCAGCGGACGGTGCCTATGAAGGACAACAGCGAGCACAGAGTCAACCAACTCAGAGGTACGTACACACAGCTTACACAGAACACAATACATAATCCAAAATTAGCATGTATGAGTGTTGAGGCAAGGCCTCGGTATGTGTGATGCAGTTAAAAATAGAGCCATGTGGGTCCCTGAAATGGCGGCTGCCTGACCTGTAAAGTGGGACAATGGGATATGAGGTAACTGCGCTGGCGTTGTACACCGTCGCGGTAGGCGGTCGAAGACCGCAGTGCAATTCTGCATTGGTTAACATTGGACCCTATGGGTCCCAGGAGCCAATGACGGTGTACGCCGGAGGTGACGGTACGCACCGCCGCGGACGTGACCGCCATTTTCTATCTGTTCAATCACTCGATACCTGATCTTCGACAGGAGAGGATCTATACTGCAAGTGCTGCTGTGACCTCAGTCTGTAAGAGACAATGGCTCATACGTCTGGGGAAAGGGCCCCTGCCTTCACATCGTAGGAGTTGGAGAAACTCGTGGATGGGGTCCTCCCCCAGTACACGCTACTCTACGGTCCTCCAGACAAACAGGTAAGTACACTGGGAGCATGCTGTATGGGCTATGCCTGTGTGGAGTGGGGTGGATGAAAGATAGGGGGGGGGAATGAGGCATGCATGAAACTTCGGTTTAGTGCATGTGCCACATGGCAAGGGTAGGGATGCGGGCCAAAGATTGTGACGGTGCAGTTGGTAATAACTTCTCTTTTTCCCCTGTACAATTCCTGTAGGTCAGCGCCCACCAGAAGAAGGATATTTGGCGTGCCATCGCTAAGGACGTCCGGACCCTGGGGGTCTATCACAGACGGAGCACCCACTGCCGTAAGAGATGGGAGGACATTCGCCGCTGGAGCAAGAAGACGGCGGAGGCCCAGCTGGGGATGGCCTCCCAACGTGGGAGGGGTGCCCGTCGCACCATGACCTCCCTGATGTTCAGGATCCTGGCGGTGGCGTACCCGGAGTTGGATGGGCGCTTGAGGGAATCACAGCAGCAACAAGGGGGTGAGTACACTCTCATTCTGCTGATTCAGCACGCACTGGAGGTGTTTGGGTGGGGGAGGTGGGCTGTGGGTTCCCCTAGGCCAGGGCGAGTGTGCTAGTTAGGTCCCCTTTTTCAGGCAGGCCCTGTGGCACCCCACCCCACCTGGGTACAGTGCCAATTACAACTAGTCAGGCTCCTGTGCTATCCATGTGTGCAGATGTCTGTCATAGCCTTGTAGGCCATGTCCCAAGGATTGCAGGGTGGACCCCAAGTGCGCGGCGTAGTGCAGGGCGACTGTCCGCCAACTGTAGCGGTAATACATGCACTCAACATGTCTTTCTTCTGTCATCCCCCCCCCTTTTGTGGTCTCCCTGTTCTTGTGTGCATTAGCATCATCAGGCGGAGGAGCAGGAGGGAGCTGCATCCCACATGGCCCTGGAGGGCGATACTACAGAGTCTGATTTCACCATGGTTGCTCCACGGTGGGGACAGGAGCTGACACCAGTGATACGGACTCGTCCTCTGATGGAAGCTCCCTTGTGGTGGCGGGCCCATCTGTGCCCCCCCCCATCTACAGGTACAACCGCCACCCCCCCTTCCAGCACCGTCCTCCCAGCAGCCCCTCAGCCTTTGCCCCGTGCCCGCTCACCCAGCAGGGTGGGCATCTCCTTCGCCCCATGCACCTCAGGCCCTGCCCCAGTCACCCCTGCTGCCCTCAGTGAGGAGGCCATTGACCTCCTCAGGTCCCTCACTGTTGGGCAGTCTACCATTTTGAATGCCATCCAGGGTGTAGAGAGGCAGTTGCAACAAACCAATGCATTACTGGAGGGCATTCATTCTGGTCAGGCAGCCCTTCAGCGAGCTTTTCAGACTCTGGCCTCAGCACTGATGGCTGCCATTGTCCCTGTCTCTAGCCTCCCCCCTCCAACTTCCTCCACCCAGACTCACACCCCTGTACCTCAACCTACCCCAAGCACAGCATCAGACCAGCATGCACACACCCCAACACACAAAGGAAGGTCAGGCAAACAGAAGCATCACACATCCCACAGGCACTCACGCAAGCATCACACACATGCAGACATAGCAACATCAACTGCCTCCACTGTGTCCCCCTCCTCCTCGTCTCCCTCCTCCCTTCCAGTCTCGTCTCCACTCACACCTGCATGCACTACATCTACAGCCACTACTTCCATCACGAGCACACACACCACCACACCCCGCTCACGTGCAGTCACCACCCCCACTACCATTCACACATCCCCTGTGTCCCCTCCCAGTGTGTCTGTGACGCCACCTCCCAAGGTACACAAACGCAGGCACACACCCACCCAACAGCCATCCACCTCACGACAGCCTCCAGCGCATGCACCTTCACCCAAAGTCACCAAATGTACACCTCCTACAACCACAACCTCTTCCTCCACTCCCAAACCCACTCCAGCTACCCGCCCCAGTGTTCCCAAGAAACTTTTCCTGTCCACCCTTGACCTCTTTCCTTCACCTCCTCCACCCCGTCAGTCTCCTAGGGTCCGACTCTCCAGGTCCCAACCTAGCACCTCAGCCACAACATCGGCGGGACCAGTAGTGCCAGTAGTCACCGGATTATGGAGTGCACCAGGCAGCAGGGCAGCCAGTGTGGCAAAGAGCCATAGCACAGACAGTCCCCCACCTGTCAAGCATCAAAAGTTGGCCAGTGCCCAGCGGGAGAGGGGGAAGACACCAGCCACCAAAGCCGCTCACAGGGGTACAGGTGGGAGTGTGGAGTTAGCTGCAACACCTTCCAGGGTGGGGAAGGGGCACAAGAAACCCGGCAAGTCTGGGAAGATCGGCACGGCGGAGAAGACCGCCATCAGCCCCGCTGCCCAGGAGAAGACCGTCATCAGCCCCGCTGCCCAGGAGGCGACCGCCAGCACCAACCCGCTGGCCAGGAGGTGACCGCCAGCAGCAGCCCCGCAGGCCCAGACAAGACCGCCAGCAGCTGAGTCGCTGCTAAGGACACCGCCGCCACAAGCACCGCTGCAAAGGACATCGCCGCCACAAGCACCGATGCAAAGGACTACGCAGCCACAAGCACCGCTGCAAAGGACACTGCCGCCACAAACACCGCTGCCAGGGACACCGCCGCCACAAGCACCGCTGCCACAAGCACCACTGAACAGGACACCGCCGCCACAAGCACCGCTGGCCCATGAGCGCCAAGAGCACTGACGCTACTGAGTCTGCCACGAGCAGGATGAAGCACTCTAGGCACCAAGCGCCCTCCAGAACCAGTGGAGATTTACATCCACTACCTCAGTCCTTGGCAGGATGAAGCACTCTGGGTACAAAGCCCCCTCCAGAACCAGTGGAGTATCACATCCACTACCTCAGTCATTGGCAGGATGAAACACTCTGGGCACAAAGCCCCCTCCAGAACCAGTGGAGATTTACATCCACTACCTCAGTCCTTGGCAGGATGAAGCACTCTGGGCACAAGGCCCCCTCCAGAACCAGTGGAGATTTACATCCACTACCTCAGTCCTTGGCAGGATGAAGCACTCTGGGCACAAAGCCCCCTCCAGAACCAGTGGAGATTTACATCCACTACCTCAGTCATTGGCAGGATGAAGCACTCTGGACACAAAGCCCCCTCCGGAACCAGTGGAGAAAGGAATCCACAACCTCAGTCCTTGGCAGGATGAAGCACTCTGGGCACAAAGCCCCCTCCAGAACCAGTGGAGAAAGGCATCCACAACCTCAGTCCTTGGCAAGATGAAGCACTCTGGGCACACAGCCCCCTTCAATACCAGTGGAGACTGTTATCCACTTGAGATGCTGTGGCTTTGCACTCCCCAGGATTGAACAGTGGGCAACCCACCCATTGTAGAGGCTTGAGAGACTGTGGCTTTGCACTCCCCAGGATTGAACAGTGGGCAAACCACCCACTGTAGAGACTTGAGAGACTGTGGCTTTGCACTCCCCAGGATTGAACAGTGGGCAACCCACCCACTGTAGAGACTTGAGAGACTGTGGCTTTGCACTCCCCAGGATTGAACAGTGGGCATGTGGCCCCCTCGTGGATTTGGCGTCATGCACTCAACCGGCTGAGGTGCCCCCCCTTTCTCTTCCCCCTGAGGTGCCTATTTTATTTCTATCTAATGCCCCTGCAGTGTTCTCTCCATCATGTTCGGGTACCTTGTGTGGGCCTGGACCATGCAGTGTGGGCCCAGTGTTCCACGGACTTAAATGG
The DNA here is from genome assembly GCF_031143425.1 of Pleurodeles waltl. Taxonomy (NCBI): domain Eukaryota; kingdom Metazoa; phylum Chordata; class Amphibia; order Caudata; family Salamandridae; genus Pleurodeles; species Pleurodeles waltl. The sequence goes on from NC_090436.1 coordinate 829,006,871, forward strand.
AGCAATACCTGGACTTCTATTCTTGGTGTAAATATTTGCTAATAGTGTATATATATTTTTGCGTATCGGATTTTAATAGATTACAATGGTTACACTCATTTCCTTTTGTCTTTGCATTCTTCCGGAGGGGTTGGGGGGTGTAACTGTAATGTATCATGCTGTATTAGTGTGTGTGATGTAGTGGGTGAGGGTGGGGATGGGGTGTTGCGTGTTGCGTGTGTGTATCCCTGTTTTTCCCTCCCCCCTTCCCTGTGTTGTAGGTGCAGTACTCACCGTGGTCTTCGCCGCCAGCGTTCGTGCTCCTGGTAGAGGAACAAGAAGATAAAGGCTGGGAAAATGTGAAGCTCTGGTTCCATGGCGTCCTGGTTCCTCGTGGGGTGTGTAGAGGTGAGCGTTTTCCCTTCGAAGTCCAGTTTCTGCCATGTTTTTGTTCGCGGTGAATCCGCCCCAGAAAAAGTGGCAGATTGGCAAGTTGTGATACTGTGGGTGGTACATTGTCCTCCGCCTGTCTGTTGGCGGTGACCACCGCGCTGTTTGTTTGTACCACTGTGGCGGTCGGAGTGTTAAAGTGGCTGTTTTTGTTGGCGGTTTCCGCCACGGTCGTAATTCCAATTTGTTTACCGCCGGCCTGCTGGCGGTTTTAGCGCCGCTTTAACACCGACCGCCAGGGTTGTAATGACCACCATACTTTGGCTTTCCAAGGATGCTGGAGAAGATAGAGTAGCATTATCCTTAGATGCCGAGAAGGCCTTTGACCACATTGAATGTTCCGTACGTTGCATAGGTTGGGATTAGGTAATGACATATCTCTAAGGTTAAATGGTTATACGAGACACCATCTGCACATGTGAATTGTGGGGGTTTCCTTTCAAAATCCTTTTTAGTGCAAAGAGGTACCTGCCAGGGTTGCCCTTGATCGCCCCTCTCATTTCTTCTTGCACTTGAACCACTGGCTGCAGGAATAAGACAGTTTTCACAAATAACAGGAATTCCCACAACTGCAGGTATCTTAAATCTACTTCTATATGTAGATGACATATTACTCACACTTACGGATCTACCTAATTCACTCTCGGCACTCATGTCTACTATTTTTCGCTTCTCAACCATTTCTGGATACAAAGTCAATTGGAATAAGAGTGAAGCTCTCCCATTGTCCTGGGGCACAACAAAAGCAGCTATCTTAGGCTACAATTTTCAATGGAAAGCGGATCGCCTGAAGTATCTAGGTATTTATATCAACATAGGTTTAGAACGTATGATTCAAGATAACTTAGATCCACTCATTACCAAAACGAAGTCAAAATATGAAAAATGGTCCCATCTTAACCTGTCTTTTTGAGGTAGAGCCCAGGCAGTGAAAATGATTTTATTGCCTCATTTCACTTATGTTTTAGGTATGTTACCTTTGACAGATAAAATATCAATATTGCGTGACAGTGACAAAGGTATTAAAACCTTTATTTGGGGATCTCTGAGACCTAGACTCAAAATCCCTAAACTGATTGCTCACAGGCGATCTGGTGGCCTTAGTTTACCATGCATTGAGCATTACTATACATCCCTCCATTTATCTCAATTGGTTTATATTTGGCTAAGACAGGATGACCCCCCACTATGGGTTCTTATTGAAAGGCAATCTTTACAGGCATCTTCAGGTTTGCAAATGTTTTATACTCATAAATCGCCTGCTTTACAAACTTCTAACCCTATTATTAGGTCTATGCTTAAGATTTGGATACATGCACACAAACTCTTTAAGAGTAACCCGAGGCTACATAATAAGGCTCCCATATGGCATAACGCTGATATTAGAATAGGGAAACAGACAATTTCCTGGGATACATGGGAGAGAGCAGGTATTCTAATGCTGGATCATTTATTCACTTTAGAAGGCGAGATTAGAACCTTTACGATGCTTCAGATAGAATTTCAACTCCCTAGCTCTCAAAAGGGGAAATACTTACAATTGAAACAAGCTCTACTTAGTAGACTAGGACCATTACCTTGGATACCAGAGGATTCCCCAGTCGTACAATACTTAAAAACTTGGGGGAAATTGAAAGGAGCGGTCTCTGAATTTTATAATCTCATTGTGCATAAACTACACTCATCACCAATACTAGCACAACTCCACGTCAACTGGCAAGGGTTACTTAATGTAGCGTATTCCAATGAGGACTGGACGGATGTTGTTATGAACATGGATAAAGGAATCAGAGAGGCAAGAATGAAATTTATTCTTTTCAAAATTCTTCATAATTGGTACTGGTCACCACAAAAACTCAAGGCAGCAGGTTTACTACACCATTCTACCTGTTGGAGGTGTACTCATGAGGATTGTGATATCCTACACATTTTATTTCGATGTCCAGTTTTGACGGAATACTGGTCTTCTATAACTTCCTCTCTACACAGAGGTATACATGTACCCATTCCTTTAACAGAAAAATTAGTTATATTACATGATGTTACTGATCTCCCAAACCTAACAAACCATACAAGACTATTGGTGGCTATCGCACTCACTGTAGCAATCATTTGCATATTACGACATTGGAGAATACCACAACGTCCTACACATGATGAATGGCTTATTGAAATGTATAACATGGCATCATATGAAAAGCTGATTTACAGATTGCAAGATAATGTTGGGATTTTCATCCAAATTTGGAAACCCTTTCTAGCTAATACATATTCTATTATTATTCACACTGAAATGTTTTCTCCTTCTTTGTCTCCTATCCTTGTTAAGAGATTTTTATTATTGTTTTGAGTCATGCTGTTATCATTAAGACAATTGACACTTCACCCATTAACACTGTTATTTTAAATAGGACTTACTGCTCACCAATTCAACACTGTTGAATTGGCAGAAATATCTCCATTTGAAATGTTTTATATGTGGATTTGTATGATATTACTATCTCAACTATCTTCTAACAACCTATAATATATAGTTTTAAACATACTGCATAATTCTTTCTTTCCAGATTTTCTTTTATAGGTCTACTTGTAAGAGTTAATGCACAGATGGATGCCTTATAAATAATCTCATATATTGCATTTATTGATATATGTATAATGTTTTTTATGTTTAGAAATCTGAGAAGTTAATATTTCATAATATTTTTCATATGTCGCCATAATTTGATTTATTGTTTCTCTTTTTAACACAGTTTGTATATTGACATGTACTTCACAATAAACATATACAAAAAAAAACGAGTGTGGAGTCTCCACACTAGTGGCAGAAACTCCGCACTTGCGGTGGACTCTCCGTGTTGCAGTGCTCAGTGCAGAGATTCTGCCCCGAGTTCGTGGATTCCGCCACAAGTGTGGAGACTCCACACTCGTAACTTTACAAGTCGTGGGGTTTTCTTTTTTTGTTGTTGCTACCTTGCGAGGGCTTGAGGTCCCAGTTTGCCCCTGGAAAGGAGGGGGCTCCTGTGGCTTTCTACACTGCATGCTATTAAAGTCCCTACCACCTTCAGCTGTGCTGGTTTTTTGTTTTGTTGTTAATGCCGGCGAGGACTCAAGGTCCCAGTCTGCCCCTGCATCTTCCAGTGCTGTGTGTGATTAAAATGCTTACCACCTCCCGCGGCTTGGGCCGTTCCTGGGCAAAGCCCGAGCCAAGGGAATGCCTGCCTTGCACCCGTCATCGACTGGAGGTGGCCAGGCCGGGCCACCCCACCTCTGCTTCAGCTGAGTCGGTTGCCAGTGTTTCTGTGGTTCACTACTACGAGTGAGGCTGGAGTTAAGCCCCACATGATTCCCCAGACTTGGTGAGCAGTGATAGCCTTGGGGGCTGAAATCTTGTCTCCATTGCCCTTGTAGCAAGGACTTCAGCGATCACAAGTACTAGCGCCTGGAGGCGCAGTAACATGTGTAGAAGAGAGGGTGGAGCTCAGCCGTTATCGCACAGATCACATATATAGCGCATAGCAGCCTTCTGTCCATGCCCTTCTGAGACTGAACGAAGCTGGGCCCCCTCTAAGTTTGGCCACTGGGGCAAGGAGCACCTTCATCATTGATAGTATGATTGTGGTAACAAATGTCCTGGATGCGTTGGCTTTGATCACAATGGCCCTCATTACAACCCTGGCGGTCGGTGTTAAAGCGGCGGTAATACCGCAAACAGGCCGGTGGGAAAAAAAAAGGGATTACGACCATGGCAGAAACCGCCAACATAGACAGCCACTTTAACACTCTGACCGCCACGGACAGGCGGGAGACAATGTACCGCCCACCCTATCAAAACACGCCTGTCCGCCACCTTTTCCGGAGCGGAACCAACGCGAATAAAAGCACGGCAGAAACAGTACACAGAAGGGAAAACACTCACCTCTCCACACCCCACAAGGAACCAGGACGCCATGGAGCCCGAATTGCAGATACTGCCGGCGATGGTCTTCCTGCTCCTCTATCAGGAGCTCCAACGACGGCGGTGACGACCACGGTGAGTACTGCACCTACAACACAGGGGAGGGGGGAGAGAAAAGAGAGTGACACACACACGCAACACCCCCACCCCCACCCTCACCCACAACACCATACACACAAACACATGCTGCAACATTACATATACACCCACCCAATCCCCTGGAAGAACGCAAGGACAAAAAGAAATGATTTGAACGGATGTAATCATGTGAAATATCATTATCAAAATGCAAAATCCAGGATATACAATTATGTACACCAAATACACAAGTCCGGATAGTGCACCAATCATTGTCCATGGACCACTGGGCCCAAAATGCATGGGCGAGGCCCACACTAGATACCTGACTGCAAACGGAGAGAACACTGGAGGGGCATCACATAGAAAATATACAGGCACCTCCGGGGGAGGGGTGGTGGGGCATCTCAGCCTGATGAACGCACAATGCCACTGCTCCACGAGGGGGCTCCATGCACACAGTTTGGTCCTGGGGAGTGCAAAGCAACAGTCTCTCAAGTCTTTCTAGTGGGTGGGTTGCCTACTGCTTTATTCTGGGGAGTGCAAAGCCACAGTCTCTCAAGTCTTTGGAGTGGGTGGGTTGCCCACTGCTTTAACCTGGGGAGTGCAAAGCCACAGTCTCTCAAGTCTTTCCAGTGGGTGGTTTGCCCGCTGCTTTATCCTGGGGAGTGCAAAGCCACAGTCTCTCAAGTCATTCCAGTGGGTGGTTTGCCCACTGCTTTATCCTGGGGAGTGCAAAGACACAGTCTCACAAGTCTTTCCAGTGGGTGGGTTGCCCACTGATGCATCCTGGGGAGTGCAAAGCCACAGTCTCTCAAGTCATTCCAGTGGGTGGTTTGCCCACTGCTTTATCCTGGGGAGTGCAAAGACACAGTCTCACAAGTCTTTCCAGTGGGTGGGTTGCCCAATGATGCATCCTGGGGAGTGCAAAGCCACAGTCTCTCTAGTGGATAACAGTCTCCACTGGTTCTGGAGGGGGCATGGTGCTCAGAGTGCTTCATCCAGCCAAGGACTGAGGTAGTGGATGTATCTCTCCACTGGTTCTGGAAGGGGCATGGTGCCCAGAGTGCTTCATCCTGCCAAGGACTGAGGTTGTGTATGTATCTTTGCACTGGTTCTGGAGGGGGCTTGGTGCCCAGAGTGCTCCACGTGCAGTGTGGCCGGAACAATACACTCACCTGGGTGTGTGTGCCACGAGATTGCTGAGGTACAGGTAGCATGATAAGCCATGGAGGCAGAGACATACCCCACACTGCTGCGGCTTCGCATTTCATATGCAGGTGACAACTGTGATGACAGTGATGCTTCATGGAAGCTGGCCAGGGTCTTGGAACTCACCACCAGCCTCAGACGACTGACCAATGGGGATGGTAGCCATGTCAGCGGTGGTGCCACTGTCTGAGGACATCGCGGGCTGCTGGCGGTGCTTGCGGCAGTGTCAGTCGCGGCGGTGCTTGGGGCGGGGTCTGTGGCAGCAGTGCTGGCTGCGGGGTCTGTGGCGTCGGTGCTGGCGGCGGGGTCTGTGGCGATGGTGCTGGTGGCGGGGTCTGTGGTGGCAGTGCTGGCGGTGGGGTCTGTGGCGGTGGGGTCTGTGGCCGCAGTGCTGGTGGCGGGGTCTGTGGCGGCGCAGGTGGCGGTGTTCTCCGCCGTACAGGTTGGCGTTGACGTGGACAGAAGGTGTGACACTGGTCCCTCAGTCGGTGCCACCTTGCCCTTTCCTGACCTGCCCTTCAGTTTTTGGCCCTTCCCCACTTTTGATGGTGGCGCAGCTGTCTTGCCACTATCCCCTTTTGTTTTCCCTGACCCCTTGGTGGCAGGTGTTTTCGGCTTCTCCCTCTGGGATGTGGGCATCTTTTTCACCTTGGCAGGTGGCAGAATGTCCTTGCCCCCGCTCTGTGTCACACTGGCAGCCCTGATGGTTGGCGCACTCCATGACCCCGCAGTTGCTGGCCCCACTGTGCCTGGGGATGTGGTGGCTGAGGTGCTGAGCTTGGACCTGGAAAGCCTGGCCCTAAGGGAAGGGCAGGGGGGAGGTGTAGGGAAGAGGTCAATGTTAGCCAGGAAAAGTTTTTTAGACACACTGGGACGGGTAGATGGAGGGGGTTTGGGAGTGGAGGTAGAGGTAGTGGTTGTAGGAGGTGTATGTCTGCTGAATGTGGGTGAAGGTGCATGGGCTGGAGGCTGTTGTGAGGTAGGTGGCTGTTGGGTGGGTGTGTACCTGCGTTTGTGTACTTTGGGAGGAGGGCTCACAGACACACTGGGAGAGGACTCTGGGGATGTGTGAATGGGGGTGGGGGTGCACGTGAGCGGTGTGTGGTGATGGGCGTGCTGGTGATGGAGGTAGTGGCTGAGGATGTAGTGCATGCAGGTGTGAGTGGAGACGAGACTGGGAGGGAGGAGAGAGACGTGGAGGAGGGGGACGCAGTGGAAGCAGTGGATGTTGGTATGTTTGCATGGGTATGATGCTTGTGTGAGTGCCTGTGAGATGTGTGTGCTTATGTTTGCCTGAGCCACTCTTGTGTGTTGATGTGTGTGCATGCTGGTCTGATGGTGTGCTTGGGATAGGCTGAGGTACAGGGGATTGGGTCTGGGTGGAGGAAGTTGGAGGGTGGAGGCTCGACACAGGGACAATGACTGCCATCAGTGCTGAGGCCAGAGCCTGAAATGCTCTCTTTTGGGCTACCTGGCCAGAATGAATGCCCTCCAGGTATGCATTTGTTTGTTGCAAATGCCTCTCAACACCCTGGATGGCATTCAGAATGGTAGACTTCCCAACAGTGAGGGACCTCAGGAGGTCAATAGCCTCTTCACTGAGGCCAGCAGGGCTGACTGGGGCAGGGCCTGAGGTGCCTGGGGCGAAGGAGATGCCCACCCTTCTGGGTGAGCGGGCACGGGACACACGCTGAGGGGCTGCTGGGAGGGCGGTGCTGGTAGGGGGGTGGCGGCTGTACCTGTTGATGCGGTGGGCACAGAGGTGCCCGCCACCGCAAGGGAGCTCCCATCAAAGGTGGAGTCGCTGTCACTGGTCTCTGCTTCTGTCCCTGCTGTAGAGCTCCCCTCGACCTCTGTCCCACAGGTGGCTTCAGACTCCGTTGTTTCGCCCTCCAGGGCCAAGTGGGATGCAGCCCCCTCCTGCTCCCGTGCCAATGCTCCTCTGCCTGATGATGCTATTGCATACAAGAACAGGGAGACCACAAAAAGGGGGGGGAAGAAAGGAGAAAGACATGTTCAGTGCATGCAACACCACTACCGTTGGCGGACACAACAGACACAGCAGCCCTCTGCACTACGTCATGCAATTATAGTTCCTAGATTAATCACATGCCCATGGGGTACAAGGCCTAAGCCCGATTGCTGCACACCTGGAAGTCACAGGAACCTGACTAGGTGTAGATGGCACTAACCACTAGTGGGGTTGGGGTGCCACAGAGCCTGCCTCACAAGGGACCTTGCCTACCAAGAGCGCCCTGGCATAGGGGAACCCACTGCCCACCTCCCCCACCCAGACACCTCGTAATGCACGCAGAGTCAGCTGAATGAGAGTGTACTCACCCCCTTGTGGCTGCTGTGATGCCCTCAAGCGCCCATCCAACTCCAGATACGCCACCGCCAGGATCCGGAACAAAAGGGGGGTCATGGTGCGACGGGCACCCCTCCCACGTTGGCAGCCCTCTGCACTACGTCATGTAATTATAGTTCCTAGATTAATCACATGCCCATGGGGTACAAGGCCTAAGCCCGATTGCTGCACACCTGGAAGTCACAGGAGCCTGACTAGGTGTAGATGGCACTAACCACTAGTGGGGTTGGGGTGCCACAGAGCCTGCCTCACAAGGGACCTTGCCTACCAAGATCGCCCTGGCCTAGGGGAACCCACTGCCCACCTCCCCCACCCAGACACCTCGTAATGCACGCAGAGTCAGCTGAATGAGAGTGTACTCACCCCCTTGTGGCTGCTGTGATGCCCTCAAGCGCCCATCCAACTCCAGATACGCCACCGCCAGGATCCGGAACATCAGGGGGGTCATGGTGCGACGGACACCCCTCCCACGTTGGGAGGCCATCCCCAGCTGGGCCTCCGCCATCTTCTTGCTCCAGCGGCGCAGGTCCTCCCATCTTTTACGGCAGTGGGTGCTCTGTCTGTGGTGGACCCTCAGGGTCCGGATGTCCTTGGCGGTGGCACGCCAAATAGCCTTCTTCTGGTGGGCGCTGACCTAGAGGAATAGTACAGGCGAAAAGGAAAATCATTACCCGTCCGGACCGTCATACTCATTGACCCACATTCCCACCCTTGCCCTGATGCACATACACTCACCGTCCGCACATGCAGGCCTCAGCCCCCCCCCATTTATCTGCCATCCACACCACTCCAAACAGGCATTGCCCATGCAGCATGCTCACAGTGTACTCACCTGTTTGTCTGGAGGACTGTACAGTTGTGTGTACTGGGGGATGACCCCATCCACTAGTTTCTCCAACTCCTCCAAAGTGAAGGCAGGGGCTCTTTCCCCAGACACATGAGCCATCGTCACTTCCAGACACAGGTCACAGCAGCACTTGCAGTGTAGGTCCTCTCCTGTTGAAGGTCAGGTATCAAGAGAGTGAACAGACAGAAAATGGCGGTCACGTCCACGGCGGTTCGTACCGTTACCGCCGGCGTACATCCTCATTGGCTCCTCGGACCCATAGGGTCCCATGTTAACCAATGCTGGATTGCGCCGCGGTCTTCGACCGCCCACCGCGACGGTGTACAACTCCAGCGCAGTTACCTCATATGCCCTTGTCTCACCTTACAGGTCAGGCAGTTGCCATTTCAGGAAGCCACATGGCATTAATATTAACTGTGTCACACCAATGTAGGCCTTGAATACACACACAGTTATAGGCACATTGCGGATTACTAAATGTGTGCAAAGGACATTTTGTGACACCTCAGTGTTGGCTGACTCTCTGCTCGCTGTTCTCCTCCATAGGGCACGTCTGCTGGGGCAGGTGATGAGATGGCGGCATCCTCCGGTGTACAGACCGCTGGTGGACCTGTCGACAATGGAAGAGAGACACATAATAGTCACCTACAGACTTGATTATGCAACAATACATGAACTGTGTGCCCAGTGGAGCCAGACCTGATGTTAGCTATCCGCCATCCCACAGGAATCCCCCCTCTAGTGCATGTCCTGTCAGTACTCCATTTCCTGGCAAGTGGTTCCTTTCAAGTAACAGTGGCCATTGCATCAGGGATGTCCCAGCCAATGTTCTCTAACGTGTTGTCCAGAGTGTTGTCTGCCCTGCTGAAACACATGCGCAGCTACATCATTTCCCCTCAAGTGGAGGATTTGCCCACAGTGAAAGGTGACTTCTATGCCCTGGGACATATCCCCAACATCATTGGTGCCATTGATGGGACATGCACACCTCATTCTCCCCCCCTATCTTTCATCCACCCCACTCCACACAGGCATAGCCCATACAACATGCTCCCAGTGTACTTACCTGTTTGTCTGGAGGACCGTAGAGTAGCGTGTACTGGGGGAGGACCCCATTCACAAGTTTCTCCAACTCCTACGATGTGAAGGCAGGGGCCCTTTCCCCAGACGTATGAGCCATTGTCTCTTCCAGACTGAGGTCACAGCAGCACTTGCAGTATAGGTCCTCTCCTGTCGCAGATCAGGTATCGAGTGATTGAACAGATAGAAAATGGCGGTCACGTCCGTGGCGGTGCGTACCGTCACCTCCGGCGTACATCGTCATTGGCTCCTGGGAACCATAGGGTCCAATGTTAACAAATGCAGAATTGCACCGCGGTCTTCGACCGCCTACCTCGACGGTGTACAACGCCAGCGCAGTTACCTCATATCCCATTGTCCCACTTTACAGGTCAGGCAGCCGCCATTTCAGGGACCCACATGGCTCTATTTTTAACTGCATCACACATACCGAGGCCTTGCCTCAACACTCATACATGCTAATTTTGGATTATGTATTGTGTTCTGTGTAAGCTGTGTGTACGTACCTCTGAGTTGGTTGACTCTGTGCTCGCTGTTGTCCTTCATAGGCACCGTCCGCTGGGACATGTGAGGAGATGGCGGCATCCTCCGGTGTACAGACCGCTGGTGGACCTGTAGACAATGGAGGAAAGACATGTAATCATCACCTACAGGCTTGATCGTGCCACAATCCTGGAACTGTGTGCCCAGTTGGAGCCAGACCTGATGTCAGCTATCCGCCATCCCACAGGAATCCCCCTCAAATGCAGGTGTTGTCAGTACTCCATTTCCTATCAAAGTGGGTCTTTTCAAACTACAGTGGCAATAGCATCAGGGATGTCCCAGCCTATGTTTTCCAACGTGTTGTCCAGAGTGTTGTCTGCCCTGCTGAAACACATGCGGAGCTACATCGTTTTCCCTCAGGTGGAGGATTTGCCTACAGTGAAAGGTGACTTCTATGCCCTGGGACATATCCCCAACATCATAGGTGCCATTGATGGGACACATGTGGCCTTGGTCTCCCCGCAGGAGTGAACAGGTGTACAGAAACCAGAAGAGCTACCATTCTATGAATGTGCAGATGGTGTGTTTGGGAGACCAGTACATCTCCCAAGTGAATGCCAAATTTCCTGGCTCAGTGTATGACGCTTGCTCTTTGAGGAATAGCAGCATCCCTTATGTGATGGGGCAACTCCAGAGGCACTGTGTGTGGCTAATAGGTGAGGACAAGGACCCTACACAGTGTGAATAGGTGTCTGGGTATGGGGTTGCCCCTACGGTTAGTGTGTGTCTAACAGTTGTCCCTCCATATTTGCAGGTGAGTCTGGTTACCCCAAACTTTCATGGCTACTGACCCTAGAGAGAAATCCCAGGACAAGGGCAGAGGAATGCTAAATGAGGCACATGGGCGAACTAGGAGGGTGATTGAATGCACCTTTGGCCTCCTGAAAGCCAGATTCCGGTGCCTCCATATGACAGGTGGTTCTCTCTACTACTCACCAAAGAAGGTGTGCTAGATCATCGTGGCCTGCTGTATGCTGCACAACCTGGCTTTGCGACGCCAGGTGCCTTTTCTGCAGGAGGATGGGCCAGCTGATGGTCATGTGGCAGCTGTGGAGCCTGTGGACAGTGAAGAAGAGGAGGCAGAAGAAGAGGATATTGACAACAGGAACAACATAATCATGGAATACGTCCAGTGAGACACAGGTAAGAAGATGTCACTGCCTCCCATATCTCATACTATTATTGGAGCTAGCATAAGTCTGTCATTTTCACTCAGTGTATGGACCCTGACTTGTCACTTTGCCTTTCCATTTCACAGATGTGGGTCCCACTTTGTGCCCTCTGCTATATTTCCTCCAGACCTACAACTGTGTTATATCGGTATGTGCACAAGTAAATTGACATTGCTATATTCCATGGTTATTGCAATTACACGTTTGTGAAAGCACAGACTGACTCCAGATTGTTTTGTAATTAAGTGTGTTTATTTGTGTGCAAATAAGTGGAGGGGGTTGTAAAATGGGCAGGGGGGATGGTGGAGGAATGTCCATGGCAGAGTCCAGTCTATTTGTTTCACAGGTGCATTATCCAAAGGGTCATAGGAAGTGGAGCAATGGCAGTTGAAGGATGGACAGTGTGACAAAGTGGGACAGAAGGGTGGCATTCAGGGGGGTCTCATTTCCTGGCCGGGGTCTTGGCAATGTTCTCTGTCTTGTTCCTTGATCTCAGGGACCGTTTGCGGGGTGGTTCTCCATCTGCAGGGGGTGGGGTGCTGGTGTCGTGTTCCTGTGGCGGTGCCTCCTGTCCACTAGCGCCGGCCGAGGTGGAGGGCTGTTCATCGTCCAGGCTGGTGTCAGGGGCCCCTTGTTGTGCCACAGTGTCCCTCCTGGTGTTGACAAGGTCTTGCAGCACCCCTGCAATGGTGACCAGGGTGTGGTTTATGGACTTCAGGTCCTCCCTGATCCCCAGATAGTGTTCCTCCTGCAGCCGCTGGGTCTCCTGAAACTTGGCCAGTACCGTTGCCATCGTCTCCTCGGAATGATGGTAAGCTCCCATGATGTTGGAGAGGGCCTCGTGGAGAGTGGGTTCCCTCGGCCTGTCCTCCCCCTGTCGCACAGCTGTCCTCCCAGCTTCCCTGTTTTCCTGAGCCTCTGTCCCCTGAACAGTGTGCCCACTGCCACTGCCCCCAGGTCCCTGATTTTCTTGGGTTGGTGGGTTTGCCTGGGTCCCTGTAGTGGTGGACACACTGCTGATTGATGTGTCCTGGGGACAGAGGGATGGGCCCGCTGGGTGGGTGCTGTGCTGGTGGTTCCTGAGGGGGAGGCTCAATGGTGGCTTGTGACAGTGTCAGGGGAGTTGACTGTCCCGAGGTCCCTGATGGGCCAGGCTTGTCAGCTTGATCCAGTTGTGCAGAGCTACTGACATCACTGTGGGTCTCTTCTGTGGGGGGGACTGGATATGTCTGGTACCTCCTGTCCGGTGACGTTGGGTTGGGGTCCTGCAGGGGTGTAAAGACATGATTATTGCATCTGTGTATGCCATTGTGTGGAATGGGTGAGTGACCCTGTATCTCAGTGCTTGCATTCTTGGCTTGGTCCTTGTGTGATATTTGGTTTGGGGTCTGTGTGGGTATCTGTAGTGGACATGCTTTGGTGATGGGTATCCATGCTTTGGTGTTGCATGCAGGGCTTGGTATTGGGATGGGTGGGTTGTGATAGTGGGGCATATGTGAGGTGTTGGAGTGATGAGGGTGAGGGTGAGGGTGGGAGTATGTGATGGCATGCAGGTAGGGGGGGGATGAGGTAGTAAAGAGTTGACTTACCATAGTCCATTCCTCCTGCTACTCCTGCAAGGCCCTCAGGATGCAGTATTGCCAAGACCTGCTCCTCCCATGTTAGTTGTGGGGGAGGGGGTGGGGATCCACCGCCAGTCCTCTGTATTGCAATCTGGTGTCTGGAGACCATGGAACACACCTTCCCCCGTAGATCGTTCCACCTCTTCCTGATGTCATCCCTAGTTCTTGGATGCTGTCCCACTGCGTTGACCCTGTCGACAATTCTGTGCCATAGCTCCATCTTCCTTGCAATGGAGATGTGCTGCACCTATGATCCGAATAGTTGTGGCTCTACCCGGACTATTTCCTCCACCCTGAGCTCCTCCTCAGAGGACCTGGGGTGTCGTTGAGGTGCCATGATGTGGTGTGGGTGATGTGTGAGGTGCTGTGTGTTGTGATGTGTGAGGTGATGTGTTGGTGTGTGTTGTTTGAGGTGTGTGAATGTTGTGTAAGTGGTGGTGTTGTGTGTCTGTGGATGCTGGTGTTGTTTATGGTGGTGTCTCTCTCTGGCGTGGTTTCAGAAATCTGGTAGTAAGGGTTTGTGGGTGATGTGGGTGTGTGCTTTATATTGGATTGGGTGTGTGGGTGTGGTGTGTGTATGTGTGTCAGGTTTGTGTATTTTGAATTGTCCAATGTGGTTGTGTTTTGTAAATGTGTGTGTATTTTGAGCGCGGTGGTGTGTACCCGCCAATGGAATACCGCGATTGAAAGACCGCTGTGTGGATTCGTGGGTTGTGTTAGTGTGGGCGTATTCCTGTTGGCGTGACGGTGGAGGTTTTGTTATCGCCAGTTTATCACTGACCTTTGGTGTGGGAGACTTGTGTGGGTGTCTGGCTTATGGCGAATTCCGAGCTGTGGTTCGTAATAGCTGTAGCGGAATTCCGTGGCCGCAGCGGTATGTTGGCGGTCTTGTGCACGGCGGTAAGCGGCATTTACCGCCAGGGTTGTAATGAGGGCCAATATCTTTTTCACAAACCATCTGGGTTCAGTATCAATAGTGATTTATTAGTTCACTTCACAATCGACCAACATTGATTATATCTGTAGCACAATGGTTAAAAGGAAAATGCTAAAGGGTGAGGTGGAAATAAACCCGCCTGCAAAGTATATTGACATTGATCATATGTTAGAAAGGGCTAGGGGGTTGTTAATACGGAAATTGAACTGTCAGAGAGGAGGTTGTCATGGCATTGTGGCACCAGATGCCACTTGGGTTTGGACATTACATAAACCCCTAGTATTAAGCTCGAGATAGACTTTTCTTCTGCCACCACTTCAATTAACCCTACAGGTACTCCTCAGTGTGGCCGCATTAGTAGAGGAAACAAATGAACTGCTCCCAGCCCTAATATCCAGCAAAAAAAAATAAAGAGATGAGTCGGTGCAAATCTACAGGTGGTGATCAAAGGCCCTTTAAAGCCTTACAAAATGAACACTTGCCAATTACAAGGATGTTGCAAAAAATCATGTATTACAGTCATCTGTTGTAGGTAATATGGAATCCCCCTCTATTAATTACTGTACCATGGATCTCCTTGCCGAATGATGCTTTGAAATTAAAATACTAATAAAATCGGGGCTCTCTCCCTTCCTTGTTTGTCTTGCAGCCCTGGAAGCTGAAATCATGGCATTAACACAACATTTGACACAGAATACTGAATCAATCACTCAGAATATTAGGGTTTTAAAGGAGTCTGTAAGTGGGGGCATGGCTTCTAAGCAAGAGGAGTAGAACCCTCAAGTAACCAGGATGCCAGATAATGTATTTGTACAATCCCATATAACTGATATAACCGATGACAATGGACTATCACAGGCCAACCAGCTACCGGGATGTCATCACAATCACAGGGCCATGACCATTCATTTCCACTTAGTACATCAAATAGATTTGCCCCTCTATCTGACCAGGATTGACGGCAGAGTCCTACTGGGTCGGGTTTTTGTTCCAAGGTCTCTACCATTCAGGAGAGCCACCAATGTGAGGAGGGTAACAAGGTGGAGGCTAGTAATCTAACTTTTCATTGGGAATATAGATCATGGAATGCTGGGGTGAGAGTCAAATTAGGGAATAATAGTCGGTTAAGAATTATAAATTCTCCTAATTTAATCTGTCTCCAAGAAACTCAGCCTCTGGCTCTGGTAGAGCAAATGGAGTTTTAACTACATTGGTTTTGACTTTAGCCCCCATTGTCATCAAGAAAACCTTTACCAGCTCTCCACATTTCCAACTTGTGTATTTAGTTATTGAGAATAAATACAAGGTGATTCTGATTAATTTTTATAATAATGTTTTTAATACTACACGAAGTGCAGTGGTGAGGGAGCTAAGAAGGGACCTATATCAGTTTGAGAAATTTACCAGAACAGATAATGAGTATATTTGGGCTCCAGACTTTGTAGGGAGCTGGCCTGGTGTGTGGTGTGTACTTGAGGTAATTACACCTTATACAAGGTCCAGGTATCCCCTATTAGTGTAGTCTAGGCAGTGTCTAGAAGTCAGGTTCTCTAGAGGTAGCTGTGGATGAGCAGCCAAGGCTTATCTAGGAGACATGCAAAGCTCATGTAATACCACTGTATTCACATTGCACTCACACACATGAAAGAAAACACTCACACCCTCATTACGACTTTGACGGTCAATTCCATTGCTGGTGGTCAGCAGTCCGCCAAATTACAACTGGTGGTTGCTCACCGTCATTTTTGAGGCAGCCATCATTCGTTCTTGTGGTCTGCAGTGCAGAGGCTGTTCCCTCGCCAGCACCGCCACGCCAGCAGGACTCCGCCCTCCGTATTACGAGCCTTAAGATGGCTCAGCGGTGTCCTGCTGGCGTGGTGGTGGCGGAGAGGGAAGACTGCCAGGTTCCATCCCCTCCTGGACATCCTCCTCGATAGAAGAGGTAAGTGGGAGTCCGAAAGGGGGGGTCTGTGGTGTGTTTGGGTGTGTGTGTGTGCATGTTTGGGGAGGAGGTGCTGAAAGCATGTGTGGCTGTGAGTGTATGTGTATGTGTGTGTCCGTGTTTGGGGAGGGAGTGCTGAATGCGTGCGTGTCTGCGAGTGTATGTGTGTGTGTGTATGTGCGCATGTATGGGGGTGTCTGTATGGATGAATGCAAGTGAGTGGGTGTGTCTGAGTGCATGTATGTGTATGTGAATGCATGCGTGTGTGAAGGGGGGTGCCTGTCAGTGTATGGAAGGGTGGGGGGGATGTGTGAATGTGTGTTGACATGTGTGTGTGTGTACGACAGGAATGAAGATTCCTGTCGCCGGGTGCGTGACCGCTAGGCTTTTCGTGGCGGTGTGACTGCCACGGAAAGCCTGGCAGTGTGCAACCTCGTATCCCGGACGCCGGCCTACTGCCAGATCGGAGGAGGTCACTGCCGGCCGCGGCAGTGCAACGGCACCGGCGGGCCAGGCGGAGATGTGGAGGTTTGGCTTCAGCCAAACCCCACAACTCGTAATATGGTGGTCTTCACTGCAGGCTCCGTGGTGGTGAGACTGCCGCGGCGAGTCTGGCGGTTTCAAGACCGCCAGACTCATAATGAGAGCCTCAGTGTTACAAAAATAAAGGTACTTTATTTTAGTGACACAAATACCAAAAACTATTAGAGAGGCAACCATCTGATAGCAGTTAAGTAACACACTAGATATGTACACTAGTATTCAGAAACAAGCACAAAAAGTGTTAGAAAATTGTGTAAACAGCAATAGACAATAGTGACCCTAGGGGAGCCCAAACCATATACAAAAAAAATTGAATGTGAACACAGGACCCCGACCTAGGTAAGTGGAATGTGTAGAGAGGAGCTGGGGGTACTAGGAAACCCCAAAGGTAAGTATCACAGTGCCCCCAGCGATCAGAAAAAAAGAAGTAAGTTACTGGATTTTCCCCAAACCACCCAATAAGAAGAAAATGAAGAAAATGCAACACCTAGACTGTAAGAAGCCAGTGGTGGATTCCCAAAGAGGAAGATCTGTGGAAAAAGGGGACCAAGTCCAGAAGTCACAAAAGATTCCAGGGGGAGCAGGATCTACTACCCACCCAGCTGTGGAAGCAGGAGTTGGTCGACAGTAGGATGAAGACGGTCAGGAATGCAGCCCTGGAGCAGGTAAAGTTTTCCTGGTGGATGTGTAGTGAATCCTAGTTCGTTTTAATGGGATAGCAGGAGTTAGCTTAGCCTCTGGCTTGTAGACTTGTGCCCCCTTCACCTAGTGACTTTTAACCTACTTAGCTTGCTCTGTCTTAGCCCATTTAATTATTTATTTCTTCTAAGATGGCTGCCTTGTTTATAGTTAGGCCACTTGTTATGAGTTACATTATCAGTGTCACCGCGCCAAGGCGCCAAGATCAAGCACCAAAGACAAACAAACAGTAGGTGTTCACACTTAGGGATTTTCCCTCTCTATACTTTCGAGGGATTGCTGATACCAATTGCCATCCCAAGCATGCCTGTTAACTATTGTTTAGGAATACACTTACGTCAGGGGACCTTGTAGATCTGTATAAATACATCACACTTTAGACAGATAATCAGAGGGATTCCGACCAGAGGGCATCGCCACCATCGCTTATACCGATGCTGCAGTCGTCTTGACGCTGACCCAGTCTTCGTGTCCCTGCGGAGTCTGAGATAGAGACCTCATTCCAAGGTAACGAGGGTTGGGGGCTCCTCTCATGGACACGGCTTTGGCAGATTAGGTTTAGCAAACCCAGCTCTCCTTTAGGTAGGAGGTTAGGCCTATTCGCATTAGGGTAATAGGATATATTCCATCTTATATATCTCTTCCATGTATTGCAAAATGGTGGGGGTCTTCATAACAATGACTCTCTTCTTCACAATACTGTTACTTGCTATATTCATTATCCTAATCATTGCATTTCATACAACTTACCGCAAATTGCAGTTATGTTAAATAAAAACTATTATAACTTCACTGCATCTGTGTTATTGCCTTTGTTTGTATGAGACATAATATATCTGTGAGAAAAGGGTAATCTCCGTTTAACCACGACATTCCCTGAGATATCTTATTTTGAGTCCATGCGTAAACGACTGCCATAAATCACCTTTTACTATAGTGTTTCTGGTGAGGTGCTGCTAGTGAGCCGGTAAGGTTGGGACAACAGTTGCGACTTGTTGTAGGAAAGACTCAGTCGCCTACAAACAAAAGTACTGTCATCCTTAAACCAGCAGTCTTGCTCAGAGCAAGAGTCCAAACTACGTCATGGCGCCACCAACGATGGTGTTTAGGCACTAATTTACGGATACCCTGACTATCACTGTCTCACAGACAACAGGTACCCTCAGTACCGTTATACGGAGACGTCCGTGGTCTTTGGGAGATTCCTCCTCAGCTGAAAAGGTA
Organism: Pleurodeles waltl; assembly: GCF_031143425.1. NCBI lineage: Eukaryota > Metazoa > Chordata > Amphibia > Caudata > Salamandridae > Pleurodeles > Pleurodeles waltl. Next base: position 829,025,525 of record NC_090436.1, read on the forward strand.
ACACCTAATTAAGCTGTAGGTTGTTCGAGCTCGAACTCATAAAAAGGAAAAGACTTCCCCTATTTGGTGTTCCGTTTCTCTGAACAACTATGGCTAATACCATAGACATTCCTGCAAATGCTAGACATGCACTTACACAACATTTATTAGCGCATGGCCTTACAGACGAGGGCGGGGATGTTACTCTGATAATAGAAGCAACTGAAGCATACCAAACAGAAACATTTTACTGTTGGGTCACCTTTCCTGAGGTTGACCAAAGAACGCACACATTTCACATATATGAAGTTGCGAACGTACCTGTACGGTACAAAGCATACCAGTATCATGAAATATCGCTCACATATCAAGAGCATCAGAACTGGTTTGAAGGCACCCTACCACATGTACTACGAAGAGTGAGGTTAGGTCCCTTAAGTAATGAGGGACCTACCTGGCCTATGTTCGCCACATATACACCTCACCCAGGCATACAGAATATGCCGATAGCAGATTTACGAGTTTTATATAATGAATTAGTGGCATTATACAGACGATTGGTTCAGTTCGTAATGCGAACATTGAACACAACACCAGTTCGTCCAGCACCACCAGTAGCCGGTGGTTATCAATTGACTACTGGGATTAATCCACAAACAGTACATATTATCATGGGTAAATTGCCCACGGAACGGGAAAAAATACCGTTCTGGATTGCCCAGAAAACTAATCAGCTGGAAGCTGTGTTTCCCCATACGGGACCACAGGAAAAACATAGATTGCTCACTGTGTGCTTGCCGTTTGGGATGGTTCCCTCGGTGGATGACTGTGCCACATGGGGTACAGTCTTCGCTGCCATATATACTACCACACATAGTACCCCGACACTTGCCAATTTACCGAAGTGTTAAAACAAATACAAAATGAGCATGAGGCTGCACCAGCCCTGGATCTGGGGATGAAGTTAATGCGTAACTTTTACGCCGTATCCTCAATCATACTGAGTAATATTAAAGGGGAAGCGGTAGCACTGGCAATTCGCCAGCGTCTCCGGGAAACTCCAAACCAGGAACAGGAGAGACAGCTACCGAAAATAATTTCCGATACCTATACTAGTATAGGACGGGATAGTTTGGGAGCCAAACCTAAAAAATTGGAGTTACAAAGTACCGTCCATAAGGAGGGTACGAAGCAGGCACAAGAGGGCTCTAAGAAGCGCTGGGATAAACAAAAAGATTTCAAAGAAAGAAGAAATAAGAGAGATGATTCTCCACACCCGGAGAACTCCGAAAGGAGGTATAATCTCAGAAATAGGGAGCACATTAGAACTCCAGACAGATATACTGATTCACGTCCCTCTCGTTCCTTTCAGGACGCACCGGATAGACGTAGCGAGAGAGGGGGCCGTCAAGATCGACGTCCAGAATACGTGAAAGAAAAGAAAGACTCACCACAGTCTACCATTAAAAAAGAAGAAAAGACAGCTACAGTTTAAAAAGAAAAAGTTTTGACAGTTAAAAATGCCAGTAGTATTGAGAACACTGTTGAGGAACAAGAGGTGGGCAGTGACTCTGTTGGACAGCGCGGCAGAGGTCACGATATGTCGCCGGAGTCTGAAAGATCATCTGGATGTGACAGCAACTACATCGCAATACATCGCAGTTGAAACAGCGGATGGCCGCATTCTTCCCCCGATAGGGTTTATGATTTAACCATTCAGATAGAGGGAGATGTGAAACGCACTATTAGTGTAATATTTTGGGATGAACTTACTAGTGATATCCTATTGGCCGAGAGAGACTGGCCACCTGAACACGTCTGCAAGCTCCCGCATGGGGAAGATGTCATTTTGCCTTCTTTCTCTGATCTTGTTCCGGAAGCAGCAAAAGAAGCCTATGCTGCTGAATAGGCTTTAGCGCAGGCACCTGCACTATACCGTAATAATGTAGGTTGGGACAAGGAGTCTCCTTGTCATATTATTCCCGTTAGGTCTACACCCCAACCGCATACACAATACCCTGTTAAACATGAAGCAAAAGCTCAGGTGAAGGAGATACTATCACAACTTGAGTACCAGGGAGTAATTGAGCCCTGTATGTCTGCGATGAATAATCCATTATTCCCCATTGCAAAGCCAGATCATTCATATAGAATAGTCGTTGATTATCGACACTTAAATAATCATACACGCACATATGCTATACAAAACTCACACAGCACAGCACTGATAAACAATATAGTGCATAAAAAATATAAAACTACATTGGATATATCTAATGGATTTTTCTGCCAGAATTTAGCATATGAAAGTAGGGACCTAAGTGCATTTTCATTTGGCTCTCAGAAACGCTTTTGTCGTTTGCCTCAAGGCTATAAAAATAGCCCAGGTCTGTTTTCAGCCCGTGTAACATCAATTTTGCACGAGATTGATTCCGATGCATTGTCCTATGTGGATGATATCTATCTCACTGACGACGCCCTCGTCATTCATCTTGCGAGGGTCGATCGGATCATTTTGGGATTTGCAGACCTCGGTTATAAATTTAATTTTAAGAAAAGCAAGATAGCCTTTCTTAGTGTGTTGTTCCTGGGATATGAGCTATCAAACGAAGGGAAGAGCCTGGCCCTGCACTTTCTAGAAAAGTGTGCTCAACTACAGCCTCCAAACACACAAGAAATTACAGTCATTACTGGGTTTCTTCAATTTTGGCAGAACATACATTCCAGATTATGCAGAACGCATCAAGCCACTTTATGACTTAATTCAGCCCAATTTTTCTAGCAGACGATGGACGATTGAACACATACACATCCTTAGAGACATGCAACGGGACATGCTAGAAGCTAAACACTTACACACATGTGACAATAAAACAAATTTGGTCATCAGAATAATTGCTGGTGCCCTTGGATTTACTTATGTCACCTTTAATGAGGAGGACACAGTGCTGATAGCATATAAATCACACTTATATTCAAATGCTGAACAACGTTTTGCACCTACAGAAAAGATTCTGACAGCAGTTCAGATGGCCGTCATAAAAGAGAGGCCCTGGGGAAACGCATTATTGTTGTCTCCCCTGTGCCGGCCTTAGAGGCTGTCACTAAAGCGAGCGTTCTGAACGCTAAGGCATTACATCCACGCTAGATTCAATGGGCAACGTCTCTGACCGCCACTGATGTCGATTATGTATTTGATCCAAGACTTCAGACACAAGAATTTCTCCAGTATGAACAGGTGTACCCCGCTCCTCTAAATATCTTGCCATTAGACAGTTATAATACTATCATTTATACTGGCGGATCAGCACAACCGGCTGTAGGTACTAAACATCAATACTCTGCAGCTTGCGCAGCCATGTGCGGAGTGATGGAAGATGGAGTTTTCCACCCTCACAATACCTACACGCAGACCTTAGGGGACTGCACAGCCCAGTTGGCTGAGCTTAAAGCTCTTATTCTGGCGCTCGAACATACTGAGACAGGAAGCCAGACTTTGATAGTCTGTGATTCATATTACTGCGTCCAGTCATACAATGAATATCTCAATCATTGGAAGCTGAACGAGTTTAGGGATTCTAAAGGGAACACCATTAAACACAAAATATTGTGGGGAAGGGTGGCTGATCTAAAGGATAAGCTACCAGTTCATACATTAGGACAACAACGTGTAGGAATACACGTTGCCGGTAATACATTGGCTGATGAAGCGGCCAAGGCATCAGTAGCTACGGCTTATGTGGCTGCAGTGACTCGTTCTCGGACGAGGTTGGATAGTGAAATACTGATTGCCGTTAAAGCTTCGGCTGCAGGCAAGACCCTTCCGAAAGGTTACCCTACAAACTATACTTACCATATCAGTGCACAGAATGTTGCTTATACAACAATTCCTGGGTTGGGGATCGAGTGATCCCCAATGAAGACCAGCGATTAGAGCTGATTACAGCCGCACATGAGGATGTTGCTTCTGCACATGCTGGTATACAGGCCACAATAACAATTCTACAGCAGCGATACTGGTGGCCTGGTCTATGCAGACGAACTAAGCAGTATGTCCTTTGCTGTGACATTTGCCAGCAGATTAAGGGCTCTAATATCAAACACCCTCTGCAGACATCCCTCTTAGTGTCAGACAAGCCACTTCAGTGTGTGTACCTAGACCATTGTGGTCCCTTACAGCCTGATGGTTCATACAAATACATTTTAGTGGCTGTGGATTACTGTTCTAGATTCCTGTGGGTATGGCCACAGCGGTCGGCTGACGCCCGGACTGTTATAAAAGATTTGCTGATCTTTATCGGTACATATGCGGTTGCAGCATTCCATTCGGACCAGGGCCCTGCATTTGCTTCTAAAGCTTTTAGGGACACCATGGGGACGATGGGTGTTGAACTCCATTACTCCTCACCATACCATCCCGAGGGAAATTCGGTCGTGGAGAAGCGGAAGCCGGTAAGGTTGGGACAACAGTTGCGACTTGTTGTAGGAAAGACTCAGTCACCTACAAACAAAAGTACTGTCATCCTTAAACCAGCAGTCTTGCTCAGAACAAGAGTCCAAACTACGACAGATGGAGTTGATGTCCCTCACAGGATGGATGATTGCAGTCGGTCAGTGACGTGGAAAAGCCACCAACAAGCCATGGCAAAGGCAGAAGTCACAGCGAGGCAAAAGTGGAGCTGCTGGGGACCAGCAAGGTCCATAAGGACTCAACCCACAAAAGAGGTTCTAGGGGGACCCTCAGCAAGCCAGAGAGCCCAAAGAAGAAGAAGAGGCAGCCCCCATAGGAGACCCACTGGACGAAGAACCAGGAGTCACAGAGGAGCCCATGCGGCACTACTGGAGAAGGGTCCCATGCCGCAGGAAAAGCACGCAGAGGGCTGTGTGTTGCAGGAAGGAGCGCTAAGGACTGGGGCTACATGGAGCCTGAAGATCCCTTGGAGGATATGCCAACGAGCCTTGGTAGCTGCAAGAGATGTGTTATGTTGAGGTACTGTCCTGTGTGGGAAGGCAAAGGCTTACCTCCACCAAAGTTGGAGAGCTGGCAGAGAGGACCAAGAGGATTACTCCAGACTACTACCCATAATGCAGGATCCATGTAGCTCAGGATGAGAGGAGATCCACGCAGCTGGTGATCGTTACAGTTGGTGCCAGCGGATGCAGGGGAGTGACTCCTTCACTCCAAGGGAGATTCCTTCTTCCTTCGCTTGCAGACTGAAGACTTGCCACCCTCAGAGGATACATGGCCAAGGAAATGTTTCAGAAGCTCAGAGGAGCCATGGAAACAATGTTGTCGTGAATGCAGATTGTTGGTTCCTGGAGGGTCCAGTTGCGGTTCTAGTTGCTAGAAGTGGAAGTAGAGGTTGCAGAGGAGTACTGCTGGAATCTTGCAAGCCGAATCTGAGGACCCACCCAAAAGGGAGACCCTAAATAACCCTGAAAGGGGGATTGGTCACCTAGCCAGGTGACCACCTATGAGGAGGGGGCTTTGATGTCAACTACCTAACCTGGCCACTCAGATGCTCCCAGAGGTCCCTCCAACCTTGGATTCAAGATGGCAGAACCCAGGGACCCTCTGGAGGAGCTCTGGGCACCAGCCTTGAGGTGGTGATGGACAGGGGAGGGGTCACTCCCCTTTCCATTGTCCAGGTTTGTGCCAGAGCAGGGACTGGAGGTACCTGAACCGGTGTAGACTGGTTTATGCATGGAGGGCACCAAATTTGCCCTTCAAAGCATATCCTCCCAAGCCATGTAACACCTATTTCCAAAGGGAAAGGGTGTTACCCGCCTCTCCCAATGGAAATCCTTTGTACTGCCTTCCTGGGCTTGACCTATTCACGCAGCAGGAGGGCAGAAACCTGTCTGAGGGGTGGCAGCAGCTTGGGCTACCCGGAAAACCCCTGAAGGCTGGTAGGAGCAATGCTGGGGGTCCTCTAAGGAGCCCTCAGAGTGCATGGAATCATACTTTCAATACTGGCAACAGTATTCGGCTATGATTCCGACATGTTTGATACCAAACATGCCTAGGTTTGGAGTTACCATAATGTAGCTGGACATAGGTAGTAACCTTTGTCCAGTACACGCAAAAAATGGCGTCCCCACACTCATAAAGTCCAAGAAAATGGAACTGGAGTTCATGGGCAGAGGTGCCCTCAGACACAAGTACTTGCACCCTGCCCTCTGGGCTAGGAGGGCCTGCCACAGGGGTGACTTACAGTGACCTGGTGCAGTGACATGTAGTGAAAAGGGTGCATGCACCCTTTCACGCACGCTGCAATGGCAGGCCTGCAGATACACTTTGCATGGGCTTCCCATGGGTGGCATAATACATGCTTCAGCCCATGGGGATCCCTTGGTACACCAATGCCCTGGGTATCTGGGTACCATGTAAATACTAGGGACTTACAAGGGGGCACCAATATGCCAAATGTGGGGTGTACATAACCAAGTTACCAAGTTAGAAGGGAGAGAGCATAATCACTGGGGTCCTAGTTAGCATCATCTAAGTGAACACAGTCAAACACACTGAGAACAGGCAGAAAATGGGGGCAACCATGCCAATAAAGAGGGTACTTTCCTACTGACTTCAATGCAGTTAAATGTCAACATATGGATAGTGATTTCTGCTGGTAACAAGATTGTTATGGGAAAGAAGCAATGCATCCCCCCCATGCCTCCTATGGTGAATCTCTAAATGAAATCATGCATAGTTGATTATACAGGATAAGGAACAATCCTACTTTTCATGAAAACAGTTGTTACTCAATAATTAATCACATCATAATTTTTATGAATGTTTTGAACTAGGTCAATTTCCTCAAGACAGAAACATCTACTCTTAGTGATCATTCTTATTTTTACACTTAATATTGTTTGTAATCAAGCGAAGGGTACCAAAATAACATCCCACATTGAGATAAAGGGCTCAAATGGCATTAGCCTGAAATGGGTGGGTATTAATGAAGATAGACTTTTGGAAATTGTAGTAAAAGAAAACGTAGAAGACTTTAATATTTGTACTGAGTGGGGTATAAACCATAAAAATCTTTTGAAGGCTTTCCAAACAATCGTATCAATTGAAGACAATTTAAGAGTACCCCATAAGGAATCGCGAAGCTCTGATAAAAGTCATGGGTGGTTTGATAAAAATACACTGGAGCCAATCGGAAGCTATGGAAAGCTCTACAAAAACCCCATAGGGATAAAGACAAGATCAAGGACTTAAGAAGGCTATAGAAGTTAAAGATGGTAATGAGAAAAGAACTCCAAGAAAAGGCATGGAAAATTTACAACGTGCCGCTGAAACTGGTGACTCCATTTTGTTTTGGAAAACTGTCAATTCCCCTTTTTTAAAGGATAACCTTCGGCCAGCTGTGGAAACTTTAGTTGCATCAGAATCTTGGATAAGTCATTTGGAGGGATTTTTAACCCAAGTAATATAGATATTGGTTTAAGCGCAGATAACCCATGATTAAGAACATCATGTATACCCTTAAAGATGCTAAGCCTAGAAGAAGTCACCCTGGCCTTAAAGAATTGAGTCCCGGGGAAGGCACTGGGACCCGATGGAGCCCCAGTTGATGCTTATAAATCTTACATGTCATTATGGGTGCCTATATTAACCTTAGTTTTTAACACAGCAGCATAGGGATATTTCCCCCTCTCATGGAGTGAGAGTATTATAATACCCATTTATCAAGAAGGGGGATAGGGGTGATGCAAAGTGTTATTGCCCAATATCTCATCTAGATACTTTGTTTAAAATATAGGGTAGGGTGCTTTTAGGTAGATTGAAAACCTGGGCCAAGGAAGACCATATACTAACCAATACCCAATATGGCTTTGGAAAAGATGTTGGTATGGTGGAACAATGTATCAACCTAAGCTAAATAATTAGCCAGTATACAATGGCATAACAGGGCAGCTTTCATCTCTGCTTTACAGATTTTTGTAGCGTCTGACATCCTAACACCAGTGCTTAATTTGTGCTTGTTGTTTCCGGTGCTCAGCACCAGCACCTATTTTTGAGGGCCGGCGCTTAGTCTTCTGCCTCAAGCATTTGCTGTGAGCAAAAGACACATATGGGAAAGAGGAAGGAAGGAAAAAACGAAAAAACGTCACAAAGGGAGAATGTACAAAACTGCTAGAGTGAGCTGAAGGGGCAGGGAGTGGCTTTAAATGGATTGAAGAGGCCCGAGATGGCTTCAGGATTACGCCTCCTCAGTATTGCGTGCTCCCACATTTAGTTGCAGCAGCCGCGTGTTTAAGAGGAGGGCTTTGGGCACCGGCACGTTTTTATCTACAAATGAAGCACTGCCTAACACCGACCGCTCAAAGGCCTCAGGAGTTGCAGTAAGAGCGCTTGATCCTATCCAAAGTACAATCACGTGGGGCATTAAAATCACAAACAAGCACTACGGGATCTAACTCCGCAATTATAAGGGATATTGTATTATAAAACTTGTTTTTGCCTTCATTTAGCTTGCAGGTGGACAAAATGGATCCCTGTATTCCCACCAAGCTTCCTATCACGTTCCTGTTCACTCGATCCAACGTGGAGAAAAGGCCTCTCCTGAATAATAAAGCGATAACCCTAGTCACAATATGAGTGCAATCTTGGCTCATCCCTCCTCAGTGAATATCTCCTGCAGTAATATAATATCCATCTAATTAGCAAGGAACAGTTTTAAAGGGGATCGCATCTTAACGGGTGAATTCAAGTCTTCAACGTCTAGTGAAGTCACTTTTAGGTCAGGCACTTGTTGGGGGTATCACTGCTATTCACTGGATCCAAAAAGAAAGCCCTCTGGAAACCGATGTAGGAACCCACTGTGAAAAAAACGAGCTTGTAAGAAATATGCATTGGTTAAGTAGGTACCTTTCGAGATAATCAAATCCTCTGCCCTCTGCTTGGGCTGCATTCCAGCCAAGACCTGTACATTGACAAAACATTGACCAAACTTCACATAAATATTGAAAAAGACAAACAGAATACAAGCACTTAAAAACCAATCTGGCAACAAGTATAAGCCATAAAACCAAGCCAACTGGCCCCAAATATATTATAGGTGGACAGAATCCGTGCAACCCACTAAATGGACCCCAGGCCTGACCCACCAGGCGGCCAATACTCAGAAAAGCAAATGGTGTACTAGTAGCATAGAACAAAAAGATCTTACAAGACAGTAGTAAATTCTTAACCCTTGGCAGTATTGTAGAACAGGGTTAGGGGTGCCATTAAAGCGATGCATTGAAAGTTCTGCTCCCCATAGGTTGCAGTGAAATTGTTAGTCATCATAGACTGTAGCCTAACCAGAAGTTGTTGCCAGGAGCCAGCGCAAATTGACCACAAAAAAAAGTCAGCACTCCTCTGAGGATGCCACAAGCAGCACTTTTTCTTATCTCTGGCACTCCATGCATGTTGGCGTAGCATTCCTGCTAGAGCTGTGCTTCCTCAATTGCTCTGAGAAGGTAGAGTGCAGTAACTCTTCTGCTGTGTCCCCTTCTGTCACAATGGGTGGGTCAATCCCAAGAAGCTTACAGGCTCAACTGATGTGCCTGCCGCATGGGATATGCTGTCAATGGTGAACAGGAGGAGTACCTGAAATCTCCACTGTAGAGGGGTTACTCTTTGATGTTGATGTAACGTGTGTGTTACATCACAGAAAACTTTGCTCCTTTCTGATGTCACTGATGAGACATTTTGATACAGTAAAAGCCTATCCTCCTGAGCTCTGGGTTCTCTTTTTTCTCCCTTCATATGCCATTATTGATTCTTTTGGTTAAAGAAATGTATCCTGGCGAGGACGTCTGGTGTGAGCTTTAGATGTACGTGGAATACAGAGAAGACCTGTCTAGTTCAATGAAAAGGTTTCCAGTTTCTGGAATAGTATGGTGGAACCGTGCTTTGATGTGGCTTTCTAAGCTGGACCAAGTGATCTCTAAGTTAGTGCCACAGATTCTTATATTGCTACTGCATGAATGTTTCTCTCTCTCTTAAGGCTTTTTTTAATCTTGCTAAGCTACTGAGACTTAAGGGCCCCCAATGTTTCAAACCAGCTAATTATCTTCAAATGCTTGCTCCGCCATGAATGTCTTCATTTGATTAAGCCTGGACTGTGCATTCTGCAGGTTGTGGTTGAGTTCTGATATTGATTAGCCAGGTCATGCTCAAGGGTGACTTTTGTATCATAAGGTAGTCATCTTGCTTTGTTGCTGTTACCTGTGGTGTCACCTTGTACTCATGGTTTTTCCATTTTTTGCACCTCTGAAAATTTCTAGACTGCTGGACTCTCTCATCTATCCTGTTTATGCGACCAAAGCATGTCTTCTTTGGATAGAGTGTTTGCCTGTAGATTGTTCTGCAAAACCATGTTGGGGTTAAATACTGAGGGAGCAACAATCAGTCTTATAGGGGCACTCCAGAGGCTGCAACAGAGATGTATAATATGCTCAGTCAAGAGTGCAGCCTTCCTGCGACAATTCTCAACTAACTCTGTTACCCTCAGGCACTCAGGAATAAACAAGAAATGTACTTATTGCAGCAGTCTTACACTACTCAACACCATGCTCAAGACCAGTCAGTTCAGTGACATTTCCATGTAATTAGATACGCTCACTTTTTAAAAATTGTCCAGAAACACAGCTGCAACCTCTTTGGGGTCATGGAAGTCAGAGTACTGAGCAGATGATGCATCAGGTCACAACCCACTCCCTGGAACTCAGCAGCTGCCTGTTACTGTTCTTGAAACTAAGGCTAAGGGCAGCTTTAAAGTAAGTCTTGGTCTCCCCATCGCCTCAAGGTCAGCCCCTAATCCAGTGATTCACACTTAGGGCCAGATTTATATCTTGACGATGCTACAGCTAAACCGCCGCGGACCCGAGAAGACAGTCAAGTCAATGGTTTCAACCCACCGTATTTAGATGTTACAGTCCTGCAGGCGGTGCACTGGCAGCGGTTTGCTGACCGAGGGAGGACATCGCGGGACCCAATGGACATCGGATAATAGCTGTGGAATACAGATAGGTCACACACACAGTACCTCTGCCATATATGTCCCCCTGCATCGCACATGACACAATACACCACATACACACTATTGTCCTTTGCCATTACAGCATAACACAACACGTACATGCAGCAAACACACATTGCCACTATTGACGCTGCAACCACACACAACACAACCACAACAACCAACACTACACACTCATCTACACTAACACACTCACACAACATCACAACTACACACATCATGACAACCACCACACAACAACACTCACCTGAATATTGCTCGCAGCAACACAGCACACAACATACACAACATCAATGCCATATGCAAGTGGCACACATTCTGACACAACCACAGCACCCACTCCAGCTCCCTCCACCTCAACCAGTCAATCGCGTCACACACACACTTCCATGTACTGACTAACACCAGCAACGTGAAGCGCAACACGACAGGTACAGGTCCCCTTGAAATATGCACACATGGACACAGTTGTCTGGTGTGATTATACCGTCATTGTAGTGCCAATGTTCATTTGCCACCGAATACTGACAACAAAATGACATTTGTGTATGTGTGCAGTATGTGTTGTGTACCAGTGTATCGCATCTGTGTCTGACCCATTTGTGTCCCCAAAATATACATGTCACAGTAATCTAAAAGCATTACTGTGACATGTATATGTCTGCAGTGGTCTTGAGCTCATGTGCAGTGACCTTCCAACGTACACAACCAATGTGGGTTCTCTACCTTCATGCCCAGCACTGGCGGAAGGAGAGGGGGGTATTGTCCAGTCATGTCCAGCCAGAAATGGAAATAGAATTAGGAAAAAAGGATGAGATTTCACCCTGTTGACCCCCCCCCCCCCTCACCCCTTCAGTCTGCCAAATGAGAACTGGAGGTCGGACTGACACATTTTGCTTGGCAGTAAGGCACTTCCAACTCTGCACAGGAGTAAGGGTAGCTAGCAGCAGGACTCCAGACCCTCTTTCCTATGGAGCGATGGCAGCAGAGGGGAATTCTTCACGGAGTTGGCAGGACTAGGGTGGGTTATCGTCTATGAAACTACCAACATCTAAATTGGGCAAGCAGACCGACAGGCCGGTGCACAGGGTTTCCATTGAAAAGTGGCAGCGGACCTATTACTGCCAACATCTAAATCAGGCCCTTAGTCTGAAAGCCTGTCACTCTGAGGCTTTGTCATATTCATAGCTCACATTATTGAGGACCATGTCACAACTGCTAACATATGATTTTCAGGGCAATCATCTCCTCCATGTCACTGACTACCCTGGCAGAACGAATATCTTTGCTGTGTAATTCAGCCTCCTGGCCCAATCCAGTAGGGCACATGCTTACCCCCACTAGATCCAAGAACTCAGCAACAAATCAATTTAGTCTGGCCACCAAATGCTATTTATGTGGCCTGGTACAAAGTTCAGCAAGGGCATGTCATTTTGGGTCCTCACCTTAGTCAAACACACTATTGTAATTCATCTTAGGAGATTTTAACATTCCATATAGTCTATATTCTAACTCCAAGACCAAGATTTTAACAAATGTGATAGGCTCTTAAGAATTTCTTTGGAGGAGGGGACAAGGCAGTGATTTACCCACTATCCTTTGCTGTTCAGCATGGCCTAGGAGCCTCTTCTACGGTGCATTAAAACTATGCTCATGTGAAGGGTATTATTTCTGATGATAAGAAATATATGTGGCTGGCTTACGATAATGACATTTTGGTATATCTCTCTTCCATTTAGAGCCTGACAGACAGAAGCCTGCCAAATTTAGAGATCACCACTGACCCATTGGCGAGTTCTAAACCTTCATAGGACTTGCGGTCACCGCAGGTCCACTGAAGGTACTTAAAGTTTGGTGGACGGATGCCATTGGTTTTGTTGGCGGCTCAGCACACCTTTTGTTTTTGAAAAGCAAATAACTAATCACCCCCACAGCACGGTGGTATTTTCTCTGAGTGTGTGGGTCATTATTTTTATCTTTCTGTTTGTCTCCAGAAGGTTCTCCCTGGAGGTGATGGATAGAAAAGACAGTCAGTCCTGAATTGGGGGAGCAGTCTGATGCCCTAACGCTGACACGCTTAACGGTGTCATACAGTGAGTCGCGATTTTGACCAGCTCTGAGCACTCTCCATTTACAGGTAGTCCAATAAATGTTAATGAGGGATTTGTGCTCTCTCATTTTAGCACCAGAATCTGAGAAGACGCATTGCCTTTCAATTCAACAAATAGGCACTACCGTTTAAAGGTACTTATTAGGGCCCCTGATGACATATGCATGTGCATGCTTGCACGTCACAAGGGTCGATATTTCTAGATATTTCTAGATATTTCTAGAGGCTCACATCTGTACTGATGGACACAATTCCGCTTCTTTAGACACTAGATTTTAATAGCTTTGGGTGCCCCACTGGAACTAACAGTTGTGTGCACAGGGATTCGGTGGTGATAATCCAGCACTGTTGTACATAGCATAGCTCTCTTCCGTTAGTGATTGTGTAAATATATTTTCAGTTAGTCTCCTTGTTTTTATTTTTTTATTTTTGTAGAGGTGACGTTGCCCCCTCGATAGTCCTGATGAGGCCCCGAGTGAAGAGGCTGAAACGCGTTGACAGATACACCTGCGAGATTGTGTTCTCTAATTGAAGTCAACATTAAAAAACGGATTAAACGCACCATAGAAAACCTCAAAGAAATGTAGATAGGTATTTGATAGTTGCTTGGAAGGGAACTATTAATCATCGCAATAGAGTGGATTACAATCATAATGCTGAAAGCGTGACCACCAGTTTCTTATAAAGAAAAGTTGTTGGGCACAACCCTCTACTGACGGCACGGTCAGTCTCGAAGCTCTGAGTAGCTAGATGCTGGCCTGAGTTCAACTATGTAAATAAATGTGAATTTGTTTCATGTGTGTAATGTATTGTTGTTGGTTGTAAATATTTGTGATATTTTGGATAATTTAACAATGAGTCATTTTCTTGCCTTGCATATAATTAGTTTGAATAAATATTGGGAAGTAAATAACCCACAAAGACAGTATTGAGCACTGTTTTTCTAAAATAGATGTCTAATCTATCCCTACCTTTAGACCATTCTTTTGTTTATATACTAACGCTGACAGCCAGCACTCCATCAGGTCATTAGAGTCAAAGGAGACATTGCTGACGAAAAGCTGATAGGTGGGCAAACAAAGGATTTCGCCAACAGCATACTCCATCACATTGGTGACAGAGCACTTTATCTGTCAAACTGTAAATCATGCCCTTAGTTTTCAACACTATAGTTTAGTTTAATATGACTTTTAAGGGCATTATGTAGGCCTGTCTAAAACAGTAGCGATCACTAAAACCAAGGTAATTTCAAGGGGCATCCTCTTTTGTGGGAGAAAATTCACACATTAACATGAATTTGCTTCTAAGACTTTCATAAGTATTTAAATGTATTTTTTTCCCTTAATTAGGAAGTACTTCATTCCACTTAGCATGTTATTGGAGATTGTCCATGAGGAGATTATTAAAAAAAACAAAAATAAATAAATTCTCAAGCAAAATATAAAAAAAAGCCAATAGGTAAGAGAATTTGAGTTCTGTGGTTTCTCAATTTAAAAAAGAATGCATATGTCTCTGCTGTTGCCTGCCTGACTTCTCAATATTGACAGCCCAAAAACATATGGACGGAAAGGGAGCCCAACTCCTTAGAACCACTGGATGTCAAGGCTGCTTCTTCAAAGAATAAAAGTTAAAGTAAATCAAATAGGGGCACACCTGTTAAAAATCTAAAGGTGCCTCAAAAACGAGTCCAGTGTTCTTTGCCCCGCTTGGAAACTACATGACTGGACAATTCATTTTAAATTAAGTAATAGTGAGTTATTCTGGAGTACGTGGATTGTTCTATTGACTCTATATTTTTCTCAAGTTTAGGGAACTAGCTGTACTTGAAAAAAATAAGTACATCTAATTAGGTATTCTGGTTTGTGTAAAACCAGATTTTAAAGGACGTCAAATGGTTATATATTGGTTGGTGATCAAATGCCACACTGCTGTTACAAATTCTTCTTGAAAAAAATGTGTGTCATAGACATCCTAACTTGTGATTGCCCATCTTTGAATTATTTGAATGTGGACATTGAAGATCTGTGAAATGAAATGCTGTCTGTAAGTGTTCGTAATCTACAGATAAACATCTTGCCTTCATACACCATAGATAAGCTTTCAGGAATTATTGGAGGTCCAAAGAAAATAGGCAAAGTGGGCTTAAAAGTATATGACACAAAGTGAGAAAAATGGGGAACATTTGTCACATATGTGGTCATGCAACAAAGTTGTACATCTTTGGGGAAATTTGTTTTGGAAGAATGTACAGCATTTCGGTAGGATTAGTATTTTTAAATGGTTGTAACTGGGATGGGACTGTCACAAGTGGCACCGGGCCTATGGAATTTCTGGCGAGAGCAAGAAACATATTTTTTGTACATGGAAGGGCACAAGTAGGCTAACAGTGAGAGGATAGACCTAGGGCCTGATAACGACCTTGGCGAATGGGATACTCTGTCACAAATGTGACGGATATCCCGCCTGCCGTTTTACAAGTTCCATAGGATATAATGGAACTTGTAGTACGGCGGATGGGATATCTGTCAAATTTGTGATGGAGTATCCAATCCGCCAAAGTCATAACCAGGCCATTAGACTTTATCATAATGTTTAGGAGATTTGGGGAAATTTTATTGTAATAAGTGACTTTTAATAGTTGGATAATTTACCTTCTTTAAGAGGTTAACTCATGTATTCGTTTGTTGGAATTAGTGAGGGTTGTTACTTGTAAGTGGATGGGTTTACAGATGTTGAATGTTGTATGTTACTCTCTGTTTCCCCTTATTTATGTGTCTTTACTTTATATTAGGCAAACCTATGATGTCTCTCCCACCATCCCCCTCACCTCCTCATTTTTATGCCTATAATGGCTGCCTCTGATGACACCATACAAAAGATGCTACTGGCTCTCAAGCTACTCCCTGTTAGTTCAGCCATCTCTTATGGTGTTTTACCTACTTTACATTACCGCAAATGTAGCAAGTTCTTGGTGAGCTCTCTCTCTCTCTCCTCTTCCACGAAAAAATGTACCTTTAGAAGTGAATGTTGCAAATATCTGGCATTCAGGAGGGGTGGTGATGAACGTAACGACTTCAGTGAAAAGTGTTGGATAGGGCCGTGGTGGTGTAACCTCACTTTTCCGCAGAATTCCACTCTGGCAGAGGCACCCCTATTACATCACTTTTGAAGAGCACAACAAGAATGTGGGTTTCAGACTACCTCTGCCTTCAAGAGGAGATAACTGGTTTAGGAAACTATGACATTTATGATTCATTCAAAGACACAGAGTTCCACAAAATAACCCCACAGCTGACATGCGTTTATAGAGCTGTTTCTACAGAATCCATGGCATCCTTCCAACGATCTCTACCCACAAAACATTAGGCAAGAGGATATTTATTTCCGCAGTTAGAATGGGAACATCAGCTTTGTGTTTAAATGAGTGGTTTGAAACTAAAAGTCTAACAGAAAATAATGCTGAAAGAAATCATATGTATGACATGCTGTCCTAATTGGTTATTTTTTCTCTTAAGACCATAACAGATAATGTTCAGTCTTGTGCATGTTATCTTTACACACATATTTTAAAGCAAGACGTCAATTGAGACAGGCAAACCATGCACCCCTTACTGGAAAATGCGATTACGTAACCTCAACAGAGGACTGGAAAATACAGTACAGACTTTCAATTTCTATTTGCAATATTCAAGCAGGAAATTTGGAAATATCACTTCCCTGTGTGGAACATGACTGGCAGTGTTCTGCGCTGTACCAAGAGGGTTGGCATGGGTCAGGTTTGTGGGTGAACTGGCCTGGGAATTACAGTCTGGGACAAAGAAAGAGCCATTTTGCAGTTAGCACATGACAAATCCCTCTCAGACTAGTTTGCATGTTTTTTCATGTGATGCCATGCTTAGCATTTATTCGCTTTCTAGGTTGCAACAATTCAGCCCACACATAGTAGGCGACATGGTGGTGGAGAACTCTACCCTCTCCCTTTAGGCCATGCTTCAAATAGCATTATGCTGAAGGTACCATACACCAGCCTAGTAAACACCACTCATCAAAACCTGGCTTGTGACTGCCCACCATCCCATGTGCACATATTTTCCAGATATTATCGCAGTGGTCAAAAGGTAGTTTGTCCCCTTGCAGTAGCGACATTGATTTTAATTATTGTTTAAGGCTGTCACAGACGACTGTGAAGTCTATCTAATTTTGTGGTTTGATGCCCCCAGTATGAACAGTATCTCCCAAACAATACACTCTGTATCACATTTAAGGTTTTGGAGTACGTTTAAACTGTGGGTGGACCCGAAGAAGTGGATTCCTCGGAACAAATGTACTGCAGTCAACTAGCAAGGACTTGGCTAGTCACCAAACCCTCTTTAAATGTGACGTTTCACTGATGCTAGGAATAGGAAGTACTTGCACATATAGATAGCCAAAAAGCAAATGCAAAAGCACACAAGGATCCAGGATGGGGAAGATGCATTTTCAGCACACTTTCCCCCAAAATTGGTGAGACTCTAGGTATTCACAAAATTCAAGTTTTTTTACTTCGACTTTATTACATTTACACACCATGTCCCTTTCAAGTGCATTCTCATTTATCATGGGTAATTTAGATTTTCCACAGCAGGTTGGGTAGAAAATCATGATTTTGTTAATGACACTGAGGCGAATTTTTGCATTCCTCTTCATTGTCATCAACCCACAGCAGCAACCAAACTAGATCTTTAACAATAGAATATATCTTTTCAACATTCCAGACAAGTATAAATGACCTGAACAAGCAGCCATCTTCCTTTTTTTGCTACGAATAAACCAAGTCCTCTTCAATGAACAGGAACCATTCCGTGAACTCCTCCAGGGAACATTCTCCAGTCAAACTCCAACACAGCCCGTACGCCACTGTTGTCTTAAACATTTCCTGTAATAAAAAAAAATAAAGGTTGGATATAGCTTGGGAGGGATAACATTAGCCTCTGTGCCTTTCATAAAATCATGATTTTTTACCCACCCCAATGTGAAAAATCCGAATTTTAGCATAGAGGCCAATATTATGCATGTTTAAAATGAAATCTCCCGCCACAGAGTATGAGGCCCAATCTGCTGAAGCAGGAATGCTTCCCAGACTCCCTCCCACCAAAAAAGTTCTTTGAAGCCATAGTAAGTCTAGTTGAATGCGCCTCAAATCTAGAAACATTAATTCCTGCTTTCTTCATGACCTCCTTTACCCACCTCGCTAAAGTGGGACAGGAAACAGGCTTGTGTGGATACCTGAAATAAATCAACAATTGAAATTCTTCCTGTACTCTCAAACTCCTAGTTCTTCTTTCATACTCCTTCAAACACCTAATTACACTCAACCTCTCACTTTCTGTGGTTCTATACATGGTCTTAGTTCTCCTCCTAATGTAAAAACACACCCCTTCTGAAGATAACTCCTAGAAGTTACCTCCAAAGCTCTATGTCTGAAACTCGTATCAAGATACCAAACAATGTAATATAGATAATTTAAATGACAACTCTTTTGAAGAGAAGGACTCATTCTGTCCCCAACCTGACAACTCACTCAAAACCAAATAAACATCCCAAAGAGACGAATACTTGGGTCCCGGAGACACCTTCAATTTCACGCTCCTTATCAATCTCTTCACCACATCATGTTGCCCTACTGACACACTGTCCTCTAACACATGACCTGCTGAAATAGGTGACCTACTTAAATTTACCATACTACAAGAACTTCCTCCTAAAAAGACCTCCGTCACATAATTGACAACAGGCACTACAGGAGCTGAAAGGGGATCCAGACCCCTCTCAGAAAGCCAAGATACCCATCTCTTCCATGCCAATCTATAAGCATTCCATATACTCAGTGTCCAGGAACTCTTGATGAGCTAGGTATGCTCAGACAATGCTGCTGTACTCTTCTGAAATTATCCCACCCATCAACTGTAGTTGACCCTTTAACACCAGATCGTGTCTTTCCCCCACTGGATTCACCAACAACCTTGCACATCTCAGCAGAAGTACTAGATCATCGATCAGCATACTCATCACATCTGGAAACCAAACCTGAGACGGCGAAAGTGGAGTCACCAACATCACTTCGCCTGATCTCTCCTCACCTTCAACACCAGCCTATGTATCATGGAAAATGGCGGAAACCCATAATCGTGTGTTCACCTCCAATATCGCAGAAACAGATCTACTGCCTTTGCCTCCGGGTCCTGCTTGCAACTGAAGAATACTGGAAGCTAAGCATTTAATCTGCTTGCAAACAGATCCATCTCGAATGGTCACCACCTGCTCTCCAAAGCACTGAACACCTCTCTGTTCAACATCCAATTGCTAGAGTCTTTCAGATTCCTTGAATTCCAATCGGCCACTGAATTGCTCAAACCTGCAAAGTGCTGAGCTTACACCATGACATTCTGGCTTAGAAAAAAATTCCAAAAGTATTTTGCAAAATCAGGCAGCGACTTCGATCGAGGCCCTCCTAATCTGTTCACATACCTTACCTCTGACACATTGTCCATCTGTAACAAAACACAACACTTTGCACAGCCTTCAACAAAACTTTTCACTGCAAAAGACTCTGCCAACAATTCCAGGTAGTTGATATGCATCTCTTTCTCTTGTAAAGGCCACTTCCCCTCTATTGTCAAAGAACAACATCTCGCCCCCCTTACTTGAAGACTGGCAACTGACTCTATTACCAGGTCGGAGACCTCACTAAAAATGGTCCTTCCATTCCAAGCCTACTAATTTACCATCCACCACTCCAACTCCTGCTTCACATTCACATTCAATACAACATTCTGAGAATACCTCACCCCATTCAAAGATGATGACTCCAATCTTTGAAAAGCTCCTTAATGTAACAGGGCTGGAAAGATCACCTCAGTTGATGACAAAAGCAAGTCCAAGAGCCTCCCTAGCTGCCTTAGTGAAACCAATTGTTCTCCTTCATTCTCTTTATCTCTCGGCGAATCTTCTTCATCTTTTCTGTTGGTAACTTCAACACACAATCCAGTGTCTGTTTCTGAAAACCTAAAAATACAGTCTCCTGACTCAGCACCAAGCAGGACTGCTCCCTGTTTACAATGACATACAGATCCCCTAAAACATGTACTGCTAACTCTGTTTGCTCGAGAGCCAGCTCATTTGCCTCTGCCATAAGCAGAATATCATCCAAATACACTATCAAATGAATACCCCCTCAACCACAAATATACCATTACTGGTCTTATCACCTTTGTGAAACACCACAGACCCAATGCCAATCCGAATGGGAGACAATTGAATCTCCACATCACCTCCCGCCATTGAAACCTCAGATAATCTCTGTGTTTCTGATATATTGAAACTGTCAAGTATTCATCCTTTAAATCCAGACGTGTTAACCAATCTCCCTTCCTTAGAAGGTCCCTCACTAAGTGTATACCTTCCATCTTGAAAAAAATGTATTGAACCATTCGTTTAACACCTTCAAATTTATCACAGATCTCCTGCCCCTGTCTTTCTTCCCCTCCAAAAATACCCTTTACAAGCCATTTTGAATCTCTCTGAGACCTCTCTGTAGCACCTTTCTCCATAAACGCATTTACCTCTTGATTGACCAACATTTATTGATTCCTTAAAAACTTCAGAGCTGTTGAATTGTTTACCTGTACTGGTAAACTGACAAAGTCTATAGGATAACTCTGAACCATTTCCAAAACCCTTTGATCTGAACAAACTCCTCACAAAGCGAACACCGGCTTCTAGGCCTGGCTCCTTACTTGCCAACTCAGCCAACTTTGGGTCAATTTTCATGACAATGCTTTTTCTTCATTCAACACAAAGGACTGCATTAGAATTATCCAATAAACAAACAGCTCTCTGCACCCATTGGTACAACTCCTCAACTTTAATGTTTGTTTTATTCAAATATGCATCCTTGGACATATTAAAAATCTTCATGAAAAGTGCACACAAATCCAACAATCTATCATGACAATCTTTATTGAAAAAACTGCAATCAACGGTAAAAGGCATGAGCTGTAATCATTAGGGTACCGAACAATAAAAGAAGCATAATTGTGATGATGACTCATGGATACAAAGACCCCCACCGTCTTGCAATGAACATGAGAATATACAATTCCTAGCAAAGAGAACCTAATCTCTAACCTAATGGGTTAGGTATTGTTAGAAATGGAGTCTTTGGTTGGCAGTCAGGTTACCCCGTATCAAAGCAAGGACCCTCACTCTAATCAGGGTAAGTCACACACAGTCGAAGTTATCCTGTGCCCACCCTCTGGTAGCTTGGCACTGAGCAGTCAGGCTTAACTTAGAAGGCAATGTGTAAAGTATTTGTCCAATAAATCATACAATAAAACAGTATAGCACCACAAAGTGTTTAGAAAAATATATAATATTTATCTGGTAAGATGCAGGTCAAAACGATTAAGATGCAATAAGTATATGTTGAAATATCACTGTAAAAATGATATAAAGGCCCTCATTACAACCCTGGCAGTTGGTGGTAAAGCGGCGGTAATGCCGCCTACAGGCTGGCGGTAAAAAAAATGGGATCACGAATACAGCGGAAACCGCCAACATAGACAGCCACTTTAACACTCCGACCTCCACAGCGGTAGCAACAAGCACCACAGCGGTAACCGCCAACAGACAGGCAGAAGTCAATGTACCACCCACCCCATCACAACCCACCCATCCACCAGCTTTTCTAGTGTGGTACCAACACCATCAAAAGCACGGCCGAAACAGGACTTGGGAAGGAAACCACTCACCTCTCGACACACAACGAAGAACCAGAACACCATGGAGCCCGAGTTGCAGATCCTGCCCATGCTGCTCTATCTCCCAATCTACCAGGAGTACGTACGGCAGCGGCGACGACCACAGTGAGTACTGCACCTAGTACACAGGGGAGGGGGGAAGGAAAAAGAGAGTGACACACACATGCAACAACCCCACCCAGACCCTCACCCACAACACCATGCAACCAAACACATGCAACAACATTACATTTACGCCCCTTAACCCCCTGGAAGAATGCAAGAACAAATGGAATTGAGTCAAATCAGTGATATGTTAGAAATAGTCATATATATGTAATAATTTAAAAAACAGTATTTACAAAAATATACAATATGTACATAATGCCGTACATTGCCCACTCAAAATGTCTGTGGGCCACTGGGCCAAAACTCATAGGCCGAGCCTACACTTGACTCCTGCCTCAATACGGAGAGAGCACTGCAGGGGCATTAGGTCAAAAACACACAGGAACCTCAGTGGAACAGGGAAGGAGGGGGCACCTCAGCCTGAAGATGGTAAAATGGCACTGCTCCTCAAGGAGGCTCTGTGCCCACAGCGATGTCCTGGGGAGTGCAAAGCCACAGTCTCTCAAGTGGGTGGTTTGCCCACTGCTTGGTCCTGGGGAGTGCAAAGCCACAGTCTCTCAAGTGGGTGGTTTGCCCATTGCTTGGTCCTGGGGAGTGCAAATCCACAGTCTCTCAAGTGGGTGCTTTGCCCACTGCTTGGTCCTGTGGAGAACAAAGCCGCAGTCTCTCAACTGGGTGGTTTGCCCACTGCTTGGTCCTGGGGAGTGCAAAACCACAGTCAGTCTAGTGGATGCCTTCTTGCACTGGTTCTGGAGGGGGCTTTGTGCCCATTGTGCCTCATCCTGCCAAGGATAGGGTGAGTGGATGCCTTTCTCCACTGGTTCTGGAGGGGGCTTTGTGCCCAGTGT
The DNA here is from genome assembly GCF_031143425.1 of Pleurodeles waltl. NCBI lineage: Eukaryota > Metazoa > Chordata > Amphibia > Caudata > Salamandridae > Pleurodeles > Pleurodeles waltl. The sequence continues at coordinate 829,048,404 of NC_090436.1, forward strand.
GCTTCATCCTGCCAAGGATAGGGTGAGTGGATGCCTTCTTCCACTGGTTCTGGAGAGGGCTTTGTGCCCAGTGTGGTTCATCCTGCCAAGGATAGGGTGAGTGGATGCCTTTCTCCACTGGTTCTGGAGGGGGCTTTGTGCCCAGTGATGCAAAACTTGGGGTGTGACAGAACACAGTCCCTCACCTGGGTGTCTGAGGCACGAGGTTTGCAGGGACCAGTTTGCCTGATAGTCCATAGAGGCAGGACTAGACTCCATCCTGCGATGGCTATGGCAGCAAACTGGTGGTAGTGTCGGTGCTGGTGGGGGTGCTGCCAGTGGTGGAGGGAGGCTCCAGCCCTTCTCCTGCAGCCTCGGACGGCTGCCCACTGGGGCTGCTGCTGCTGGTAGTGGTGCTACTGTCAGCGGTGCAGGTGGCGGTGCTTGCGGCAGGGCCTGTGGCGGTGCTAGCGGCGGTGCAGGTGGCGGTGCTGGCCGTGGTGCAGGTGACTGTGCCAACAGTGGTGGAGGGAGGCTCCAGCCCTTCTCCTGCATCCTCGGACGGCTGCCCACTGGGGCTGCTGCTGCTACCAATAGTGGTGCTAGTGGCAGTGCAAGTGGCGGTGCTTGCGGAGGTGCTTGCGGTGGTGCTAGCAGCGGGGCTGCTGACAGTGCTGGCTGCGGTGCAGTTGGCAGTGCTGGCAGTTGTGCTGGTAACCACCAGACCTTCACCTGCAGCCTCGGATGGCTGAAGTGCCTTGCCTGATGTTTTGTGCCCCTTCCTCAACTTGGCAGATGGTGGTGTGACCTTGGGTCTGGCAGCTGGAGTCTTTGAGGTGGCCTTGCTGGGTGGTTGTGGCTCCTTCCCCTTGCTCGATGGTGTCCCCCTCCTCACCATGCCAGGTGGCGGAATGGTTTTGGGCTTGGCAGGGGTTGGTGGCACACTAGCTGGGCTGATGGGTGCCCCCTTTGAGCCTCTGATAGCTGCAGGAACCGCAGCGGACGTCGACTTTGTGGCTGAGGTGCTGGGCTGGGTTCTGGCCACCATGGCCCAAGGGGAAGGACGGGGGGAGGGGTAGGGAAGAGGTCAATATTTGCCAGGAAAAGCGTTTTAGAGACATTGGGGTGGGAAGAGGGAGAGGGTTTGGGAGTGTAGGAAGAGGGAATGGTTGTAGGAGGTGTCTGTCTGCTGAGTTTGGGTGCAGGTGCATGGGCCACATGCTGTTGTGAGGCGGATGGCTGTTGGGTGGGCAGGTGCTTGCGTTTGTGTACTTTGGAAGGAGGGGTCACAGACACACTGGGTGAGGACACAGGGGACGTGCGCATGGATGTGGGGGTGGTGACTGCCAGTGAGGGGTGTGTTGGGATTGGTGTGCTGGTGATGGAGGTAGTGGATGAGGATGTAGTGCATGCAGGTGTGAGTGGAGACGCTACTGGGAGGGAGGTAGATGACGAGGAGTAGGGGGACACAGTGGAGGCAGTGGATGTTGGTGTGTCTGCATGGGGATGGTGCTTGTGTGAGTGCCTGTGAGATGAAGTGTGGTGCTTGTGTTTGCCTGAGCCACTTTTGTGTATTGATTTGGGTGAATGCTGGTCTGAAGGTGTGCTTGGGATAGGCTGGGGTTGAGGGGATTGGGACTGGGTAGAGGAAGTTGGAGGGGAGAGGCTAGAGACAGGGACAAGGGCTGCCATCAGGGAGGAGGCCAAAGCCTGAAATGCTCTCTGTTGGGCCGCCACACCAGAGTGAATGCCCTCCAGGTATGCATTTGTTTGTTGCAAGTGCCTCTTGACACCCTGGATGGCATTCAGAATGGTTGTCTGCCCAACAGTGAGGGATCTCAGAAGGTCAATAGCCTCCTCACTGAGGGCAGGAGGGCTGACTGGGGCAGGGCCTGAGGTGCGTGTGGCGAAGGAGATGCCCACCCTCCTGGGTGAGCGGGCACGGGAAACACTCTGAGGGCTGCTGGCAGGGCGGTGCTGGTAGGGGGGGTGGCGGCTGTACCTGTTGTTGGAGTGGGCACAGAGGTGTCCGACACCACCAGGGAGCTTCCTTTAGAGGAGGAGTCGCTGTCTGTGGTGCCCCCTCCTGTCCCCGTCATGGTGCTCCCCTCGCCCTCCGTTCCACTGGTGCCCTCACGTTGGTGGATTCGGCCTCCAGGCCCATGTGGGATGCAGCTCCCTCTGTTGCCGGTGCCTCTGCTCCTCTGCCTGAAGATGCTAATGCACACAAAGATAGGGTGAGAAAACAAAAAGGGGGGGGAGAGACAGAGGATACACTTGGTCAATGCCAGCAGCAACACTACCGCTGGCATACACAGGGAGTAGCCCTATGCACTAGGCCATGCACTACCAGTTACTAAGATAGTCACTAGCCCCTGGGGTACAATGCCAACCACCATTAGCTGCACACCTGACAACCACAGGACCCTGCCCAGTAGTAGATGCACACTAACACTATTGGGGTAGGAGTGCTTCAGAGCCTGCCCAACAAGGGACCTACCCTGCCATGTTCGCCCTGGCATAGGGACACCCACGGCCCATATCCCCACCCAGGTAAACCTTAACGCGTGCACAGTCATGATTCTGAATCTGTACTCACCCCCTTGTGGCTGCTGAAATGCCTTCAGGCGCCCATCCAACTCCGGATAGGCCACCACCAGGATGCAGAACATCAGGGGGTTCAGGGTATGACGGGCACCCCTTCCTCATTGGGAGGCCAGCCCCAGCTGGGCCTCCGCCATCTTCCTTGCCCAGCGGCGCAGGTCCTCCCACTGTTTGCGGCAGTGGGTGCTCCGCCTGTCAAAGACCCCCAGGGTCCGGACCTCGTTGGCGATGGTGTGCCAAATACCCTTTTTCTGGTGGGCGCTGACCTGCATGGAAAAGACAGCAGAAAAGGGAATTAGTCAACCGTCCGGACCGTCACACTCATGGCCCACCAGATCCCTCCCATCCCCTGACGCACATACATTGACCACCATACATGCAGCACTCTGGCCAGGACGCCTCAGCCCCCCCCCCTACATGTGGCTTAAACACACAGCAATTCATACATTCATGGCCCACGCATCATGCTAACAGTGTACTAACCTGTTTATCTGGAGGACCGTAGAGTAACGTGTACTGGGGTAGGACCTCATCCACCAGTTTCTCCAACTCCTCTTCAGTGAAGTCAGGGGCCCTTTCCCCAGACACATGAGCCATTGTCGCATCCAGACACAGGTCACAGCAGCACTTGCAGTGTAGGTCCTATCCTGTTGAAGGTCAGGTAGCAACTGAGTGAACAGATAGAAAATGGCAGTCAAGTCCGCAGCGGTGCGTACTGTCACCGCTGGCATACATCACCATTGCCTCCTGGAACCCATAGGGCCCAATGATAACCAATGCGAAGTTGCGTGGCAGTCGTCGACCGCCTACTGCAACGGTGCACAACGGCAGCAGAATTACCTCATTTCCATTTGTCCCTCCTCAGAGGTCAGGCAGCCGCCATTTCAGGGGGGCACCGGGCATGGCACCTAACTGTGTCACAGCAGACATTGGGACAGCAACTGATTCTCGGATTCACAATCTGGTTCTGTAAAGGAAAAGATGCATAATTATTGCTGTATATGTGTGACTATGACCCTCTGCTCACCGTTTTATTCCATAGGCTTCAACCGCTGAGGCTGAATATGAGATGGCGACATCCTCCGGTGTACAGACCCCTGGTGGACCTTGCGACAATGGAGGACCGACACATTATCGTTACATACAGACTTGATCGGGCCACAATCCAGGAACTGTGTGCCCAATTGGAGCCAGACCTGATGTCAGCTATCCGCCAGCCCACATGTATCCCCCCTCTAGTGCAGGTCCTGTCAGTGCTCCATTTCCTGGCAAGTGGTTCCTTCCAAACAACAGTGGCCATGGCATCAGGGATGTCCCAGCAAATGTTCTGCAACGTGTTGACCAGAGTGTTGTCAGCCCTCCTGAAACACATGCGCAGCTACATCGTATTCCCCAAGGTGGAGGATTTGGGCACAGTGAAAGCTGAGTTTTATGCCCTGGGACATATCCCTAACATCATTGGTGCCATTGATGGTACACATGTGGCATTTGTCCCCCTCCCCCCCCGGAGAAATGAACAAGTGTTCAGGAATACAAAAAGCTATCGCTCTATGAATGTGCAGATGGTGTGTTTGGCGGAGCAGTACATCTCCCATGTGAATGCTAAGTATCCTGGCTCTGTGCATGACGCATTTATCTTGAGGAATAGCAGCATCTCATATGTGATGGGCCAACTCCAGAGGCACCGGGTGTGGCTAATAGGTGAGCCCAAGGTCCCCACCCAGTCTAAGTAAGTGTCTGGGGATGGGGTTGTCCCTAAGGATTAGTGTGTGTCTAACAGTTGTCCCTCGATATTTGCAGGTGACTCTGGTTACCCTAACTTCTCATGGCTACTGACCCCAGTGAGGAATCCCAGGAGAAGGGCAGAGGAACATTACAATGAGGCACGTGGGTGAACAAGGAGGATAATTGAAAGAACCTTTGTCCTCCTGAAGGCCAGGTTCCGCTGCCTCCATCTGACTGGTGGATCCCTGTACTACTCACCCAAGAAAGTGTGCCAGATCATCGTTGCATGTTGCACAACCTGGCCTTGAGACGCCAGGTGCCACTTCTGCAGGAGGATGAGCCTGAAGACGGTCTTGTGGCAGCGGTGGAGCCTGTGGACAGTTAGGAAGAGGAGGCAGAGGAAGAAGATGTTGACAACAGAAGTAATATTATACAGCAGTACTTCCAGTGACACAGAGGTAAGAGACTGTAACTTTACTTTCCTTTTCAGTTTCCTGTTGTACATTGTACATGGCAGCCTGATTTCCCTATGTCTATGGCCACTTACAGTACCCTTTAGCATCTCTATTTTTCTGTGGCCCACTCTGCCTCCTGGTATGTTTACTGCTGCCCACTAAAGGTCATTCGATTGTAAATGTAACTGTTTTAACTGAGTTGCAATGCTTTGATAATGTACTAATACACATTTGAATCACTTGACAGACTCCGGATTTGTATTTGTTCAAAGGGTGTTTATTTAAGTGCTCATAAGTAGAGGGGGATGTGCAATGGGCTGGGGTGATGGTGGAGGAATGTCCAGTTAGAGTCCAGTCTTTTGGCATCACAGGTGCATTGTCCAAGGGGGCATAGGAAGGGGAGTAATGACAGTTCAAGGTGGACAGGGTGACATAGTGGGACATAAGGGTGACAATCAGGAAAGTCTTATTTCCTGGCGGGGGTCTTGGCAATGTTCTTTGGCTTCTACCTGGATCGCAGGGACCGTTTGCGGGGTGGTTCTCCTTCTGCAGGAGGTGGGTTGCTGGTAGCCTGTTGTTCCTGTGGCGGGGCCTCCTGTCCACTAGCGCCGGTGGATGTGGAGGGCTGTTCATCGGTGTGGCTAGTGTCAGGGTCCCGTTGGTGTGCCACTGCCTCCCTCATGGTGTTGGCCATGTTAGCCAGCACCCCTGCAATGGTGACCAGGATGGTGTAGATGTGTTTGAGGTCCTGCCTAATCCCCAGGTACTGTCCCTCCTGCAGCCGCTGGGTCTCCTGCAACTTGGCCAATATCTGGCCCATTGTCTCCTGGGAATGGTGGTATGATCCCAGGATGTTGGTGAGTGCCTCCTGGAGAGTGGGTTCCCTGGGCCTGTCCTCCCCCTGTCGCACAGCAGTCCTCCCAGCTTCCCTGTTGTCCTGTGCCTCTGTCCCCTGAACTGTGCGCCCGCTGCCACTGACCCCAGGACCCTGATTGTCCTAGGTTTATGGGGTTTCCTGAGGTCCCTGTAGTGGTGGACACACTGCTGATTGGCGTGCCCTGGGGACAGTGGCATGGGCCCGCTGGGTGGGTGCTATGCTGGTGTTTCCTGAGGGGGAGGCTCTGTGGTGGGTTGGGGCTGTGGCAGGGTCCACTGGTCCAGAGGTCCCTGATGGGCCAGGTTGGTCATCGTGATCCAGGCGTGCAGAGCTGCTGTCGTGACTGTGGGCCTCTTCTGGGGGGAGGGACTGGATGAAGCTGGCAAGTCCTCTCCGGTGACGTTGAGTAGGGGTCCTGTTGGGATGCAAATGCAGTGTTATTGTACCTGTGTGTGCCATCTTGTGCATGGGTGTGTTTCCCTGTATGGTTGTGATTGCCCTGTCAGCTTTGCCTTGTGTTCGTGGTGTTTGTGTGGGCTAGGTGATTCTCTCTACTGGGCATGCTGTGGAGATGGGTGTCCATGCAGGTCTGCGATGGAGTTCCATGGATTGTTGTGGCATGCAGGGCTTGGTATTGGGATGGGTGGGTTGTGATAGTGGGGTATGTGTGAGGTGTTGGAGTGATGGGGGTTGGGGGTACTTGATGGCATGCAGATTGGGGGGTGATAGTAGTAAAGGTTTGACTTACCAGAGTCGAATCCTCCTGCTACTCCTGCGAGACCCTCAGGAAGCATTATTGCCAAGACTTGCTCCTCCCATGTTGTTAGTTGTGGGGGAGAAAGTGGGGATCCACCGCCAATCCTCTGTATGGCTACCTGGTGTCTTACAACCACGGAACGCACCTTCCTCCGTAGGTCGTTCCAGCTCTTCCTGATGTCGTCCCTTGTTCTGGGGTGCTGTCCTACGGCATTGTCCTTGTCCACGATTCTCCGCCATAGCTCCATCTTCCTTGCAATGGACGTCTGCTGCACCTGTGATCCGAATAGCTGTGGCTCTACCCGGATGATTTCCTCCACCATGACCCTTAGCTCCTCCTCTGAAAACCTGGGGTGTGTTTGGGGTGCCATGGATGTGGTGTGACTGATATGTGTGAGGGTGTGTGGGGTGATGTGTTGGGGTGTGTGGTCTGAGGTGCATGGATGGTGTACGGGCGATGATGTTTTGTGCCTCTGATTGAGTGGGTGCTCCTGGCTTGTCTCTCTCTGCTTGCTATCTTTTTTTTCGTTGTAAGGGGTTGTGGGTAATGTGGGTGTGTGTTTTATATTGGATTGGGTGTGTGGGTGTGGTGTGTGTATTTGTGTCAGGTGTGTGTAGTTTGAATTGTCCAATGTGGTGTAGTTTTGTAAGTGTGTGTGTATTTTGAGTGCAGCGGTGTGTACCGCCAATGATTTACCGCGGTTAAAAGACCGCTACAGTGATTCGTGGGTTGTGATACTGTAGGCGTATTCCTGTTGGCGTAACGGTGTGGGTTTTGGTACCACCAATTTATCACTGACCTTTGGTCTGGCGGACTTGTGTTGGTGTCTGTATAGTGGCGGATTTCTCTGTGTGGGTCATAATACCCATAGCGGAATACCGCCGCGGTATGTTGGTGGCCGTCAGCACAGCGGTAGGTGGCATTTACCGCTGGGGTTGTCATGAGGGCCAAGGTGTTTTTATTCTCCTAAAAGCAACAAATGTCTCTTGCAAGCACAAAGTACCTGGTTTGCTTTCAAATTCTCCACAAGAAACCGCAGAGGAGGAGATGCATGGAAAACAGGGAGGTGTGCATTGATTTCTTGGGTCGCACGGGGCGATGCGTCGTTTATTTTCCAAGCAGGGAAGGTTCCGCATTGATTTCCGGCACTCGGCTTTGGATTCTTTTTGGGTTGCAGGGCTTTTGAATGCCCCGGGGACGAAGCGTTGAAATCTGGCACTTGCAGGACAAAGTAACAGGGGCTGCGTCGATCCAGTGGTCATTGCATGGAAATTTCTACCGCACGGCAGGTGCTGCGTCGATTCCTCTCAGGAAGTCGGGCTGCATCGTTCCGGCTGAGCTTTGCATCGATCCAGAGGGCCATGCGTCGAATTTCCGGTCGCTACGCTAGTGCTGCGTCGATCTTCTCCTTGCGAAGTCAGGCTGTGTCGTTCTGGTTTGGTGTGCGGTGAATTTGTCACCACGATGCAGGCTGCGCATCATTTTCTGCAGACTGTTTGCTGATTTCCGCCACACAGGGAGTTCTTCTTGCAGGAATGAAGTCTTTTTGGTCCTGAGACTTCAGGGGACAGGAGGCAACCTCTATCCGAGCCCTTGGAGAGCACTTCTTCTTCACAACCAGAGAGCAGCAAGGCAGCAGGGCAACAGCAAGGAAGCAGTCCATCTCAGAAAGCAGTCAGGTGAGTCCTTTGGGCAGCCAGGCAGTTCTTCTTGGCAGGTTTCAGGTTCTGGTTCAGGTTCTTCTCCAGGAAGTGTCTGAGTTGGTAGGGGCAGAGGCCCTGTTTAAATACCCAAATGTGCCTTTGAAGTGGTGGAGACTTCAAAGAGTGGCTTAGAAGTGCGCAAGGTCCCCTTTCAGTCCAATCCTGTCTGCCAGGGTCCATGTAGGGGGTGTGGCAGTCCTTTGTGTGTGGGAAGGCTATTGTCCTTTGACATGTAAGTGTCAGGCCCTCCACCCTCCCAGCCCAGGAAGACCCATTCAATATGCAGATGTATGCAAGTGAGGCTGAGCATCCTGTGTTTGGGGTTTGTCTGAGTGAATGCACAAGGGAGCTGTCAACTAAACCTAGCCAGACGTGGATTGAAAGGCACAGAAGAATTTAAGAGCAGAGAAATGCTCACTTTCTAAAAGTGACATTTCTAAAATAGTAATATTAAATCCAATTTCACCAGTCAGCAGGATTTTATATTAGCATTCTGGCCATACTAAATATGACCTGGTTATTCCTTTCAGATCAGAAGCTACCACTCAAACAGTATATGAGGGTAGCCCTAATGTAAGTCAATGAAAGGAGCAGGCCTCATAGCAGTGCAAAATGAATATAGGAGTTTTACACTACCAGGACATGTAAACTGCACAGGTACATGTCCTGCCTTTTGTATACACAGCACCCTGCCCTATGGGTTACCTAGGGCCTACCTTAGGGGTGACTCATATGTAGAAAAAGGGGAGTTTTAGGCTTGGCAAGTACTTTTAAATGCCAAGTCGAATTGGCAGTGAAACTGCACACACAGGCCTTGCAATGGCAGACCTGAGGCATGGTTCATAGGCTATTTAATTGGGTGGCACAATCAGTGCTGCAGGCCCACTAGTAGCATTTAATGTACAGGCCCTGGACACATATAGTGCACCTTACTAGGGACTTATAAGTAAATTAAATAAGCCAATTGTTTATGATCCAATGTCATCATGTCTTTAAGGGAGACAGCACATGCACTTTAGCACTGGTTAGCAGTGGTAAAGTGTGCAGAGTCCTAAAACCAGCATAAACAGTGTAAAAAAAAGTGGAGGGAGGCAGGCAAAAAGTTAGGGGTGGCCACCCTAAGGCTGTCAGGTCTCACATGAGTCCCCACCAGCTGAAAGTGGGGAGAGCGACCCAACCTCCTGGGAGCTCTGATCGCTAAGGTGGAAGTATCTGGAGAGACCATCAGCGTTGGCGTGGTCAGTCCCCGGGCGATGCTCCACTGTAAAGTCCATCTCCTGTAGGGAAATGGAACACCTCAAGAGTTTAGGATTCTCGCTCCTCATCTGCATGAGCCATCTGAGGGGCCTGTGGTCTGTCTGAACCCGGAACTGAGTCCCAAACAGTTATGGTCTCAGCTTCTTCAGTGCCCAGACCACAGCAAATGCTTCTCTCTCAATAGCACTCCACCTCTGTTCCCGTGGTAATAGTCTTCTGCTAATAAAGACTACTGGTTAGTCTAGGCCCTCCTCATTTAGATGTGCTAGAACAGCCCCTATGCCATGCTCTGAAGCTGCACCTCCCAATCAAGTACATAGAAGAATTGCATCTCATATACGGTACAGGTGTGTAGTGGTGGGTACTGGCAACCCTTCTTAAAACATTAAGCAGTCAACTTCATGGAGTTACCGTAGCTCTGATCTACTGCAATCCCAGGATACCCTGGGAAAGAGAACACATTGGGCTTGAAACATATATGTTGGCAGAGAAAGCCAGGAATTTGTATCTCATCTTTTCTGCAGGTTTTAATAGTAGGAAAATAACTTTTTAAAGAATCCTCCACTCTAAGAACTTTCTGTTGTGAGCTTCCGTGCAGTGTGAGTTTCTCAAGTAAGACAAATCCGCACAAGGGTATACTTAATGAAGGAAATGCTGGGAATGCGTTGGTGGGATATTTTCTAGTGAATTATGACATCATTCATAAAAACCTTTAACTCGCTAAATTATAGTTCCGGAAAGGTTTGAGGGCTAACAGGAATATCAGGAAGTCAAAAGGGCACTCTGGAGTGTGACCCAAATCACTGAACGAAATACAGTGTGGTATGGTGGAAGAATTGTGCATGTAAATCATAAAATAGTTTTCAAAACTGCATTGCTGTAAAACCTCGATTAAATGCTATTTATCATCTCAGGCATACATGCCAGCTGAAACATCAGTCTGGTGCTACCACCAAGGTAGGGCCGTTCAGCCTGACTTTATCAGTGCCCTATTAAGGAAGCTCAGGTATCCTTGATTAGGTATTTCTTTAGCTAACAGTAAATCATACTTAATGAGTGAGAAATAGACTTGCAATGAAATCAGAAATAAGATTCCTTTTGGTATTTTAATGTTTTAATAGCAGTTGTATATTCATTCAGTGCTTCCCTGTCGAACGTCCCGAGTAAATCATTATTCACATTGTCTGGGCATTCTCCAGTTTCCCTGTTTAAGGAGAGGTAAGATCATGCAGAGGATATATAAACATCCTGTAATTCTGATCTTGAAGAACAGATATTTAGATGTAGCTTTTAGCAAGGTAGTTATTAATCTTCCTGCTACATTAGAATTCTAAATGTGATTGGATTTACTGTTTTATGAATCCAACCACATTCCTTAATTCGGAGTTATCTCAGATCCCCGCTACTTCCTTTGCTCAGTATTAAGATGAAGAACATCAGGTGTGATAACATGAAATCTCAGCAATATGTTTTGAGTGTGGTGTGGATTTTAATAGCTGCTCTCTGTTGGCAGGAACCAACGTTCTTGTAACATAACCCCAAATTAAGGTTGCCAAAAGCATTGCCTGTATTCAAAAGACTAGAGACAGTGATTGTTTAGGAAAATGTCCTAAATGTCTGAGTTAAGCCTCTTACAATGTGCGGTGTACAGTGTCTCTGCATTCATTCGCCACCTCTCCAGTTTGGTAACCTCTATAGGGGTGTATAACCATACACCGGCGCTGGATCCTAGAAACATAGGTGCGCTATAGAAAGTGATATATCATGACGTAGGCTGGATAAAGAAACAGTGAGGCAAGCCGATTGCAGTGCAAAATATATTTTCACTCCTACCAGCCAAATCATGTAGTTTTCATGAGCCCTGTTGGAAATATGACTAGGTAGAAAGCTCCTGCATTCCTGTGTCGAGATCTTGAGCATGTGGATATGGAGATTAAATAAAAGGTGTTCAAAATATAGGAGAGTTTTCAATAGGTTTATAGAAAAGACTGCAATCGATGGTAAAATGCATGAGCTGCAATGATTAGGATAACCTACAATTAAAAAAGCATAACTGTGAAGATGAGAGACATGGATACAAAGAACCCCGCCATCTTGCAATTGGCTCACATACCAATCACCCGTTTTAAATGTACAATATCACAATTCAAATTTTAGGGCAAGTCCAGTGAGACTTTCCCCAAGCGTAGGAGTGTTTGGGAATGTTTGTAAGGCATAAAAGAGAGCTCAGTGTGAAAAATCCTGTTTGGAAACGGACATTTCTTCAGCAAAATGTATACGGGTGCAAATCAGTTCATTTCATTTGTATTTATTGAATTCTTGAGCACTTTGAGAAGGAACGTAGGATGCATGGAGAACGGTACATAAGTATTCAAATGAAATTTGGTGACAAAAACAATTCTTGTGTAGTTGAGGACAAAGGGCATGTCAACTCGAAAATACTGAGCAAACAGTCCATAGATACATCCACCAGTCCTTGCAGTATATAACTGGTGGACAGCATAGAATCCTTCTAAAAGACAGAAAGATATTGACTCACAAAAAGTACTTGCAAATCATACTCCAACATACCCATGTAGATGTCCGAGGTTTGGGAATTCACGTACATTCCTTGTAGCACACCTAGGCCCATATTTATACTCTGCGCTGGATTTGCATCATTTTTTTTAAGCAAATCCAGCGCAGTCGTAACTCCATATTTATATTTTGGCGCTAGACATGTCTAGCGCCAAAATATTGCCGCTAACGTCATTTTTTGCCTGCGGAAAATTACCTTGCATCAATAAGATACAAGGTAGGCGTTCCTGGGCAAAAAATGCCTCAAAGGTCCTAGCGCCTTATTTATCCTCCCGTGCAAAAATCACGCACGGGAGGAGGAGATCCTTTAATAATGGCGCTAAGCCTGCTTAGCGCCATTATTTAACGACTGGGTACGGGCAGGCGTAAGGGGACCTGAGGCAGATTTTGCCCATAGGTGCCCTTCCCTGTCCCCAGGGACACCCCCACCCTCCCCTACCCACACCAGGAGGTCACCCATGGATGGGGGACCCATCCTAAGGTAAGTCAGGGTAGGTATTTTTTTTTTCTGTCCAACCCCACTCGAGGGCCCTGACTTGGGGCCTCCTGCACAGCACTGGCCCCAATGGCCCTGCACAGGGGACATTCGTCCCCTGGGCATGGCCATTGGGGTGGTGGGCATGGCTTCTGCCTTTACTAAGACAGGAGCCATGTCCATGGGGCTTGTGTGCCACAAAATGGCGCTACATTGCTTAGAGGCAATTTTTTTGCCTCTAAAAAGTGTAGTGCCATAATTTGGCGCACAAGCCCTGGTTTCCCCTACACCTCCCAGGCCCTGTTAGCATCCTTTCAAAGGACTCTTAACAGGGCCTTAGCGCTGGTTAGCGCCATTCCCTACATATGGCGCCCGGCCGGCATCTAGGAATACGCTAACGCAGGTTTGCGGCAAAAAGTATAAATCTGCCCCTAGACTACTGAGAGAGTCGAAGCTTTCCAGGTGTAATACTGGGAATATCATGTGACCTTTTCAGCTTTCGCCATGCAGAGATGCACCTACAGTAATAACTCCTCCTTTGAAAATGGACCCAGCTTATATTTTTTATTCACATACCGTTCCCCTGATGATTGGGGATATTTCACCAGCCCATTTCAGGGCTTCATCTCTGACCATTTTGAGGGTGGGGTGGGAAAGTTTGTGGGTGTTCACAAACTCTCAAGGCACTCCATGCGTTGATCCACTCGCTCTCTACCCCTTGCAGAGTACAATTACACAGTAGTAAATATATTTGCATCTCTAATGTATCCTTCTGTCGATAGGTTAGAGTCATGGATTGAGGCATTTGCAACTGAAAGCATAGGTTTAGAGTCGTAAATGGCTTGGTGATTCGGGGCGCTGAAGCAGGTAAAGAAGAGGCTTTCCTATATGTGTTTGGTAGTCGCTTTTGTCTGTCCATTAATGTCAGTGTTTGTAGATCTGGAGATCCCAGACAGTGCCATGATGTATCCTACTGTCTCTTCACCTTGCTCACCCATTGAGACCAGAAGGTCATTCAGTTTGTGGAAACTATCTGTATTTTCTGAATTCTACAAAGTCTTTGTACCATCCTGTATGTTCACTGTATCTTAAACAGCTTTGAGGATGAAGACAGGATCAATGTTGTGATTAGGCCAGTACTAAAGCTCATGGGAGTATGGCACTCACTTTAGGGAGTTAGTAACCTGAAGAGCACAGATTAGAATCATGGCTGGTTAACTCAGCCTTCACCTTCTGAGGACGATAACTGAGTAGCACTGAGTTGAGGAATACTGAACACCTCTTATCAGTGCATAAAGAGGGACAGACATTATTAGTGCGCTATGTATGTCCACGGACCTAAATTGATAAATACACATTTGAAGCAGAAAGTATACAAATAGAACTCTGGTTAAGAAAAAATCTTTACAGAGAACTCGAGTACGTTTTAGAAAATTAAATGAGACATATTGCCATTATGTAAACATATTTTCATATTAACGTGCATGTTTTGCAGCGTTATTAACATCTCTCATACCGCTGCTTAGAGTGAAATGCAGTTTAGCTTCAAGGCCATGGCGATAAAAGTCAACATCTTGTTCCAACATGTTCCGAGCACAGGCGTGCAGAGGTTCGTAGCGCACAAAACAGGTGCGGGCGAACGCTGTGACACTGCAGCGTGACCGTCAGGCGTCGTCCGCACTGTCACAGCATGGCAATATATGTTACAAAACTCGGTATGTAAACAAGACTCGTGGATTGTCTGAGAATTATATTTATACACTGTTGCTAAGGCAAGGTGCTGTGTTGTAACGCTACAGCATTGGCCACAGAGGGTACAGCTTCCCTGAGCTAATTTAAGTTTCTGTAGCACAACAGAGAAATAAAGATCAGTGAATGGGTTAAAGTATATCACGCCTGATTTACAGTTTGGCAGAAGGGTTACTCCAACACAAACACGTCAGTTATTTAGTTATGTCCTATGGCACTTGTAATAAGAAGGGCGAGTTGTCCCTCACATTTATAACTGAGTATCACATTTGCCAAACTCTAAATCAGTCATTAACAATCTGCCCTTCCATATTTAGGTCTCTAAAGTGTACATATTCATGTTTTGACAACAAGTAGAAATGACGGTTCCTCGTTATATTCTTTAGATGTGTGTGTGTGTACTTTTGATTATAATGGAACGCAATACGCTTAGGTAAAATATACAGAATTATAGATGGGTAATTGTGAATAATGAGGATGTTCTTCAATGAGGGATGCTGAGTGACACTTGTAAACAAAGAAAGTGAACCCGACGTGAAAAACATTCTTGTTATTCACGTTTACTCATTTATAATTGTATGTTATATATTGTCTACCCAATCCTCTCTTCCCCTACTCAGATGAGCAGCGCAGAGGTAGTAGAAAAACGTGAGGTTCATACATAAAAAGGAATCTAATCCTAACCACCCCATGCCAAAAAATAACGCCTTACCTGACAGCTTTCCACCCACTAAATCTCCCTGTGCAAAACTCTAGCTGAAAGAAAATCAGTACTTGGTTACTGCCCACACTTTCACACCACTTTCAGGACTTTATCTCAGAATACTCTAGCCAAAATATTGTCTGCTTTAAATATAGTGCCCTAGATTTCGTTTTCAAAAATATCATCCCACAAGGTGTAACCCTGAGCTGGAGGACCACCCCTGAACTGGTGGGAAGAAGAGTGGACAAAGGGTGCCAGTCACCGGGGGCTTCCACCTGCCACTCTGAGAAACCACAGAGGTAAGAGAGCCCAGGAAAGGCTGAGGCTTGGCTCTTATCACTGTCGGTGGCCCTTGTGGGCAGAGTTGCCCTTGGATTGGGAACAGGAGTCACACCCCGAGGGTGGAATGGGCCACACCACTACGCTGCCCATGGTGGTACTCTCTGCCTACTGAGATACATCTGTGCATAAAGTAAAGTTAAGTGCTGCACAGATGGGGTCCACAGGTGAGGAGAAGAGAAGTGTTCCCCATTGGTAAGCTCAGTGGGCCCTGAGATAATGGACAGAGGAATCAAACTGGGTTCAGAAAGGCTTAGAACTGGAATGCGCACTTGCTGTTGCGAGCCACGGTCCATGTTCTAAAAGGTATTGATTGGTCTACCCTGGCTTTAGATTGGAAGGGGGTTGTGTTGGACCTGGCCATTTTTGCAGGGTTATACCTGAACTTTTTGCCTTCTTCCTCCTATTTTTTCTGACCTGTTTTTTTTGGCTTTAAGCCTCTGGGCACTTTACCACTGCTAACTAGTGCTAAAGTGCATATGCTCTCTGTCTAAAATGTATTGGAGATTGGCTTTTCCATGATTAGCATAAATGACTTACTAGTAAGTCCCTAGTACAGTGCACCATGTGTGCCCACAGCTTGTGAATCAAATAATACTTGTGGGCCTGAAGTACTGATTGTAGCACCCACATAAGTAGCCCTGTAAGTGTGTCCCTGGCCTCTCATTACA
Source organism: Pleurodeles waltl (assembly GCF_031143425.1). NCBI lineage: Eukaryota > Metazoa > Chordata > Amphibia > Caudata > Salamandridae > Pleurodeles > Pleurodeles waltl. Next base: position 829,064,275 of record NC_090436.1, read on the forward strand.
GTGTCTGTGTGTGCAGTTGTAAAACTGCCATGTCATCCTGGCAAATGCACGGACTTGACAGGCCCAAACCTTCCCTTTTATTACCTGTAATTCACCCCTAAGGTAGGCCCATGGCAAGGTGCAAAATATTTCTAAGGTAGAACATGCACTGGTGTGTTTTACAAATCCTGATAGAAATACTGCTAATTTTATTTTTTCATTTTGCAAGGACTGTCTTTACCACAGGGTAACATGTGTTTCCCTTTGGGAGCACATAGAGGTCTGGAGTTTGGGGTCTCTGAACGCACAATTTAAAAAACATCTTTTAGTGAATTTGGTTTTTGAATTGTAAGTTTGAAAATGCCACTTTTAGAAAGTGGACATTTTCTCGCTTAACCATTGGATGCCTATGTCTGTCTATGGAATACAGGTCTGGGTCAGGATGACGGTTGGGCTGTTCGTGAATTCACTCTAGACAGTCACACAAAGGGAGATGAGGTGTGCCCTGCATTTCCTGATGGGTCTTCCTGAGCTAGAGTGGTGGGTGGAGCTGACACTTGCATCTGAATAGGGCTGTGTCTGTCCTTACACAAAGTAGTCTCCACCCCCCTTGAGTGAGTCTGGGACCAGAGCAGGAAAAGGCAGGGTCTTGTGCACTACAAAGACTTCTAATTGATGTTTGCCTTCTTCAAACACAGAAACGCATATAAGTGCTGGACCTCAGGCACCACAAAGTTAGAACACTTCTGAACTGAGGACATTCTGCCAGGAAGAAAAGCTGGGTGCTGTAGGTGGGACTGCCAATCTGCCTGTTGCTTTACTGTGCTGGCCTGCTGCTTGCTGCTTCTGTCCTGTGACTGAAAAGACTGGACATTGCTGTCTACATCCTGCTTTCCAAGGTTCTCCAAGGGCTTGAACTGAGCATGCCTCCTGTTAAGAAGTCTCAGGGACATCAAAGACTTCATCTGCCAGAGCCTGGGCTCTTCTGCTGAGAGCCCTGAATTGCCAAGAGGTGTCAACTCCAGTCCAAGGGCCCTTGGAAGTGTAAGTTGGAAACCTGAAGGAGAAAATCCTGCTCCAACATGCCGGGGCAGAAAAATCGATGCAGCGCATTTCCAGCAACTGAAGAATCGACACAGCAAATGTCTTGTGGCTGCAGAATCGACACAGCACTTATTTCACTGTGGCTTCATCAACACAGGGCATCTGGATTATCCATGCAACGTCCCCTGGGCGTCAATCTGTCATTGATACTGAATCACAGTAAGGAACCAAGGCTGTGTGCCCAGAAATCAATGCATCACCTTTTCTGTGAGGAAAGAATCAATGCATCACCTCCCCTGCCAGTAAGGAACCAATGCATCGCCTCTCCTGTGAAGAAAGAATCAACAGATCACCTCCTCTGTGCAGTAAGGAACTGACACATCACTTTCCTTTTCAGTGCCTCACCTCCCCTGTGGCCCACATCATCTTTGTTTTTTACAATTAAATCTAGCGCAAACTAGTGGAGCACTTTACATGAACACCAGTTACATCACACAAGACATTCATTTCAGATTTTTATAGGCACGTGGAGATTAAGTGATTTGTCCTGGATCATAGGATGATAAGCTGACATTGAACCTGGTTACCAAGTTCCAAAGTCAACATCTCTGACCCCTTTATTGAAAGATGTTCTAAATATTCCTTCAGTTTTGGTAAATTTACTGCAAGTAGTCCCAAAATCCTCTGCTTTTTGGTATGTTGTGTTTTTCAAGCACATACTGGCCATTAAGAATGTGTACAACATTGTCCGTTATAGATGCCTGACTCCTGAAGGTGCCTCAAATTCCTAGAGCCAGATGTGGGAAGAAGATTGTTCTCCCATCTATCCCTAAACTTTGAAACTCACTGCCCTTGGCATTAAAGAGTCTTGACAAGGAGACACTGTTTAGGAAACTACTAAACTCCTGGCTCTTTTCCTACTAATTAGGATCTCTTAATCTGGTCCCCTGTCAGCTTAGATGCAACTCTATGGCTCAACAGCACTGGGAAGCCTTAGGGAAGCCATGGGCTTTAGCAGTTCGAATGGAATAGAATGGAATGTAACATTTCCTAACTTTCATAACAGGAAGTTTCTATTTTATTAAGGACACGGAGGTGAGGTTATGCTTTAGTCTTTACTTCACTATTCAACATTTTCATTAACTGCCATTTAACAGCAGCCATTGAACATCAGCAAAGGTAAAACTAATATTCCCAGAAGGCTATGGTATAAAAAAAAACAACAATATCTAATCAGAGTCAGGCAGTCTTAACTTAATCCCTTGTCGATGTCTGTGCTGCCTTTTTTCTTTGCACAAGTCAAGCCACTGTCTATTGTTCACGAACCATGTTTGGAAGAATCATTGCCTAAAATAAAGATAACAAAGAAAATGTTTTGTCCTGAGCTTGCCTCAGTGAAAATACAATTGCAGCATACCGGAGAATGTCAATCAATAGCCCATTGAAATGGAGCGTTTGGAAACAACAATATAACAACCAGTATCAAAAGATGAGTAACAACATTTCCAAATGTACAATATAACATGCTTAGTTAGGGAGATACATTTACTTAGTGATAGCGGGGAGGGAGCATGAGTTACTTCCCCCGAGAAAGATGATCCTCGCCTCTGTGTCCTTAATAGACTTGAAACTTTCCGTTATGATAGTTAGGACATTTCACATTCTACATCAGGGCCTGAGACTGGGCTACATTTGTCACCCTTTTGAAGCAGAACCACTTAAAAGTGGAGTCCTACGACCAATCAGTGGCGTTCATGATGTCCTTGGAATGCATTGAAGGCCATTGCTCCTCTTGCTGAATGCGCTCCAAACATTCCCACATTGATACTCGCTTCTTGCATGACCCATCAAACCGACCTAGCAATCGTGGGTGAAGACACTGCTTTATGTGGCCTTCTTGAGGCAATCAATAGTTGTCTTTCACCCAGGGGACAGAACTCCTCTGTCATCTCCTCATATGCCTTCAAGCATTGCACCACACACAGTTTTAGGGTATCAGGAAATTCCAGGTAAGAAATAATGCAGGTATGGGATTTAGCAGGTCTGCTGACTGTCAAGGACACCCACGGTGGGGAGAATACTCTACCTGTCACGTCCATGACACGGACATCCAACACACTACGACAAGATACTGGGCATAGCAACATGGACAATTTAGCTGCAAGTTCCTTCGTTGAAAGAAACCTGTTAGGTTGCCAGGAAAGAAAAAAATTAAATACTTGATTAGCATCCCACAAAGAAGAGCACCGGGGTTGCAGTGGCAACGAGAGCCGGATTCCTTCTAACAGCCTTCGTACAAAAGGGTGCTCACCTATTAGGGCACCATCCATCGGCATGTGGGCTGCCTAAACTGCTGAGCAGGATGTGTTGATGGATCTGTATGCCAAGCCATCAAGCCTAAAAGTCTGACAAAACATTTAGAACTTGGACTACATCTACAGCCATGGAATCCAGGTCCAGTCGTATGAACCAACCCATCTCGTCCAGGCCGATCTATCTTGATGGGGCTGTCTACCCAGGCCTGGACAAAAGGACTTCAGCCTGTCTCAAAAGTCCCACAATTTGCCAATGTAGCCAGTAATCCACCATGCCAGTAGTCGAAGAGAGCCGTCCACCACTGGGCAGTGTAGCATCAGGTTCTGATCGAGAAGAAGGTTCTGAACCCTGGGGAGAAGGATTGGAGAATCCCAGGAAAGTTCCATCAGAACTGGGAACCAATCTTGCGATCTCCAAAAGGGCTTCACCAACACCATATCTGCCCATTGCCACCTGGCTTGGGCCGTGACCCTCGTGATCATTGCAAAGGGCAGAAAGGCATGTCCTTTCTCATGGGACCAGTCCTGGAAAAAAGCATCTGTTGCTAGTGCTAGAGGATCTGGTCTGCAGCTGAAGAACTGGTCCAGTTGATGATCCAGTCTTGACACAAAGAGGTTCACCCAGAAGAGGCCCCACATGTCTACTAGCTTCCAAAAAGCTTTCGGATTCAATTTCCATAGGCTTGCATAGTGGAGATGTCAGGAGTGCCAGTCTGCAACCCTATTCGCTTGATCTGGGAGATATTCGGCTGTGACTGAGACGTGATGGTCAAGGCAATGCTGCCAGAAGTCATTTGCCAAGTCTGACAGGACTTTCAATCTGGTGTCCATGAGACAGTTGATGTAACATACCACTGATACATTGCCCATCTTGAGGAGGATGCAACATTGAATTCTGTCCTTGGTCCAGCAACAAACTGCAAAGGAGCCCGCCAGGAGCTTCAGAATTTGATGTGTAACTTCTGTTCTTGCTGTGAACAACTTCCTCCTGTGAAGAAGTCTCCACATCTTGCGCCCCAGATAGATATGCTGGCGTTGAATTCTATGATAAGATCTGGAGTGGGTCCAAAAATTGCTCTTACGTTCCGTGTCTCCATGTGAGAGAACCACCACTGGAGTTCCTCTTTTACCTCCTCCAACTGTTAGGACTTGCACTCACACACATACGCTTTTTTCTGCACCCTCACAAAATAAATCAGCATGTGTGAAGAACAATGAAACATGTCATGAATGTGTTTACAGCACATCACTTCCCTGTAACGTGTGAGGAACACTACATTGCATGTTTGTTTATATTGATAAAAGCAAGTGTTGTTCCATTTGTGAACTGTGTGCCAAGTGGTTTATGGAGACATCGAATTCCTTCATATGAATCATCAGAAATGTTTGATGACTCATCACCAGATTTCCTTCATAGGAATCATCAGAAGTGATTGATGACTCATCACCAGCATGTGTCTGATGACTCATCACCAGCCTATAAATAGAACTGCCAAGGTGTTCCTCGTGCTTGGCTTTGAGTCTTCCTTTGCTCGCAGGTGTTCCCAGTTCAGTTGGAGTTCCGTGATTCTTTCAGGAGTCGTCTTTTCAGTGCGAGGCTTCATCAGAGCTTCCCTCTCTGGAGTGGATTACTTTCGCAGCGGCCAGAGCATTTACGAGCAGTATTCCATCTTCCTCAAATAATTGAAACATTCCAGGAGAAGTCGGTTTGTGAGTAATTCCCCTCTCGTTTCCCTGTAATCAGCCTTCTTGAGGTTAGTGACCTTTTGGTGCATTATAAAGAACATTCGTTGATCCTTAGAAACCCGTGGTTACAGACTATTTTCCAAAGACAGCTTGAGAAGTATTTTTAAAAGCAGGATTGAAGTTAAGTGTTGAGAGCTCCTGAAAGCATCACTCGATATCTATGCGAACTTAAACGTTCATTCTGATTGTTTTGGAGCAACTCTATTGTGGGAAAACGAATAACAAAAGACAAATTCATAAGTTTGATTTCATAACGATTTTTTGTGAGTTACAAAAGCGTGCTTAATAGTTGAGCAATCGAGCGCTAATAATGATTGTGACTTTGCTGAAAGACTAGGTGATTGCCCAATTGAATGATAATAATTATTGTTATTTTGCTGAAAGACTCTGTGATATTTGTAGTGTTCTTTTGTTTTTGATTTGTTTTTGGTCTTAGAATTCCTGCACCAAGCTCTGAGGCAACTTTCTTTAGAGCAACAGTGACGCTCCTTTGTGAACAAGTGTTTTCTTTCTCTTCCGTTCCCAAATCCCTGTTCCTTTCAGATATGAAAGAATAGTATTCAGGGGTGAAGGTTTTATTCCCTTCGCTCCCGCGGAACCTGGAATTCAGGTGAGTGGACATGGTCTTGTCACTGACAAAGGCACTTTCTGTGAGTACGAAAGGCCCTTTCTCCAGTGGTTGGCTTTGAGACACTGTGCCCGGTAGTGCAAGGGTCCCGGAAAGGTCGCCTGGTTGGAGGATGACAGCAGTTCCACAAGCTAGGTAATCTGTCAAAGAGAAGTGACTGGTTTGGAGAGAGTTTGCCTCAGCTTGTGCTGAATCTTAGCCTTCATCCAGGAAGGGAGACTCAATGTAGCCTTTGCAGAGTCTATTTCGAAATCTTGAAAGGAAGCTGACTGGGACAGAGCAAGGAGGGACTTGCTCTTATTGATCCCAAATCCCAAGCTCTCTAGGAGGTTCACCACTGATTGCAACTGAGAGATGAGTGTTGTTGAGCACTGGTTCATGATGAGCACGTCGTCCAGGTAGACTATAATTCTCAATTCTTGTGCGTGCAGGTTTTTCACCACCGGTTTGAGGACTTTCGTGAAGCACCAGGGTGCAGAGGATAGCCCAAATGGAAGGGTAGTAAATTTGAACGTTTGGTCTTGCCAGTCAAATTGAAGGAAGTGTGGGGTGGGAAGAATAGGATTGTAAGATATGCATCCTTTAGATCTAGGCGTACCATCCAATCAAAGGGTTGGAGTATGCCCCTCAGCAGCTGGAGTCCTTCCATCTTGAAATGTCGGTAAACCAACCATTCATTGAAGTCTTGAAGATTTATCACAGGTCACTGGCCTCCATCACACTTTTCGAACAAGAAGATGTTGCTGATGAACCAGCAGGGGTGAGAAGTCGTCTGGCAGATGGTTCTTTTGTTGATGAGGCCTTGACCTCTATGTTCATGTGATCTGTCTCTGTAATGGAAAATGTGAGAGGATGTGGAAAGGTTGTCTGTCGTGGGGATTCACAGACTTCTATGTGGAACCCTTGGAATGTCTGGAGAACCCAAGCATCCACGCTGGTAAACATAGTGCCAACTTGCCTCCTACTTTTAGTTGGAAAGAAGAGCGAACACTCACTGTTGGAAGAGGTGTTGTAGGCTCGTCCTTCAATTCTGTCTCTGCCCCAGAAACTTTGACCTCTGGTGGGGTAGAAGGTCGTGAAGCAGGCTTGATCCTGATACTGCCCGCGTCAAGACGTTTTTCCTGGCATGAGCGCCAGGAGCGATCTATTCCTTTTTTGCGATCCTTAATGAATTTTTCCAGAAAAGTGACCATGCGGAAATCAACTTCCAGAGTCTGGGTGACCCTGCACTCCAAGGTGGGCCGGAAGCATTTGACGCTTAAGCAGCTGCATGCTTCTTTCTCTAGAGGTTTACGTATGTGGCTTGCAATGTATTTTGCCACTTTGTCAGCCGGGGTCGACTCCGCAAATCGCAGGTGGATAATATCTTCTGGGTCTAGCATATCTATCGGTGGTTTGGGGGCCCCGTCTGGTACAGGGGGTCTGCTACCTCTTGGTCTGTGAATCACCATGTGAGTCTTCCACTCCAGCCATATCAGGAGAACTTTGTTGAGGTGGCTCTCATCATTGGGCCTTGATGCTTCCAGATGGGTTGGGTGTTTGCTAGAAAGAATCTCTTGAGGTGTACAAAGGTATCTTGGTCTGCCTCCGGGAATTTGCATTTTTGTGCATAGTGGTTCTGGGTCAAGAGTGACTTGACACCTGGCATACTCATCCGGCACCTGTCTAAAGAGGGTTTGTTCAAAGGGGCAATTGCCACTGCCACAGCCCTGTGGGTAGAGGTGTCCTCTGCGATAATAGGGTTGGGCCCTGGGACAGTGTCCCTGAAAGTGTCTCATGGCAAGATAGTAATGGCCCGGAGGTCAAAGAAAAACAGAGCAATCCCTGGGGCAAGCACGGTTCCTAATAAAACAGATCCTGGCGGTAGGCTGGGGGATGGTAGGCCACAGGGGTTGAAAAACCAATTGAATTACAGACCCCAAAGCACGGTGTGTAAGTCTCCAGGCACAGGGATGGCAGAAGACAGTTTTCATGGTGCGTGCTTTCAGTTTCAATTGAAGCTGACAGACATGTGACACAGTAACAGTGAAAGCATCAGTGGGACGATCACTGCTCAACAATACCGCTACCAGGTGTTAGAAGTCCCCACCATGTCACAGCCCCCTCATGCGTCCCTCAGAGTACAGGCAACCATGTAAGGAGCGTTCCTGCGACAACTGACGGGGAATCTGGCGGAGAAACATAAGTTAAGGTAACAAGCGTTCAAGTGTGAATAACTTTGCCTTTAATTACAATGACAGTACAAAGGCAATAACCAAAGCAAGCTAAGCAGAAAAGAGAGCAACACTTATCGTGCCTGCAAGCAGCAAAGAAAGAGGCAGCACAGATATCGACAAGGGACTATTTTCAGATTGCCTGACTCTGATTGGATATTGTTTTTGTTATACCATAGTTTTCTGGAAACGTTAGTTTTAACATAGCTGATGTTAAATGGCTGCTTTTGAAAATGTTGAGTAGTGAAGTAAAAGACTAAAGTATAATCTGAGCCTGACATAGAATAGGTATCTGAAGGATATTGAGACCTCTGTGACAAGGCTGAGATGCTACTGCAGATTAGGGACAGGGGATGGGAAACTTTGTTCAAGAAGAAGAGTTGCTTGTAACGTAACATTTGGCAAATGTACAAATACCATCTCACTGGCATGTCCAATGTTCGCTGTAAATGCTCTAAATCGGATCTTAGTGTCTCGTAACAAGACCTCCATGGACTCGCAACTGTTTGAGGAATCTCATGCAATTCAGATTCAGCGAGACAAAAAAGATGGTGGCTGTTTCTCAGACCAGCCATGTGGTTCTCATTATGCTTTGTCTTTGGGAGATTCTTAGGGCAAAGAAGGAAAGTGTTCATCTGTATCTGAGGGGATCGTCAAATAACCAATTGCAACACATTAACTGTTTCCTATTAAAGTTTGGGTTGGTTACTTCAGTGAATGACAGTTTGCATTCTTAAATGTTGACAATTTTACTAAGGAAAAATCCACTAGTATGTCTTATTTTAAATTGGACACTATGAAGATTCCACCTCAAATAGACTTCAATTGTTGGTAAAGATGATTACGTTTCAAAACATACTGTTTATATAGCAGTTTTTATACAAATTAATAAAAAAATTATTTATTCACTTTTTTCAGCTCAAGTTGGATGTTGAAAGGCGATTTATCATACAAATAGAGGATCTTATTTTGTGCAGCAATGGTGCCTTCACAATGCAGCATATACAGCGCTGTGTGCCCAATTTGTTGATTGGACAATGTTGGGATGGAAAACCGCCTTTGCATGGTGATACATGTGCATCCCTGTCCTGTGCCCCAACTGTAATGATCCCTAATGTTGATTTTTGATGTCATGGGTGAACACGGATCTTGCGTGTGCGCCAAGAGATATGCCTGCCTCACTGATTGCAGCCTTTTTGGACCAGGATGGGAGCCGAATGCGCTACCCTCATAGTTGGGGAAGGTTAATTACAGCCTTTGCCAAGAGTTAAGATGCACAAGCACTCTGGTGGCAGCATACTGTGTAGGGATCACTAGGAGTGAACAGGTTCTTTTTTACCTTTGTCACTGGAGTGAAGCCTACAGCTCACTCACTTTAAGTTCTGGTGCTGTGTACATAACTCACTCTTGGCCTACATCGGTTTTGTGTGTAGTGCTGCCCAGTGGTTTTTGGTATTCATGTGCTGGATGTATGTGTAGCTGTGAATGGTACAATACAGGGATAGTGCAGTAATGTGCAGTTTGTGTATAGTATTTACATGTGTTGGGTGTATATGTGTGACTGTGAATGCTACAATACATGCAGGATGTAGTGCTGTGCAGTGCCTGCATGTTACATGTATGTGCGGGGTGTATGCATGCTTGTGAAGGGCACAATAAATGGATGACTCTGAGTTCCATTTTGAGAGACCCAAAGCTGAATAGAGAAACATGAGAGAGGAGGTAGGGAAATACTCCAAGAAATATTTGTGTATTGCAGCATTCCTGTAAGCTGGGTGGAACACACTGGAAAAGGGGAGGGACAGACTTTCCAGTACACATGAACAGGTTCTCTTTGATTCAGAGAGAGATCAGTTGAATGGTACCTGGGCACATATCAGGAAGGAAGGGGAACTGATAAGAGAATCATAAAGAGCAGGGCAGAAACCTTGGGGTAACCCTTTAAAACTCTTCTCACTGTGGCTGACATCCAGGTATTAACTTCTAGCCACTTCCAGATTTGGAGTCACTGATGCTGTGACAGACTGGTAACTGGAGGAAGAGAGAACAGAGGAGAAGGCACTTCAAAAGGAAGCAAACCATAAACATAAACTTCAAAGATTCAGGGCCTGATTTAGATTTTGGCAGTAATGGTCTCACTGTCAGTTTGCTCATGGAAACCCCGCCCGCCGCCTTGGTGGTCCACCTGCCGTATTTAGAAGTTGGTGGTCTCATAGACTTTAACCGCCCTGAGTCCCTCCAACTCCGCCAAGGAATCCCATCCGCTGTCACAGTGCCAAAGGAAAGAATGGTTGATGGCAGAACTCCAGCCACAATTACCGTCAAGCAGGTTTGGATGTGCCAAACCGCAAAGCAAAAAGTGTTGGTCCGACCTCCACTTCTGACTTGGCAGATTGTGGAGAAAAGGGGGTGAAAACTTACCATTTCTCTCAATTCTCCCTCCGTTCCTGGCTGGTCAGGACAGGACAGGACCCTCCATTGCTGCTGCTACGTGACCCCAGAGAAAACACGACCCCTTCCCCCCCCATCGCTGGACACGAAAGTAGGCAACTTGCATTAGCTGTGTAAAGGGGGGGTTCACTGCACATGGGCATGGGACCACAGTAGACATATACATGTAACAAATTTTTTTAACTACTGTGACATGCACATGTTGGGGACATGGGTGGGCCAGACATGCGTTGGGACACACTGGTACACAACACATATCGAACACATACACAACTGCCATTATGGCATCAGTATTCATTGCCAAATGAATGCTGACAACACAACAACAGTACAATCACACTTGCCAACTGTGCACATTGCATGGGGACATATACCTGTCATGTTGTGCTTGGCTTATGTGTGAGAATCAAAAAGTGTATATGTGTGTGCGATGTGATTGGCTGGGTGAGGTGGAGGGAGGTGTAGTGGGTGACGGAGGCTGTGTCAGTATGTGTGCCACTTGCATATGGCATGGATGTTGTGTGTTGTGTTGTTTGTGCCACATTCAGGTGAATGCTGTATGGCGGTCGCTGTTGTGATGTATGTAGTTGTGCATGTGTGTGCATGTGTTTGTGTAGGTGAGTGTTTCTGTGTTGTGGTTGTGTGGGTGCCAAGTCACTAGTGTGTGTATGTTGTGTGGTGGCTGTGCATGTATGTGAGTTTGCGGCATGTCGGTATTATGTTGTGGCCTCATGGCAATGGATAATGGTGTGTTGTGTTTTGTGTGATGCAGGGGGATGTATATGTGACGGGGAGAGTTTGGGTGTGTCATTGTGTGTTTAACTTACCTCTATTCCATGGCCACTGGCATTGTCTGATGTCCATTGGTCCAGCAATGTCTTCCCTCCGTCAGCAAACTGCCATCAGTACATCACGTGTACAACAGTAACACCTAAATACGGCCGGAGGGAATCTGCTTGCCTTACGGTTAGAAGAGCACTCCGTCGTGCCGGTCTTCAGCTCAGCCGCAATACATCTAGATACGGCAGACAGGAGACCGCTGACATGACGGTCTTTTAGGCCCTGCCACCAACGCAGATTGATGATAATATCGCCAAGATCTAAATCAGGCCCTCAGTCTCTAAATCACATTTGGTGTCTGGATATTGACCGTAAGAAAGGGGAGCATGAGACCCTCAGAATTGTCAACTTTCAAGCAGCCAGTCAGACTGTGTGAGGAGAAGAAGCTTCATACAGCAGCTTCTGTCCATCATCTGTTTTTTTGCATTTGTCACCCTAAGTGGGAAGGGTATGCCCAGATGTGGGTCCTGTGCTCACTGTGCCACCAGATTCAAGCTAGCCTGGCTGATGAAGGGTGATAACCTGAAACCTGTCCCAGGATGAGTGTTTCCTGTATAGGGAGGTTCTGGCCTGGCATTTGGGCTGAACTGTTTGAACAGGGAGCAGAGTCAAGACTGCTTTGCATATGGCTGGGTCAAAACTGGGATGGCATGGTGAGCAAAAGAATGATGGATTTAACCCAGATCTGTGACTGGGGGTGAGGGTTTTAAAGTTTCAATACTCCATCCTTCATCTTGTTGTGTTGCTAATTTTGCCCTAAGTGGTCAGGGTATGCCCAGACATAGGTCCCTTGATCACTGTGCCACTGGATTCAGGGAGTGATAACCCAAAACCGGTCCTAGGATGCTTGTTTCTGGTCTATGGAGGACCTGGCCTGGCAGTTCAGGCTGGATTGTTTCCATAGGGAGCAAGGTCAAGACTGATTTGCATATGGCTTAGCCCAAACTGGGGTGGCATGGCAAGCAAACGAATGATGGATTTAACCCAGTTCTGTGACTGGGGTGAGTGTTTGAAACGTTTCAGACCTCTGTCCATCATCTTGCTGTGTTGCTATATCCCCTATGTTTAGCAACAATTCTGTCAATTCAATGCCCAAAATCAGGCCATTGTGAAGAACTAAGTTTTACTCTTCTAGAAAATGATTAGTGGTCGATGCAGCCATTAATTCTAGAATAGGTTTTCTAAGCTGGTTGACTAGGCACCCAAATTAGTTTGCTTCACAGAGCAAAAAATGCAGGGTCTTTACTGCCTCCGATAGCAAAATTCACGTATTGTGGGCAGAAGGAAACACTGCTGAACTGTGAATAACCTTGTGCCCCAGTATTTGTCCAGCGGCATCTTACTATACAACCCAGCATACACACTTCGTAGGAAACATAAAATAATTTTATACTGCAATCTTTAATATTGAGTTCCAAGACTGGCAGAGCCTTCTGTATACAAGGGCCAATAGTTTGGACATTGTTCCTGTCACCCCTTAGATATTCACACAAGTATCTTTCAGTTTAGTAAAGCACTCAAGCCGCATCTGTTCTGGGCATCTGGCATTAATACTAGGATCAAGATCCCGCAGTTGGTAGTGAGCGCTATGTAAATGTTATGATGATGTTAACTCAGTTTCTCTTATTCGACAGAAATCTTTACTGCCTCCACATGCCAGTGCCAATTTAGGCCTCCAATCTGAGGGCGTGCAAAACGTTAATTGAACAGATGTTGAAATTATAAATTTAGCGGATTTTATTACCTGGTGCATGTTTGCAGGTCAGCCCTGACACAATTTACTGGGTGATAACAAGTCGAGTAAACATAGACATGCTGATTTTGGCGCTGTGTGCCGCATTTCAGGGCAAAACTCGCAATTCCTTTTATTTATCGCGCCCAATAAATAACAAACCCCATGTTATCATTATTTATCGGATGCGATGTATAATGATGCAATTATGATGAACTTTTAATTGAAGCCCTACTATTCTATGCAAAAATCTGCTTCTTATTCATTTCAACACTGCGACAAATACTTTTCCATTCATATTTTAACCACCCTTGATTACTTCTCTGCCTTTTATGATAGGCTCCCTTTCTAAAATATTATTCCCAAGCGCGAAACGTTCCGTTTACATTTAATGCTTCTATTATATCTTTTTTTTACAACTTTGTGGTGACTTCTATTTCACTCCCACGTTCTATTTTTCGTGTTGGCCTAAGCCGAAGCCTTTTCGTTTTCATAAAATTATGTATTTTATATACTTACTTACAGAGACTTTAAGCCAGCCCTCTTCATTAATTAATTTATCAGTTACGTCATTCACATTATTCTTCGGCTCAGTAAAGCATAAGGGCGGAGAAGCGTTGGACCCCCATCAGCAGCGGCAGCTGCAAAACCTTTCAAAGAAAAGGATAATAAACTATGCTTATTATCCTTTTCTTTGAAAGGGGTGGGGCCACGGGGGTGACGTGCACTGAGGGGTGGTGCACAGCATTCCCCCTCACGGCGCATGTATGTTTGGCCGACCGTCTCGAGCCACCCAAACACACATGCGCATTCATGCATGCACAGACATACACACACACCCCCACACAACACCCCCCACCCCCCTCCCCTGTCGGAGCACCTGACATACCTGTTGTGAGGGGGTCCTCGGGCAGGAGATGGGACGGGGCGCTGCTGCCTCCAGCAGACCACATCGCCAGACCGTATCATGGCTCATGATACGGTCTGCGGTGGTCTACTGGTGTGGTGCTGCTGCTGGCAGCAGCGCCACCTTACCGCCATCCGCCAGTATGGCCACAGCCGGATTTCCGCCATCCTTCTGGCAGAAATCCGGTTGTCGTCATAATAGGGCGGACGGCTGCTAGCCCCGGCGATGGTCTTTCGGCGTCTGTCGCCACGGCGATAGGTGGTTTTTACCACCAGGGTCAAAATGACGCCCTCTGTCTTTCATGCCCTACGTGCCATATGCTAGGGAATTATAAGTAAGTCAGTCTCTGTTAATTGGGGATAGTCAATTTGACATATACTTTGTAAGGGGTTAGGACACTCGCACTGTGTTCTGATTAGCAGGCCTCAGTGCACTCTCAAAGTCTAAAACCATCAGTATCAGTTCAAAATTGTGGGGGTGAACAGCCAAAAAGAGGTATTTCCTTAAATAACCCCCTTCTCAGCAGGCAACAACATTAAGGGGGTCATTTTGACCCTCGTGGTAAAAACCGCCTACTGCCGTGGCGACGGCCACCAAAAGACCACTGCTGCGGCTACCAGCCGTCCTCCCTATTATGACCACAGCTGGATTTCTGCCAGAAGGATGGCGGAAATCCGGCTGTGGCCATGCCGATGGATGGCGGTAAGGTGGCGCTGCAGCGCCCCGTCCCTTCTCCTGCCGGAGGACCCCCTCACAACAGGTAAGTCGGGTGCTCCAACAGGTGGGGGGCGGGGGTGTTTTGTGTGTGGGGTGTGTGTGTGTATGTTTGTGCGTGCGTAAATGCGGGTGTGTGTTGCGTGTTGTATGTGTGTGCATGAATGGATGTGTGAGTGCATGTATGTTGTGTTGTGTGAATGTGTGTGTGCTTGTATGTATGTAAGTGTGTGTGGATGTGTGTGTGAATGGATGTCTGCATGCGCGGATGACTGTGGGAATGAGTGTGTGAATGCGTGTGTATGTGTGTGAATGAAGGGGGGTCTGGAGAGGGAGGGGTGGTGGGGGTGAAACCTGGGAAGGGTGAGGGGGGCGGGGAAGACCCCCTATCAGTGACAGGAAAGGAATTAAAATGGCTGTCCTGTTCACTGACTATGTCCCAGGTTTGGGAAGGCCACAGTAAGGGCATATTGCTCATGCATCTATGCCCACACATACAGTATAGTGCACCCTGCCTTAGGCCTGGTACACCTGCCAGAGGTGTGCCTTACCTATAGTGCATGCAATGGTAGTGAACAGGGCACATAGGCTGTGTGCCATGTTGAGTTTGTCTTTTAGGATTGCATCAGAACACTCAACTTGCAATGGTAGAGCCATGCCTTGAGTACCTAAGTACCATTTACTAGGGACTTATAGTGGCAGCTAAAGGTGTTGCCGATTGTGCCAATGCATCATAACAGTTGTAGAGAAAGAGATCTGGCCCAGGGAGCCTGGTTAGCAGGGGCCTTGAACACTAACCACTTTGAGACTACATCATATACCATATAATACAACTACAGTGGTACAGATGGAAAATCTTTGAAAAAAGAGATCTCAATACTCAAACTCACTGTTTTTTGTTGTTTGAGTATTGAGATCTCTTTTTTCAAAGATTTTCCATCCCGGCCACTGTAGTTGTATTATATGATTCACCCAGGTCCTGGTGGCTACTAATGGGTTACCCTCTGTGTATTTAATTACATCAAATACCAAGCAAAAGGTGGGGGCTAACCATGACAAGAGAGGCCTTTTTTCACAGATGCCAAACTGGCTTAAGACTGGGGATCAGTTATTTAAGACTGTTGATTGATTTATGACACTCTTGAAGGATTTATGGTCTGTATCAATGATTGGTTACTGTCATGATGATTTATGACCATCCCATGATTTATGACATAGGGCCTGATTTAGATCTTGGAGGTAACAGTTCCGCTGTCGATTTTCCGTCAGATTTCGTGTCCACTGCCTTGACGATCTGCCCGCTCTTTTTAGATGTTGGCGGGTCCATAGACGAAAGACTGCCGCCGAACCACCATCAGCACCATGAATCACCACCCATGCTGATGGCACCGCAGGCAAAAGCAGCAAGACTTCAGCCAGTTTTACCACTGAGCCAATCATGATGTGCCTTCACACTGACACAACTGTGGGGGCTAAACCTCCACACCTGAGTTGGCGGATTGGGAGGGATAAAAGGATGAAACTCACCTATTAATGAGTTTTCTCATTTCCTGCTACCATGAACCTGGTTATACAAGTCCTGCCATTGCTGCTGCTCCTGGACCAAGGCAAAAATCACACCATCGTTGCCAGAACAGAAAGTAAGTCACTGTGTTATCTGTCATCCTCTGAATTGTCAGTGTACATTAGCATAGGACTCGTGCATGTATAACAAATGCTTGCAAGCAAGAGTACAAGGATGTGCAATGCATATGTCTGTTATGTCGTAGTTAGAAAAATGTTTCAAAATACACCTCGATATATCAGAAACACTCACCAGTTTGTTCCTAAGTGTCTTCATGGTAATGGACACCTACACAAAAAGTCATATCAATCCCAACTCGAAATGTGTCCATACCTGTGTGTGCAATAACTTTCCCTAAACTATCATATCATAAGCAGAAACAGTGTACCCAATAGGAACTACATAAATCGATGATAATATAGCAATTGCACTACAAAATGCTACATATGGGTGTACACAGAATATACAACCAATGTTAACTATAAATTGCAAACATGTCAGAGATGAAGGTCACATGTCTCTTTGGTTTGTGCAATTTATGACAAATATTAGATGTCATTTAACTTATCTGTGTTATGCATATATGTATATTATAGACACATTATTTTAAAATAAACATCCATCCATTCCCGAGTCATAAAAACAGAAACATGTATAATTTGGTGTAAGTGTCAATTAACATGATGAATGCTTGCACTAACATGAACATGTCCATCACAAATGTACAACACTAATGTATGCATTCCAAAGATATCTAAAAATGAAAGCCTTTGCTTGTCACTGTTACAAATGAGGGTATGTGCATGACACACACATTAGCAGAAATAACACCACCAGCAAACAATAAAAAACAATCCAAAAAATAAGGCCAGGACAAAGGCATTGTCAAACAAAAATATATATAATGACACTGAGTAAAATTTCCCAAAATTCAGTTTCAAAATAAATTGTAGAAGAAAGGGTCAAAGCCCAAATGTCCAAAGCCTGGGTTGCATGCCCAGTGTTTACCTCCTATTCCCACTGCCAGAATCAACCTCCTCCGAAATGGGCATCTATTAGGCAGAGAGTAGGCACCTCAATGATTTTACTTTGAAGGTGCTCCTTGGGCTTGGGAGGGATGCTTGGATTTGGGAGGGGTGGGTTTGTGTTTGGAAAGGGTGGGTTGGGATGTGAAAGGGATGGTTTGGGGTGTGGAAGGAGTGGAAAGACGTTCAGGAGGGGTGGAGCTATGTTTGGGAGGGATGGTTTAGGATGTTGAAGGGGTGGGTTGGGGCTGTGGAAGGGGTGGAAAGATGTTTGGGAGGGGTAGTTTGGGATGTGGAAGGGGTCAGGGCCATGGCAAAAAAAGGTCTACCTTAGGAAAATGGGTAGGGTGGTTGGCAGGGAGATTGGGCTGGGAGGCAGAGTGGTAGTGTCTAATGTGCATGTGTCTGTTGATGGTGTCGGTGCCTGTGGGTCTGGTTTATATGGTGCACGTGTTGGTTTGGCGCTCTTACTGGGTGTCTGTTGTATGGGTAAGTGTGGACATAAATGTACAGTGTGTGTAATGTGCAATGTATATGTGTGTGGGTGTGCTGTGGAGGTGCTGAGTGTGGTTGTGGTGCCTGGGGAGATGCTGGTGCATGTGTGTGTGTGGTGGGTGTAAATATTTGTGTCGTAGTGGGTGTTGTGTCAATGTGTGGTGGATGTGGATGTTTGTGTCATGGTGATTGTTGTGTCTGCAGGGGTGGTGGTGGGTGTGGAGTTTGTGTCTCGGAAACAGGTGCAGGGCAGGATGTGTCTCCAGCAAAGGGACCCCATCCCTTTTGTGGGGGGTGGCCATGGCCAACTGGGAGGAGGAGAAGGAGGGTGGAGATGGAAACGTGGGTGGAAGATAATGATGCAGGTGTAATTGTTGAACTAGGGTCTGCCATCACGAGGGACTGGTCTTCTGTGGAGGCCTCAGAAGATGATGTTCAGTCGCTGGTGGACTCCATGCCAGTCCCTTCATCCTTTGTGGCACTGGGTTCATCAGTGTTGGTGGTGTCTGCACTGCTACCACACTGCCCAGCTTCTTTCCCGCCGACGTGGCTGCTGTCATCTTCGCCTGACCCAGAAAACACAGATAAAACATTTTGAGTGTACCTGTGCAAATAGAATGAAACATGAACTTTGCTCACAAAACATTTGCCAATTCTACATATTAAACCAGCTTCAGACCCTCAAACTTGACTTCTTGTTTATCAGCATCTCATGCATGTAAGGAAGATACCCACAAACCATTTGCTCACAGTCTAGAAATTCCCCATTCTAGTTCCCATATCATGTATGCCTTTTGTCTCTCATCCACTTTTATTTCTCTGCATGACAAATGGCTTTGACAGCATGAGTAAATACATAGGCCTGGATACCTTCCTAACCCACCTCAGTACAGAGCAAAAACATAGCCACATATCCAAAACAGTCATGTTTTGGACCTGATATTGACTTATCCAGATGGAACAATCCAACATATATGTGATGTAACCTTCCATGTTCAAATGCTCTTTAAAGTATCACTTTTTTCACTATCATTGATTTCTCATCTGGACATAACTAAGGACTCATATGTCATTTGGGGTACATGTAACTCTGTCACCAATGGGAACACATTCCTACATGTTTCAATCAATACACCTTGGCATAAGAATTAATGTTTGTTGACGCAGACTGGCTTACATGCACTTTTGTGAAGGACTAAGGCTGCATGACAATCTACTACTGTCTACACGAACTGATTGAATTTTGCTGTTAAAACATATTTCTTACATGTTTCCGAAAAGGAATGATGTAATTGTACACATTTCCAACACCTTTGGAGGAGATGCTCATCATCATATTCTCATTGTACCATCTTACCAATGTAAAGTCTGAAACATCAACAGTATCATAAATGAATACTATGCCATCTTATCAGTAATAGGGCCCACATTACTTTCTCATATTTGTGATGGGGCATCACACCTGACCCAATCCTCAAATGCGACATGTTTGGTACAAATGTCCATCATAACATGTAGAAAATGCAGGTATCCCTTTTTTCGCATGCAGACATGTGCCTGCTCAAAACAGTATTTGGCTTATCATCAGGATGCTAGTGAAAACCTTTAGCACAAAACAATACACCAAACACAGCATCAGACACCTTGTGAAAAACTTACACCTCCAGAAATCCATGTCTGCGTTGGATGTGTGTCAACTGTCACATTGATGCCAAACAACATTGCTGTAAATAAAAAAAGTTAAACAACAAGAATAGCTACACACAATACCTCACCTCATTGATGCTGCTGTTAGGCACTCAACTGCCCATCAAGCTCCAGGTAAACCACAGCAGGGATGCAGGCCATTCAGGGGTCAGGGTGTAGTGTACATGCTTGCCTTGTTGGGAGGCCTGGCTGAGGTGCACTTGGGCTGACTTTTTGGTCCAGAGTCGGAGGTCCTCCCACCTCTTCCTGCAATGCAGGCGGCGCCACTTATGGACCCCCAGGGTCCACACCATCCTTGCGATAGCCTTCCATTTGTTCCACTTTTGATGGAGGTTGACCTCTATGGATGAGAAAAAAGAACAACAAAAGAGCTTTTAAGTGATTTTGCTGGTCTGTAGTGGTGTGACACAATTTTGTTGCATTTCTCACATGTATTCCCAAAACAGTCAGTACAGATTTTTGTCAAGCATTTAAAACGTCCTAGGAAATATGAATTGGCAGTGATCTGTTGAGTACCCTCAACATTTTCTATCTCCTCATGTTACCAATCCAGGCCACAAACATAATCTAGGCCAGAGCTAGGAAACCTTTCCTATAGTGAGACTCAATCCTGATTAATCCAAACTATTGTTAGAACACTAAAGGTCAAACAACCTGTGCATTATTTACACATAAACCCATACACAGCTACATTGGTGTCATGTCTAATCTTCAAAAAGCCAGATAGTATGGTTTGCAGCACATACATACATAAATCGCTTGTGCATCACCAGCTCTCAAAATGGTGGCTACTTTGTATACAATTTTCAGATACATACAACACTGTTTTTGCCAAAATATGACACATAAAAAAGATAACCTTTATTGTGTTTTACATCTATAGTGCAGTGGTGTATGTTATACTTCCGTTGAATGTAGTTGTAAAATAAATAAATATATAATCTGCAAATAAAACATTTAAAATGCATTATTCACACATTATTTGTAAATAAAATGGCAGACATGTAAAACAATTTAGATTTGAAGTAGCAAAAATGTTTGAAAATTATGGCAACATATATGACACAATAATATCACTAATCTAATCAAGAAATATGATGTGTGTTGATTGTGAAATTCTTGTGTGACAATGTTAATTGATAGTTTGTTTTCCTTACATGCAGACATATGAACTCAGGGATGGGTAGAAGAAGACTTCCTCAAGTCTTTGAACCGTTTCCAGACCTTGCCACAATGGGGGCAAGAGACATAAATAGGCAAACTATACTGGGTTTGAGTCAGCCGCTGGAGCCTGATCTCCTGCCTCCTACAACAGCAATAACACCAATAGTGAAGCTCGTAGCAGTACTTCATTTGTGGCCACTAGCTCTTTTCAATACACCGTGATAGTATCTGGAGGGATGTCACAACCAACTTTCAGTGGTGCGCTACAAGAAGTCCTTGCTTAAATGATGAGACATATAAACAGCTTCATCCAGTTTCCAAGAGCTCAGGATTTAGCTAATGTGAAAGGAGAACTTTATAATTTGGGTGGCCTACCACATGTGGTTGGAGCAATTGATAGCACGCCTATTGCCTTGGTGCCACCACATGCCAGGGAACAGGTCTACCGCAGTCGGAAGAACTTCTATTATATCAATTATATATCTATATACTTCCACCTGGAGAACAACAACGACAACAACACCACCACCCTGCTGGCCAACCTCGCCAACCTCGGACTCAAGCAACTGGTGAACACCCCCACCCACTACGCCGGACACACGCTTGACCCAGTCTTCTCCTCCAGCAAGTACATCTCCTTCAGCCACTCCACCGGACTCCACTGGACAGACCACAGCTGCGTTCACTTCAGCTTCAGAAAAACCACGACTCACCACCACCCACAACAGGCTCCCCGCAGGAGCTGGAACAAGATCACCACCGACCAGCTCTCCACATCACTGAGCCAGAACCCTCCCGCCAGCTCAGCGGACCCTAACCAAGCAGCCAACAACCTTACACAGTGGATCACCAACTGCGCTGACAACCTCGCACCTCTGAAAACCCATCCCATCAGGCCCAACAGCAAGAAAGCCTCCTGGTTCAACAACGACCTCAAGAACTCCAAGAAGAACTGCCGCACCCTCGAGAGAGCCTGGCAAAAAAACCCGACTACAGACAACATGACCGCCCTCAAGTACGCGTCCCGTAAACACCACCAGCTGATCCACACCACCAAGAAGACAGCATTCAAAGAACGACTAGACAACAACGCACACAACAGCAAGGAACTCTTCAGCATCGTCAAAGAGCTCTCCAACCCCAGCGCCGGAAACAACGACATCATCCCCTCACAAGACCTCTGCGACTCACTCGCCTCGTTCTTTGACCGCAAGATCGCCGACATACACAACAGCTTCGGCGCACAGACCACGCACCCAACCACCAAACAGACGCCCCCCAACACCACCCTCCGCGCCTGGACCCCGGTCAGCACCGAAGACACCATCCATACGATGAACACTATCCATTCCGGATCACCAACCGACCCATGCCCCCACCACGTCTTCAACAAGGCTGACTCCGTCATCGCACCCCATCTCCGGGACATCATCAATTGCTCCTTCAACACCGCCACCTACCCGGAGAGCTGGAAGCATGCCGAACTCAGCGCCCTCCTGAAGAAACCATCAGCAGACCCCACCGACCTCAAGAACTACCGCCCCATCTCGCTCCTCCCGTTTCCTGCCAAGGTCATCGAGAAGACCGTCAACAGACAGCTGGCCGCCTTCCTCGAGACTAATGGATCCCTCGACCACTCACAGTCCGGCTTCCGAGCCAACCACAGCACCGAGACCGCCCTCATCGCAGCCACTGACGACATCCGAGCCCTGCTCGACAATGGGGAAACAGCGGCCCTCATCCTCCTGGACCTCTCCGCAGCGTTCGACACGGTCTGCCGCCGCACCCTAGTGCAGCGCCTCAGCAACATCGGAATTCAAGAGAAGGCTCTAGAGTGGATCATCTCGTTCCTCACCGGAAGAACCCAGAGAGTTCGCCTCCCCCGTTCAGATCCGAGGCCACCGAAGTCATCTGCGGCGTACCACAAGGATCCTCACTCAGCCCCACCCTCTTCAACGTCTACATGAGCCCCCTCGCAGCCATCGCACGCCATCACAACCTCAACATCATCTCCTACGCCGACGACACCCAGCTGATCCTCTCCCTCACCAACGACCCAGCCACCGCCAGAACCAACCTGCACGAAGGGATGAAAGACGTAGCCGAGTGGATGATGAACAGCCGCCTGAAACTAAACTCAGACAAGACGGAAGTCCTCATCCTTGGATCATCACCCTCTGCCTGGGACGACTCCTGGTGGCCCCCTGCCCTGGGCAGTGCACCCAAACCAACGGACCACGCACGCAACCTGGGCTTCATCCTGGACTCCTCCTTCTCGATGACCAGACAAGTCAACGCCGTCTCTTCATCATGCTTCAACATCTTACGCATGCTCCGAAAGATCTTCCGATGGATCCCCACCGAAACCAGGAAGACGGTCACCCAGGCACTCGTCACCAGCCGACTGGACTACGGTAACACCCTCTACACCGGAACCACGGTCAAACTACAGAAAAGACTCCAACGCATCCAGAACGCCTCCGCACGCCTCATCCTTGACATCCCCCGACACAGCCACATCTTCGGACACCTGAGAGACTTGCACTGGCTCCCCGTCAGCAAGAGAATCACGTTCCGCCTCCTCACCCACGCACACAAGGCCCTCCACGACCTGGGCCCCAGGTACCTCAACAACCGCCTGACCTTCTACACTCCCACCCGCCAGCTACGATCGACCAGCCACGCCCTCGCCGCCGTGCCACGCATTAGAAAAGCCACCATGGGAGGAAGATCCTTCTCCTACCTGGCAGCCAAGACTTGGAACTCCCTCCCCATCCACCTCCGTCTGACCCACAACCACCTCTCCTTCAGGAAGCAACTCAAGACCTGGCTGTTTGAGCAGTAGCGGTCCCCCCTCCCCCCCAGCGCCTTGAGACCCTCCGGGTGAGTAGCGCGCTATACACATTTTTTGATTGATTGATTGATTGATTGATCAATGTGCAAGTTGTCTGCTTACCAGATATATAAAGTTCAAACGTGTGTACTCGCTTTCCTGGGTCAACACATAATTCCTTTGTACTACGAAACAGCATCAGACCCCTTCAAATGTCACAACTTGGACCTGAGATGGTCTTGGTGGTTGATAAGTACAATATGAATTGAGGATCATTTGCTTTAATCCTAGTTCAGAAATGTACAATGGCTTGATATGATTGTAATCTATCAATTTATTGCTTCCATGTAGGAGACTCAGTGTATCCTAACCGACTGTTGAGTAATCCAACAGGATATCTGCTTCAGTAAGGCCCATTGGAGAACACAAAGGCCAGTGGAGCGGGCATTTGGGCTCCTGAAGGCCAGATTTAGGTGTCTGATATGTTTATCGGGTGAGTAGAGGAGGGCTCCACCGGCCTTGTCCAGTCTGTGATGGTAATTAGGTAGGAGTGGTCAGTTCAGGAAAGGCCAAGGCAAAGACGTTTGTGGATCAAAGTTTCCTTACATTGACTACTGTGCTTATTGATATAGATTAAATACCTGTAAATGTATGACACTAATACATTGTGATTTTGATTTGCTATGTGTGAAATAAATGACTAACACATTACCTATTTGTCACATCTATTTCTTCTTTGGAACTAATTGTTCAATAGATTTAACTAAGTTGTAGTGGAAGGAAGACAGGACAAAGGAAATACAATAAATACAACAACAGTATTTGTAATTAGCATTTATTTTCATGACACAAATTATCTAGAAAGTGTTTCAAAACCATGAAAAAAAGCAAAAAATAAGAGTCTGTCATAGTGGATGAAAGTATAGCAGTAGAGGCGAAAATGTTGATGTCCAAGTCCCAAAATATAACTGTCTTCAAAAAGGTAAATATGTTCCTGAAATAGTCCACACAGTGATTGGTAGACATACACTGAAGAAATTAGGATCTGCATGTCTTGTAGGTGGTGATGGGGGTCTTGCTATCCTCTCCTGGATGTCTGTCCCCTCTGGGAAGGGGGGTAGGCACACGTGCAGGGGCTAGGGTGGGTGGGACAGTCTTCTGTTTTGGCAGGCCTCCCTGTCTGTGGCTGACATAGGTGTATTTTGTCCAGATGTAGAAGGACCACAGACAGGTGTTGATGGTACCTGAGAAACCCTGCCCATATGATAGTAGATATTAAAAAGCACCCCAGCCAGGGAGCTCATTTTGTTGTTATGATTATGCATTTCTAATATGAACTCTCTCTGCACCTGCTTAATATCCTACAGCTCTGCTACGACCTGGCCCACCACAACTTGGGACTGGTGTAGTGCTCCCAAGACTCGGTCAAGGGTGGTCTGGGTGACAATGATGCCAGTGGGCTAACTTTGTTGGCCCACGGATTTCCTACCACAAACCTACCCCCACTACCTTGTGCCTTGGAGACAGTGTTCCCCATCCCAGTGGGTCCTGGCACAACTGGAGGCAGTGTTGGTGTTGTCTCAATAGCAGCCAGAGCTGGGGGCACAAGACCGGTGTATAGTTCCTCTGTACACAGAAAGTGGAGGTATCTTGAGGCTGAGATGTGGTCGCAGTTGGGGTTGGAGGTGTAGGCGTGAGCCGAGTGTGACTCACTAGAGCTGTCTGCCGTGACAGACTAAATGGACCAGGTAGATCCCTATCATCCAGACTTGCAGGAGTGGAGCCTTCAATGAAAGCTTGATCCTGGTCTGGAACTGAGGTGTCTTCCATAGCAGAAGTAGGTCCACTGGCCCTGGGTGTTGGACCACAAAAGAATACAGACAATATTAAATTATAATCTGCATTGTACCTCAAATGTGTCTCAGCTACAAATGAGGCAACCTAAAACTGTAAATTCAGATTAATAGAATGATTAGGCCTTTGTGTGATTTTATTTAGTTTACACATTCAGACTGATTTGCACAGATGCAGACTCCAGTAATGATGTTGAAGAGATGTCCTGGAATGCAAAATGTTATTTATGAAGTGTGCATTACATGTACCAGGCATTTAACCCAACACAGCAGTGATGAGATTTGATTACTGACCAATTCCAAGGCTTAGCAGGCGTATAAAATTAGACAACCTGTCGCACAACGTTTTTTGAAACCTTTATTGTTTTATCATACCATACATAGAGCACAAAACAGTCTCTCACAGTTCAAGAGGGATAAATAAGCAGATATGAAGCAAATATTACAACGCCGTCAATTCAGACAAGCAATACCATAACAATTGAAGGGTTTAGAGACGAGACGGGGGTCCATGCTGCACAATAGTAAGAGGACGCAGATAAAAGGAAAGACATCAGTGATTGCATACATCTGTTATAGCATTCGTAAGCGTACTTTCCCCCAAAAGCTACGGTTCCTGTGTGGAAGTATCAATTGTCAAGAGGTAATCCCTCAGGAGTTGCCATATGTCTTGGGTCTGGAGGTGTGTGGTTCGAGACATATAATTCACTGGTGGTGTCACAATATATGAGGCTTTGAAGCCAAACCTCTGCTATGGGTGGGGTTCTAATACCTCAATGTAAGGCTAGTTTACGTTTGGCTAAGAGTAGGGCCATGGCTGTGTAGCATCTGACGGATTTGGGAACATCATCCACATACCCCAATAGGCCAAGGAGAGGGCTTGGCTCCAGAGTTAAGGCTATCATCAAGGCTAGACAGCCAAAAATGTCCCTCCAAAACTGGGTGAAGGTGGGGCAAGTCATGTAGGCGAAATCAGCCATGGGCTCATGGCATTTAGGGCAGTTCGATGTACAGATGTGGTCTAGTTTAGCCAACGCCTCAGGGGTAATGTATGCGTGGCCCAGGAAGTTAGAGTGGATGAGCATGAGATGGTGGTTCATGCAGACCAAACATCTTTTGCATGCAGCAAGCGTTCCAGATTTTGTCAGGGACGGAGGGACCCAGTTCAGTCCCCAATGTGGCTCGTAGGTTGATGTCATGGGGGGGCAAAAGGTCCAAACAGGCTTGGTATAGCTTGAAGACCAACTTTTCACCCTTGGTGTCAGTGAAGATTGGCGTAAGCGGCCTCAATTACTCCGGTGCTAATGGGGGTGAGGGGATCAGGTGGCTTAAGGTATTCTGAAGACACCGAAGTTCAAATTCGTCCATTAGTGTAGCAATGGTCAGTCTGACATCTTCTGTTAGTGAAAAGACGTGTCCTTCCAGAAACAAATCCCTAAAGGTGTGCAGGGACATGTTCAGCATGCTCTGGACTTGCTTTTCTTTAGTAATGGGGAGCCATTGGTTGTTTGTCAGTAGTAGTGCAGGAGAGTATAGTGTGCCCCATTGAGAAGCCAGGTGAGCCTGTGCCAGGCCCAGCTGGGAGTAGAGAGTGTTTAAATATCTGAAGGATATAATGGGTGTCCGCGGGGAGCTGTGCCTGTAGTGGAGTGGGCGAGATAAGGTCCTTCTCGGGTATGGCCTACTGCAGGCGTGCACCCTCATGATTCCAGTGGTACCCAAAGTGGCACTGTTTGGTCTAGTAAACAAATGAAAATGAGGAACACCAAACCCACCTCGTTCATAAGGGAGTACTAGAACATCCCAGCGGATCCAGGGTTGCTTGTCTGCCCTGACAGGTCGTATTAATATGCTCTTGAGGGATGTGGAGAAGGAATTACTGCATGGAATAGGGACGTTTATGAATAAATACAAAAAAAAGGGAAGCACCACCATTTTATTAATGCTGATCTGTCCCACAATTGAGAGTAGGAGGCGGATCCACCGTTCGATTTGTGCAGTTTGTCGATGGCTGGGTCGTAGTTTAAATGTATGACCTGTTCCTTGTCCTGGTCTGTAAACACACCTATATGTTTAACGTAATTGGTACACCATTTTAATAGAAACTCAGGTTAGACTGGGGTCGATGCATCTGTGAATGGGAGCAGCCATTGGCTGTGAGTACAGTAACATGATCAGGGAAGTGAAGCCCCAGGGCAATCCCAGTTTGTGCAAGGTTGCTAGTAGGAAAGGCCATTACAGAGAATCAGAAGCTTTTCTGGTGTCAAGTAGGGCAATTGTGGTAGGGGTGGTGGGGGGATCCTATTGAGTATTGCAAAAACTGTTCAGAGGTTGATGGTCGTGGATTGATGTGGGATAAAGCCTGACTGGGCCGGTGATACTGGTGATATGATTTGGTCCATCAGTAGAGAGAGGCATGAGACCAGTAGCCTAGCCAATATCTTGGTGTCGAAGTTTAACAGAGACAGGGGGCGGTAAGAGCAACACAGCCGATGGCTTTTGTCAGGCGTGGGTAGCAATGTAATCACCGCCTCTCGCAGTGTTGGTGGCAGGACGCCGGCCTCTTGGGCCTCAGAGTACACCGCAGGCAGGTGCGGGGTCAGGATGTGTTTGTATACCATGTAGAATGCTTCAGTGAATCCATCCAGGCTTGGGGCCTTGGATCCATCCAGAGCATCTATAGCTAGGATGATCTCCTCACAAGTGAATGGCTCACTGAGAAATTGCCATTGAGCAGTAGTAAGTAGGTCGAACCATGGCCACCTCATCTAGACATTTGCCAATGCCAAGATGTCGTCAAATTGTCAGATGGTGTATAATTGTGTGTAGAAAGAAAGAAATTAGGCCTTAAAGACCCTCAGTGTCTGTGATGTGCGAGTCATCCATGTGTGTACATCAGGTGTATATGAGGCAGATCTGGAGGGTTGGAGCAGGCATGCAACAGTGTGTCCTGGACGGTCGCCCTGTCCATATCGGGTGGCTGTAGCATATTTTCATAGGTAGTGTGTCTTGCATTCTGCCAGATCCCGGAATTCTTCCATCAGGGAGGCTCTTTTTTGTAGGTTGGAAACAGTGAACTGACAGTCATCGGCCCGATCTAGCTCTGCTAGCGCTGTCTCCACTCGGGTAAGACTATTACGTATGTCCCTCAAGACTCATGTGTATTTCGCAATGCAGACACCCCTTGCAAATGGCTTGGAGACCTCCCATAGGGCGGCCTGTGAGGCAACCAAGCCCTCATTAATTTCAAGATACTCCGTGATTGCAGTGTGGAGTTCAGCACGAAAAAGTGTATTGTGCAGTGCCATCATAGGGAAGCGCCAAAGGCACTCATGCTCTCCCGGGTGGGGGATTCAGCATGTTATGTTGACTAGGGAGTGTTCTGATAGGGTAAGTGGCAGGTGTATAACAGCGCCCAGCCATGGGACAACCTTGACAGACACCAACCAGTAATCTATGTGTGTCTATGTGTTGTGGGGAGCTGAATAGAAGGTATATGCTGGGGAGGACAATGCATGCAGATGCCAGGGGTCACGTAATACATAAGTGTCACAGATATCGAGCAGGACGCGCAGTATGCAGGGTTTCCCAGAAAGGTATTTTGTCCGTGGTGTCCAGTGACGGATCTAAAAACATATTAAAGCGCCACCTACGTCAGCGTCCATACGATTGAGTTGGGTCATTAGTGTCTTGAAAAAACAGGGTTGTCAGAGTTTGTAGCATAAATATTGCAGACCCCACTGGAGTAAAAACTATAGCTTGAGAACTATCGATGGGGGCCTCATGGAGCTGCAAATGTTTATGTGGGTTGCGGTGGGAGATGGGTCTCCTGTAAAAAGGTGATCTGAGCACTGCATGTATTCAAATACTGTAAAACTTGTTTACCTTTACAAGGGCTGTCAAGCTCCCTAATATTCCAAGAGATGAAGGTGGTATCAAGGATGGACCTCCCATTGTGGCCAGTACGCTTATCATCTATGCAGGCAGGGTGCGGATGAAAAGGACAATATGTATGGGGAAGGACTGTGCCAGTAAGGCAATAAACAACAACAGAACAAGAACAACAAATAGTGTCTAAACCCCCAACACCCACCCTCACCTAGTGAAAACATGTCCGGTGAATCCCCATGACACTAACAGAAGAAACAAAAACTCCAGAAACATCTGTGTGGTATCAATTATAGGGGTTAGCTACACCATGGCATGGAGCTCTTCATAAACACATATAAGCTAACAAATGGGATGTGGATGAGCAAATTAAATCTGGGATATGTGGTAGTCATGGTTGTGGCAATCAATGAAATAGTGATACTGTTGTAGAATGAAAAGTCAAAGCATGTGAGGACAGAAGACCGCATTTAATAACGAAGTCATGCAGTCCACGGTCAATCGGGGAAGAAGTATCCATGCTGGCAGGCAGCCGCAGCATATGAGGGAGAACGAGCAGGCGAAGCATGCCCAGAGGGAGTGTGGTCTTTGGCGTATTTCTTACACAACTCTAAGGTGTCATCGGGATTTGCAAAGATGCGTGCATTTCCATTTACATCAACCCAGAGTCATGCTGGATAGAGCATGCCATAGAGTAGTCCCAGTTTGCGAAGAGCCACTTTGACATCAGCGAATTTGCATCAAGCTTCTCGAGGGCCATGTTGGTCTGGAAACAATAAAATTTACATATCTCGGCACTGGAGGGGGCCCAGTTCCCTCGCCAATTGCACTGCAGTGTCACCGTCCCTGAAGTTAAGTAGCTGGGCAATGATCATTTGGGCGGCACACCTGGGACTGGACGTGGTTCTAGAGACCTATGAACTAGTTCCACCACAAATGTAGCTGTGACGTTTTGGCAGCCGAGTAGTTCAGTAAGCAGTCTTTGCATAAAGAGATCCAAGTGCCATCTGTCTGTGGATTCTGCAAGTCTGAAGATTGCGAAGAATGTGAAGATTGTAGCGATGTCCTCGTACTTCTAAATCTTCATTCTTGACGGCTACAGTGCGCAATCTGGATTCCAGTTTCTCCAGCCTCGTCTCTGTCTTGGCGGTGCCATCCTCAAGTGTGGAAATGCACCCCTCAGCCCCCTCCAGTCTTGTGCCCTGTCGACCTAGGCGCTCCCCATTTGGTCCAGCCAGTTAACAATCATGTTGAAGCGGACGTCAGTTGCCCTAAACCCGGATCTGAGTTCACCCATAATAGCACCCAAATCTGGCAGCTGCTCTGGCTCTGGACCACTCGCTGCGCTGTCTTCCATGGCAGCAAAAGTGTCTGTGGGGTGGTTGGTCTAGTTTTCTCAAAGGGGAGCTTTCACTGTTTGGGGTCCCCACAAACCAGCTTAAAAGTAGGGGGTGGGGACACCGGTGAGCACGAGATGGGATGGGTGCGAACACAGCTCTGAGCCCTGGTTGTCACACAGAACATGGCCTGCGAATGTGCACTGCTATCTGCCAGCACCCAGAATATGCCCTCTATTGAGTCGCGAGGGGCAACAGCGCCCATTCTGTAGTAAGGAGAAGTAGGGTTCAGCAAATGCCCGGGGGCTCAGTCGCCTTGTGCATATTGTATGCAGTAGAGCTCTCAGGGCCAGAGAACTATGGTCTGGGCCTCGATGACTGCCGCTGGTGGCAGGGTTAGCAGTAATGCAGGTGGGATGTGTCCCCACAGAGGGAAGGTTCTCAGGTGCAAGAGGTGCTGCTGCAGAGACAAGGAGGCAAGAATCAGGGCAAAATGAGGATAGAAGAAGCAAGCAGGATTCACTTCACTCTACCAGGCATATTTTCCAGTGTTATTTCAGTCCCTCGGAAGAACGCAGTAATGGCAACTGTCCTTTTGACCTCCACGCATGGGATAGGCTCGGAATTAGCAGGGAGCAGTCTCTTTTTCCTCCTCCTGGTCAGCGACTGGCAAGGAGCACAGACATGTGCAGGGACATGGAGGGACGATAGGTCTCCACTGCGCGGTCCACCAGCCTTGCGCCTCAGGCTCTCCCCCGGCCCCTGTCAACACAGGGCTTCCAAGGTGCAAGACAGTCTCAGGAGCATTCACACAGTGGCAGCGGGGAAGTCACTTGGCCACTCAATGCTCTCCCCCGCTACCTCTGGTGCTCAGGGAGTCAGCAGCATTCTTTTGAGATCGGGGGAATGCAGTTATGGGCTTATCCGGCGATGCTGAAGAGCCAGTCTGCCGAAGCTTCTGAGCTGCGCAGCCATTTTGATCGCCAGTGTGGCTCCGCCTCTCAACTGTAGTACAATGTAATGGCAATAATGACATTGATCATCATATGGATACTGCAAAGTAAATTGTGTGTCAATACTACTTCTATTCAGCATGCCATCCAACTCTTGGATAGCACGGACTGAATTATGTAAGCAATTATGTCAATTCAATGTAGTGAAAAGAAGGTGTTGACATGCTTGATCAACACATCTACTGACATTCTCATACACAGCATGACATGCTGACGACAAAGTAAAGGGAAACTATAGCAACATTATATTGCACTACTGTTTTGCAGATAGAAAAACTGGGCATGATGGTAGTTGTAGTCATCTGTTAACACGATTGACAATACTTGTTAAAAAGTGAGTTACACATACCTATTTCAATGACTATAGTGGAGATGAACACACATTTGCAACATGTACACACAGATGGGTATAATGTTAATAGGTGAAAATACTATTTACAAGCACTGTACCTTCATGTGCAAATCAATTGAGTTTTGAACCTGTTTTCTGGAGTACAACAACATACAATGAGATAAAGCAAGGGACTAGTCAAATACAAGGGATGAACCATCGGGAACAACACACAATCTGAGAAAACAAATTGCTTGTTGTTAATAAGCGTAGTACAACCATGATGCTAGTAACTGAAATGAAACAAGATTTTTTGTGGACTTACGTTTAGATATATATGTTTTGATAAGGGTGTTTAAATATTCTAAACAGCTTACTTAAGGGCAAGAACTCCATTTGTGATTCTTGAGACATTGGTAAGTGCAACTTACCAGTCTCCACTCTACCAGGGATGCCAGTTAAGTCTTCAAGATGTAGGAACTGCAAGACCTTCTCCTCCCATGCAAAGATTTGTAAGTGGGGGCTGGGAGAACCACCAGCAGTCCTCTGGGCCTCCAGGTGATGCTTGGAGGCATGGAACGCAGTCTCCCCAGCAGGTCGTTCTACTTCTTCCTAATTTTCTCCTGTGAGCACAGATTGTTTAGCAAAGCATTCACAGATTGTTAGCTACAGCATTCACTCTGTTGGTTATTCTGGTCCACATTTCCCTTTTATGAGACATAATTGAATTTTGTATTTGAGCTCCAAGCAATTGTGGCTCTACTCCAATGATTTAATCAACCATTTCAGACATTCTCTCTGTGTGAAATCTGGTTTCCTCCTTCCTGCCATATTGAATAAGTGAAAAAAATCTAGTGTCCCAAAAGTTAAAGAAAAAAAAAATAGTACCAAAATGGAGAGGGAGATAAACACAGAGAAAAAAAACTGGTTCTTGAGTGGCATTTTCTGCATCAAAATGTCCTGTTGCAGTAGAATGGCAAAGGATCATGGTCTGCAATGGGGTGTGTTCTATAGTGTGTTTTGCAGGTGTTCACAATTGTCCAACATAACTCAGGTGTGGGCTGCTACCATCCAACCAATAGTCACTGCCATGCTACAATACTGAACGGGTTCCAGGATGGACTCTCGCCGTCGTTAGACTGCCACTGGTACACTGCCAGCACAACTGTGTCATCTAATTATGGTTTGCGGGATCCCACTGTCAGGACGGTGACAGAGTGCTCATCTCCAGCATTGGAATCTGAACGTCAGCTGTGGGATACAGCTGGTGCGATGCAGTACACTTTGTCGACGCTGAGGGCGACTGACCAACCATGTATCTAAATATGGCAGGCAGTCTGCAGTCAGCCTGATGGAGTACTTAAGTCCGCAGCCGCAACAGTTTGGTGGTAATGCCATCAAGATCTACACCGGGCCCTTAATGTTAATAAACTGACCCTATACCTCCACCCAGGGCTTCTGACTCTTATTGAAAGAAAGGAAGGTGGAGGGGAGGTTTAATAAAAAGGACCATTAGGACCAGGTTGCCTGTCTAGGGATGGGCTATTCCTTAATTTTGAGGGACGCATTTGTGCAGGGGATTCCCTAACAACTAGTCATCAAAGCTTACACGAGGAAAGCTTACACAAGGCACCCAAAAATACAGGAGGTTGTCAAATAGTGTAATGCTTTACCAATAATGGGTAGAGGCGCTTACTTCAAGGCCAAATAACTGACTAAGCACAAAGCCACGACTTCCATATATTACTTTACTGAATACATAAAAGCATTATAGTTGTGCCCTGAAAACCACAGAAAGTATGTTTGCTCTTATGTTGGCCTTTCCATTATATAACACGACGAAGTAGAATACATTGTATGACTCTGAGACTTCAATCTTCTGTTATTAAACAAGTCATCTATTCCTACAGTCGAACTGATACTGCATGCTGGTGAGCATGCTGACATGGACCTTTGCCCTGTCTTCTGTTGCAGCACCCCCACCCTTCTAATTTCTGGGGACAGTGTCAGTGGCCGGCATATAGTGCAGAAATTACTTTTTTAATCACCTCCTATCTCTTCATTACAGGGACTATTTAAGAAACGTGTACAAGCGGCCAGGAATCTTAGCAAATCACAAGAAAAAAACGACTTTACACAGCGCAATAAGAAATCAAATACACATTCAGCGGGAGCATGTGCAGCCAAAAACTGGAGAGTAATGTATTTATGGATGATGAGTGTGCTGGTTTCATGAACATATGTGTACTGCACGATGTTGTCTGAAATTGTGTGCAGGTTTCCAGCATTGTTTGAGTCATATTTTTGTTTAGTGGGTGCTTTCAATAGGAGATTTTCGAAAAATGTGTAGTTTGTTTCAAGAATCCTGCCCCTTACCTGGACTTTTCCACAAAGCATTACAGGTTCTGCACTTAAATTGAC
Organism: Pleurodeles waltl; assembly: GCF_031143425.1. Lineage (NCBI taxonomy): Eukaryota > Metazoa > Chordata > Amphibia > Caudata > Salamandridae > Pleurodeles > Pleurodeles waltl. Next base: position 829,098,475 of record NC_090436.1, read on the forward strand.
AATCTCTTGGTTAATTCTGCAATACTATATTTATATGCTAGCACAAATAGGAAGAACATTAGCCAGGTTATGTACATTTTATTTTTAATGTGGAACAATATTTTACATTTTCATATCCAAAATAATTTAGATCCTTATATTGCCTCAGGTGTTATTGGGACGGGAATGTCGCCTTAATGATGTACAGTCCTGTCCCCTGCCCTGCGTGCCCACACTGCATACCTGTGATCTGGGCTTTCCGATTTTTGGTCATGCGACACATTAATCAGGTGTGCACACATTGAGCCTAACCTGGGCTTCTGACCATGATAGATTCTGGACCTAGTCCTGGTGCAGGAGGAGTGCACCAGGTGGACACTCATAATGACAGGGAACTACCGACCCTGTTGCGGGTTTCATGCATGTAGCCAGGTGGCGGCAGCAACTGGGAATAAATACTGGACCTCAGACCCCAACTCTTCAGTACTTTTCTGGACCTGTGTACACTCTCGCAGGAAGGAGGGCTGCTGTGCTGTGGAAAGAACTCCACTCTGCTGAACTGCTGCTCTGAAGGACTGCTGCTCTGCAGTGTTGACCCCCTGCCCTCTTGCCTGGGTGAGATGGCCTGTAATTGCATCTCCTAAACCTAGAACCCAGAGTGGCTCCAAGGGCAATTTGGCTGGCATCCTGATCTAAAGCCTTGATGATATAATAGGCTTCCCACCACCTTGCACCTGTGCCTGCTCTATGTCCCCTTTGAGCCTACCATGCCAAGTGGTGCCACCCCAGTCCTGGACCCTTTGAAGTTGGCTTAAGGTGTGCTGCCAGCCTCTGGATCCAGCAAAGCTGACACATCTTCTCTGCTGCGCGATGCAAACCGATGTATTGCTGCTGCTGCATGGACTGGACCCCTTGCAAAGACGTGCATTGTCTTTGCAAAACCAGTGGAACTGCAACTGCATGACGCCTCTCGTTGGCGATGCCAAATTCCACATCACAACTTCGCAGCTCCTCAATACCAGTGCATTGCTCCGACTGTGCGCCACATCCTTGATGCTAGACTTCGCATCAGAAGCCCCGTTGATGGGATCCTCGACTGTGCAACACATCTTCAAAGCAGATCCTTGCAATACTCCACAAACCATGATTTAAGGTACTTTGGTCAGCAACCTAACCGAGTCCCTGTGGCCTGCCTGAACTCCATCACGGTCAGCCTGAACTTGTGACTTTATACCAGTCCAGCACAACCAGATAGCCACAGTTGGCACTTTGTGCTTTTGGCACTATTTTCACTATTATCTTTAAAACTTGAATATATCTTGTTCTACCGATTGAGTTTTTGCCGTTTTGGCCTCACGTTATTTATTACATGTAGTTCTAATTTTATAACTTGGTGTGGAATTCTTTTTATGTGGTGTTTTTAACTTTATTACTGTTTGAAGTGTTGCACAAAAACTTTACACATTGCCTCTAAGTTAAGCTTGACTGCTCTGTGCCAAGCTACCAGATGGTTGAGCACAGGTTAATTTAGAGTTGGCTTCTGCCTCACTCTGACAAGGATTGTGGTTGCTGCTTGACCAGGGCTCAACCCCCCGTCTACCAACAACCCAGTTTCTTACAACTACGCATCCAAGTGTTAGTGTTGCATTGACAACCGACTCCCCAGTGTTGAGGGATCACTACCTGCAGTCCAATCTGAAGGAGAAATTACTGAGCTGTCCGGGGTGCCAAAGTATCCTGCCTGTGAGTGAGAGAAGGGAGCGCTAACCATGCATGAGTGAATCATGGAAGAGACTGCTGTAATTGACTCTGGGTTAGGGTCTATCTGACAGAGATTTTGTAAGCAAGCATGCAGAGGGACTCTCTGTACTGCCAGACACCTGGAGCGGAGTGTCAGTGTTGTAGGTCCAACTGAAGCTGGGCTAAGGGCCTCTTGTTTGGCCCATGCACCCCACAAGTCGACTGCACGACTGTGGAAAATGCCAAGTGTGTTGTCAGGTCAGGACCAGTCATTAACTGTTGAAGATAGCACCTAATCCACCAGCACTCCAATGCGGAGGAATCATCTGCGAGCATGTGGCCTTTGCACTCAAAAAGAAGTGCCAAGTATTACCATGGTGCAGGAGTGAGACACGATCTGCAGGCCGCTGCCAGAAGTGGGCCCCAGATAGAAACTCCCACTCCTGCTGTGATATATCTTCTATTGAGCTGCACAGCAAGCTGCAGCCTAGCCCCAGAGATAACTGCTGCAATTTTGCTGGAGGATTCCTTCTGCCAGTGATATCCCACTGCCAAGGAAGGACAGAACATGGCCCAGCACTGCTGCTATGAACTTGGAAAGAGACTGAATGGACCTCAGCCAGAGAGACTGAGGCCCTCATTTTGAGTTTGGTGGGCAGCGGAGGCTGCCCGCCAAACTCTTTGGGCTGGAAAACACCACTTCAGTTTTCTGCCTGCTGGCCCAATGGGAAACATGCCACAACATTGACGCCGGCTTAAAATCTAGCCAGCTGCAGTGTTGTGGTGCATCGGGTGCAACAGCACCTGTTGCATTTTCACTGCCTGTAATTTAGGCAGTGAAACGCGCAACAGTGCTGTCCATGGGGACCCCTGCACATGGGGCCCACAGTACCCTGTCTCCGCCAGCCGTTGCATGGCAGTAGAACTGCCATGCAAAAGCCGGCAGAGAGGGGACTCCGCTGGCCTGATGGATTATGACCACCAGCACCGCCAGGCTGTTGACCAGCGGCAAACTGACGGTGCCGGCGGTCAGACCATGGCGGCTCTGCCAGGGTCATAATGTGGAGGCTGGATTGCTGCTTTGGCGGCGGCTCGACTGCCACCGCAATTAATGAGGGCCTGAATGTTAATACAAACCCCTGGGTGGGGATCACAAGCAGCACCCATAGACCTACTTCAAATTCTGAATCTGCAAAGGGGGAACCAATTATAAGGGGGGCCCACTTTAAATAGGTGAGGTCTAGATGGCAGAGGCCTCTAGAGCACAAAAGCTTTGACCCTCGAATGGTGTATTAGTGCAATAGTGAAATTATGTGTTTTCTGTGTAATAAAGTACTTGTCTTTTCAGCAAATAGCAATGGGATGGACATTGATCTTACTGTGCTGCTGAGGGGTGGTGGCTTTGACTCTTGAGCTTTAATAAGCCCAACGATATCCTCCCTGAGAGGTCTGTGACTGCTCGCCCTTGCTACTATTGAGAGTTAAGTGCAGAATGGGTTGTACTTGAGCAGTTTGCAGAGCCCTGGTCGAGTGGGCCCTGAGACAACAGTGGTAAAAGGCCTTAACCCCCGTGGTTGTGGCCTACTAACCTCTGCCTATCCCGTAGCCATACATTTTGCCCCACATCTCTTTTTTTTAAGGCAGTAAAAGAAAGTGCTGTATGTGCACAGAACATAACTTGTTGGTCACCATTCTGAAGATAATCAGTCTGCTCCTCCAAACTGAAAAAGTTGCGCTAAGGTCTTGCTCGTTCACTGTATGCAAAGCACCCTGCTGCACAGCAGCACTTGGAGCTGTGTAACAGCTTGTTGTACATTTTTTCTATATTATGGAACTGGCATGGGATGTCCGATTGTAAAATGCATAGAGGTCCTATTCAGCTCCTGCAGTACACGTGTCAAAAGAAACTTTTCTGTCTACTCGAAGTACCTCCGTTATTAGTGCTTTAGAACCAAGGCCAACCTTGGGTGACTGTGGTGGACGGTAAAGATCCTCTACTCCCTTTTTCGATCACCGATTGACTGAATGCCTGACCGACTATCTAACTTGCTGGCTGTCATTGCATCTCTGAAACAAACTGTAATGATTTAATAGATGTGTTTCACTACATTTCTCATAGTATCAGCTGGACTACCAAATCAAAGATAAACGTGGTTTCACGTTTTTTTCGTGGTTGCTCACTTCTGATCAGCTATGAAACGCCACACCTTTAATTCACATGTAATCACTCTTGGTAAAAAATATGCAAATGCACCGAAGACATGCAGGAACATGATGCCCAATGGCTTTATATGTAAAGGGAGCATTCATCGTGCAGCCAGCTTATCTCCTTTCTTCATTTTGTAGCTACCAGTGCCCTTTCCTGCTCTGAAGCAGGAAAACATTTAGGACCTCTCTGCTTTGGAGAACTGCTCATTCTGATTCACACAGATTATTTTTACCCTCAAGAGCCACTCAGGCGGCACAATGTGCAACCATTCCATAAAACATTAGGGCAGAAGGGATTTTTAAATTTAGCGAGAGAATGGCTATATTTGTTGCACATATAGAGCACTTTCATTTAAACAATTTCAAGGCAATTACTTTCGTTCCTGCATATTAATTGAGATCTGAATAATACATATTTATGCACTAAATATATATGTATGTTATAATGTGTAGATAACGTGAGTAGGAGTCGCTGTATGTATTGGTTTATGCTTCTTTCTACATATATGTCAGAGTATGTAAATATGAGTGTAGGGTAGGTACCAGTACCGATGCATATTTTTTTTAATGCCTTCTATAAAGTTATAACAATATAATTAGATACAACAAAAATTAAAAATTAAATAAATCACTGCAATGATTTTCTATTATAACAAAATAACTGTGTTTAGTGATGTAGATGATGTTGGCTATATCCATGTGTGTATGTGTATGAGTTTATGTTTATAAGGATATACATATATATAGAAATTATACAAAAAACGATGTTTATTTATGCGCAACATACATGTGAATGTCTGGAGATGTAAATATTACCACTTGCATGTAGATATGAATATAATTATACGTTGGAGTTTATGGCTTGTATAGAGATATGAGTAAGTAGAATGTGTAAATGTCTGCTTATATGTATATAGTTTGATGTGTGCGGGCCTGTCGTTTTCAGAGGCTTTTAAGTTCTGATGTCCATTCATGGGTGTGAAAACACCTCGCAACAGCCTCAGCAAGCTTTCTTTTTTTTTTTTTTTTTTTTAGAGGAGGGAGTTTGAGGCTGGGTTGGGGGCAAAAGTGCCTCTTAAGTGTTTCTTGGCACAAGGCCACACCCCCACCAAGGCTCCACTCCCTCCTCATACTGTAAGATTTTTGCTGAAGTTGGCAGGTCTGTGTGTGTGTGTGTGTGTGTGTGTGTGCAAATATTTATTTATTAAAGAAACCCTTGCAAATCTTCCTTTTATTCCACTCCCTGACTTATCTCAAAGGTTTCTGGCTACTATGGACTCCCAAAATACTTTCCAAGCTTTCCTTTCTTTTCTATACAATTCATCCCACAATACACAAGTCCACTCCTCCAAATAACATCTCACATCTTCCTTTTACTAGTCCACTTCAATTAATCTAACTGTATGCAAAATAATTGAGTAAATACATGAGATCTCAAGAGCACAAACTGAACATAACTAATCCTACAAGGAAAATGAAGCACATATTATTAACCTACTACCTATTTACCTCTAACCTCGGGTTCTGGCCTATCCACTGGCAATTGCTTGGGGTAGCATTCCTACCCATCATTCTTTTGCCCATCATGTCACTTTCAGTTTGGACCTAGCTATATGCAAATCAATCTCGATCCTGCTGCAATAGGAACAGCCCAGTCTGCACCACCTGGACAGGTTCTCCCCAAACAGGAACACAAGCAACCCTACTAGCAACGGTATGCCCAGACATGGGCACAATGTTTACTGTGCTAGTGAGAACAAGCTACGCCCAACTGGTGAGCCCCACACAGTGCCAAACCAGTCTCGGGTTGCTTGTGTTCCAGTTCGAGGAGGACCTAGCCATACCTGGAGAAGACTGAGACTGCAAATAAAACTTTATATTAGAGGAAGAGAGTATCTCATAAAAGGGTGGCCCTTGGGGGGAAAAGGAGAAACAGATGCACGATGGATGATGGTAACTTGTTCTTTGTATACATGATTGTTTCGATATTTTCTGTATCATGGTAGTGAAAGTATGAGCCTGATGTGCAGAGCAATGTTCCATATTCTGGGCACTTAAGTCGAGAAGGATCCTACTTTTTTAATTTTGTTTGCACTTTGATTATGTTCTGGAGATGGGTGGGCTCCTTGTGTTACATTTGCCTCCTGAGATGTACATTTTTGGACAGCCAGGGAGGTGTGTCATTTGTTACTAACGTGTATGTGATGCTACATAGGGAACCAGGCCTGAAAGGGCAATCAATGTCAGTGGGTCATGGAGGGATTTGATAAGGTGGGTAGGGCATTATCACTCCACAGGTTTGGGAGGACCAGAGTGTAAATTTTAGGTCTGAATTTGGTTTTGGGGAGGCAAGACTTGAATATAAGAGCAGTAGAAAATACCACACCGATGAATTTTTTTGGCAAAGTTAGTTTCAAATGAGGTTGGAGCTGACAACAAAACAAATCATATTGGAGAACCCATCCAGTATTTGGGCTTGGATATAAGTGACAATAATAATGAACATAGATACACTGTTCCAAATGCGAGAAAAAGAATAAAAGAACACAGGGCCATCCTATTGTCAGAAACAAATGCCCTCACACATCCTATTGGATGTCATGCTGCATCATAGGGCATGCTCCTCGTCAGACTGGTGCTGCAGTGTCTGACGGGCACCCCATAAAGGGGGCTCTCTGCCGGAGATCTTTTCTCAAATTTTCTGTGCTGTGGTGAAAAATATAGAAAACAGTGCCAACAAACAGGCACATCAGGAATAGGAGAGAAAAAGGTTAAAATTGGCTCAAAACCTAACACAAAGCAATTATTTATTGATCAAGAGAGGGTCTTGGCCAGGGTTAAAACAAAGGAGAGAGTAAGGAATGAGATAATACTAATTCACTCTCTCAATCACAATGACGAAAAAGGAGAGGGAACTACCTAACAACCCCTATAATAGGTCAACATGTTTCGCGTCTCAAGAGTCCATACGGATACAGTGACGCTTCTTCAGGACCAGATTACTCAGTACTTCTCCTTAACTATATAGGTAGACCACAATCAATCTCAAGCTGACAATCTAAACATCTTTGGTCACTTACATAAATCAACTGAACGTCAGGCTAGTCACATTTAAAAGTCGCCCGTCAAACATTATGGATCGGGCTCCATAGGAATCCATGTGTTGGGAGGTTGGCACAAACAATCTGAGCTGCCAAGCCTCCACGTGAGGACCTACCCCGGGGCCGTGTTCCTGTGGACGTTCCTCCCGGCCAGATTGGGCTGGGTAGAAGGATTAGCCAAAAAATGAATTATGCAAAGTCTGTCTCTTTTTTAGGTTGCCCATAACGGAACATTAGGAGAAACGTCTACCAAATAGAGTGGATTTCTTGTCCCAAACCAAAAACTCTGTATTTGGGCAGATTGTGCGTCACTCAACTGTAACATAAGATCCAGTGAGTCAGTGATATGAGGGGGCTTCACAGAGATCAGATTGTCTTTTTTTCATGGACCGCTTCGACCAATCAGAATAGGGTTATGTGCAACAACCATTCTGATTCGCAGAAAAAAAACTCCCTTTTGAAAACTGCCTTCGAACCAGTCAGGACAGTATTCTGCAGCAGTTTGCTGGCAACTACAAACTTGCTGTATGCAGTTTGTTCTTAGTTTTGGAAACGGCAGACGGATGAGGTGAAAATTGCAGATCTGGACAATTTGCATCAGTGTACATAAACAAACAAAAAAAGGAAATCACCCAACCCTAATAGGGAAATGTAAGAGCTGTTTGAGTGATTTAATGGGAAAGTCAATAAAGGAGCTCTTCGATTAGTTATGGTGGGCATAGCTGGCAGTTGCTAACCCGTACGTTAGGGGCAGCAATATCTTATGCTGATATATCAAAGAATTAAAAGTATCATCCTTAATTAAATTATCAGTCGAAGTTTATGACTGTGATTTTCTACAACTTGATTTTCTTGAACTTTCAGCTGACTCATGTTTCAGGAATACTGTTCGCTTTTAAAAAAGATTACGATTTTTAGTTTACTTTGCGCAGTACAGGTGTCTATTAAGGTTCCTGTACATGGGCTATGGTAAATCCTTGCCTGGTTATAGCATCACTTTTGGGCTTCTTATTAAATCTTCATGTATTGAAGGTGTTTTTTTGGTGTGTAGTGAAAAGTGAACAGGATGGCAAATTGGTCTGTCAAGTCCAGTCGAGTTGGGGAAAGCGACAGATGGACAGCATGTATGCAGTGATAAGGTTGAGAGCATTGTCTATGTTGTGTGTAAATTCAGTGACATGTTGGTTGACGTTAAGAGTATTTATAAGATCGGTGTTTTTATACTGCATGTTCCTGCTGGTAGGGCCTACTTGGGGGTTAATATCCCTTAGGCAAACTCTACTACTGTGGCTCATGGGTGCATTTTTGATGAGGTCAGATATCTCCTATAAGTCTATTAATCAGACTCAAGTGACTGTGAGGCTGTCATGGAGAAGCAGTAGTTGAGGGTAACAGGTTTGATGGAGGGGAAACAAAAAGAGGAAAATAGCAAAACAAAAAATATTTTTACAAATTCTGCCACAGAAGAATGACTAATTCATTGTTCTCAATGGCAAGTATGGGGATCTCAGCAACATCTTTATATACGCTTGGGGTGAAGGAAAGGTTTTAAACATGGACGTTTAAAATCGACTTTGCAGGTTTTTACCAATCTGGAAATGAAACACAGGGCAAGAAAAGCATGACGTCAAGGCATACAGCCGTTGCCCATTGCATACTAAAGCACTATGGTGGTCATTACAACCCTGGCGGTCGGTGTTAAAGTGGCGGTAAAACCGTCAACAGGCCGGCGGTAAAAAAAATGGAATCATGACCGTGGCGGAAACCGCCAACATAGACAGCAACTTTAACACTCCGACCGCCAAAGCGGTACAAACAAACACCGCGGCGGTAACCGCCAACAGACAAGCAGAAGACAATGTACTGCCCACATTATTACAAGCCACCAATCCGCCACCTTTTCCGGGGCGGATTCACCGCGAACAAAAACAGGGCGGAAACAGGACTTGGAAGGGAAAACGCTCACCTCTGACACCCCACAAGAGACCAGGACGCCATGGAACCCGAGCTCCAGATTCTTCCAGCCTTTATCATCCAGCTCCTCTACCAGGAACAACAAAGATGGAGGCGAAGACCACAGTGAGTACTGCACCTACGACACAGGGGAGGGGGGATGGCAAAAACAGTGACACACACACATGCAACACGTAACACGCAACACCCCTACCCTCACCCACTACAACACACACACAAGTACATGTTGATACATTACATTAACAACCCCCAATCCCCCCTGGAAGAATGCAAGGACAAAAGGAAATGAGTTGAACGATTGTAATATTTTCAAATACATTAATCAAAAATATATACATATATAAAGATATTCACACTCTAAACTAATATATACACCAAGAATACAAGTCCAAGGTATTCAACCATCATAGTCCGTGGACCACTGGGCCTAAAATGCATGGGCGAGGCCCACACTCAATACCCGAACAATACGGAGAGAACACTGCTGGCGCATCAGATAGAAATAAAACAGGCACCTCAGGGGGAAGGGAAGGGGGGGCACCTCAGCCAGATGAGTGCACGACGCCAGATCCACAAGGGGGCTCCATGCCCACTGCTTTATCCTGGGGAGAGCAAAGCCACAGTCTCTCAAGTCTCTCCAGTGGGTGGTTTGCCCACTGCTGCATACTGGGGAGTGCAAAGCCACAGTCTCTCAAGTCTTTCCATTGGGTGGTTTGCCCACTGCTGCATCCTGGGGAGTGCAAAGCCACAGTCTCTCAAGTCTCTCCAGTGTGTGGGTTGCCCACTGCATTATCCTGGGGAGTGCAAAGCCACAGTCTCTCAAATCTCTTCAGTGGGTGGTTTGCCCACTGCTTTATCCTGGGGAGTGCAAAGCCACAGTCTCTCAAGTGGATAACAGTCTCCACTGGTTCTGGAGGGGGCTTTGTGCCTAGAGTGCTTCATCCTGCCAAGTACTGAGGTAGTGGATGTGAATCTCCACTGGTTCTGGAGGGGGCTTTGTGCCCACAGTGCTTCATCCTGCCAAGGACTGAGGTAGTGGATTTGAATCTCCACTGGTTCTGGAGGGGACTTTGTGCCCAGAGTGCTTCATCCTGCCAAGGACTGAGGTAGTGGATGTCTTTCTCCACTGGTTCTGGAGGGGGCTTTGTGCCCAGAGTGCTTCATCCTGCCAAGGACTGAGGTAGTGGATGTGAATCTCCACTGGTTATGGAGGGGGCTTTGTGCCCAGAGTGCTTCATCCTGCCAAGGACTGATGTAGTGGATGCCTTTCTCCACTGGTTCTGGAGGGGGCTTTGTGCCCAGAGCGCTTCATCCTGCCAAGGACTGAGGTAGTGGATGTCAATCTCCACTGGTTCTGGAGGGGGCTTTGTGCCCAGAAGGTAGTGGATGCCTTTCTCCACTGGTTCTGGAGGGGGCTTTGTGCCCAGAGTGCTTCATCCTGCCAAGGACTGAGGTAGTGGATGTGAATCTCCACTGGTTCTGGAGGGGGCTTTGTGCTCAGAGTGCTTCATCCTGCCAAGGACTGAGGTAGTGGATGCCTTTCTCCACTGGTTCTGGAGGGGGCTTTGTGCCCAGAGTGCTTCATCCTGCCAAGGACTGAGGTAGTGGATGTGAACCTCCACTGGTTCTGGAGGGGGCTTTGTGCCCAGAGTGCTTCATCCCACCAAGGGCTGAGGTAGTGGATGCCTTTCTCCACTGTTTCTGGAGGGGGCTTTGTGCCCAGAGTGCTTCATCCTGCTCGTGGCGGCCTCAGTAGCGTCAAAATCTTTGGCGCTCACTGGCCTGCGGTGCGTGTTGCGGCAGTCTCCTTGGCAGCGGTGCTGGTGGCGGCGGTGTCCTTGGCAGCGGTGCTGGTGGCGGCGGTGTCCTTGGCAGCGGTGCTGGTGGCGGCAGTGTCCTGTTCAGCGGTGCTGGTGGCGGTGTCCTTGGCAGCGGTGCTGGTGGCGGCGGTGTCCTTGGCAGCGGTGCTGGTGGCGGCGGTGTCCTGTTCAGCGGTGCTGGTGGCGGCGGTGTTCTGTTTAGCGGTGCTGGTGGTGTCCTTGGCAGTGGTGCTTGTGGCGACGGTGTCCTTGGCAGCGGTGCTTGTAGCGGTCTTGTCCGCTGTGCAAGTTTTCCCAGACTTGCCTGTTTTACTGTGCCCCTTCCCCACCTTGGATGGTGGCGCAGCTGGCTCCACACTCCCAACTGTACCCCTGGGAGCGACTTTGGTGGAAGATTCTTTTCCTCTCTCTCGCCGGGCACTAGCCAACTTTTTGTGCTTTTGAGGTGGGGGACTGTCCATGCTCTGGCTCCTTGGCACACTGGCTGCCCTGCTGCCTGGCACACTCCAGAAGCAAGTTACTACTGGCACCACTGTTCCCGCTGATGTTGTGGCTGAGGCGCTGGGTTGGGACCTGGAGAGGCAGGCCCTAGGAGACTGAACGGGTGGGGGAGGTGAGGGGAAGAGGTCAAGGTTGGACAGGAAACGTTTTTTGGACACACTGGGACGGGTAGATGGAGGGGGTTTGGGAGTGGAGGAAGAGGTAGTGGTTGTGGGAGGTGTACATTTGCTGACTTTGGGTGAAGGTGCATGGGCTGGAGGCTGTCGTGATGTGGATGGCTGTTGGGTGGGTGTGTGGCTGCGTTTGTGTACCTTGGGAGGTGAGCTCACAGACACACTGGGAGAGGACACAGGGGATGTGTGAATGGTAGTGGGGGTGGTGATTGCAAGTGAGCGGGGTGCGGTGGTGGGTATGCTGGTGATGGAGGTAGTGGCTGAGGATGTAGTGCATGCAGGTGTGAGTGGAGACAAGACTGGGAGGGAGGAGGGAGACGAGGAGGAGGGGGGCACAGTGGAGGCAGTGGATGTTGGTATGTCTGCATGTGTATGATGCTTGCGTGAGTGCCTGTGGGATGTGTGGTGCTTATGTTTGCATGAGCTTCCCTTGTGTGTTGACGTGTGTGCATGCTGGTCTGATGGTGTGCTTGGGATAGGCTGAAGTACAGGGGTTTGGGTCTGGGTGGAGGAAGTTGGAGGGGGAGGCTAGAGACAGGGACAATGGCTGCCATCCGTGCTCAGGCCAGAGTCTGAAAAGCTCGCTGATGGGCTGCCTGACCAGAATGAATGCCCTCCAGGTATGCATTGGTCTGTTGCAACTGCCTCTCTACACCCTGGATGGCATTCAAAATGGTAGACTGCCCAACAGTAAGGGACCTGAGGAAGTCAATGGCCTCCTCACTGAGGGCAGCAGGGGTGACAGGGGCAGGGGCTGAGGTGCCAGGGGCGAAGGAGATGCCCACCCTCCTGGGTGAGCAGCCACGGGGCAAATGCTGAGGGGCTGCTGGGAGGGCGGTGCTGGTAGGGGGGGTGGCGGCTGTACCTGTAGATGCAATGGGCACAGAGGTGCCCGCTACCGCAAGGGAGCTCCTATTAGAGGAGGAGTCAGTTTCGCTGGTGTCTGCTCCTGTCCCTGCCGTGGAGCTCCCCTCGCCCTCCATCCCACTGGTGGCTTCAGACTCCGTTGTGTCGTCCTCCAGGGCCATGTGGGATGCAGCTCCCTCCTGCTCCGGTGCCACTGCTCCTCCGCCTGATGATGCTAATGCACACAAGCACAGGGAGACCACAGAAAGGGGGGGGAGACAGAAGAAAGACATGTTGAGTGCATGCAATACCGCTACCGTTGGCAGACACTACAGACACAGAAGCCCCCTGCACTACGCTGTGCACTTGGAGTTCCCTACTTAATTACAGGGACATGGGTTACAAGGCTATGGCTAATTGCTGCACACATGGAAGTCACAGGAGCCTGACTAGGTTTAGTTGGCTCTGTACACAGGTGGGGTGGGGTGCCACAGGGCCTGCCTTAAGAAGGGACCTTGCCTACTAAACTCGACCTGGCCTAGGGGAACCCACAGCCCATCTCCCCCACCCAGACACCTACAATGCGCGCTGAATCAGCTGAATGAGAGTGTACTCACCCCCTTGTGGCCGCTGTGATGCCCTCAAGCGCCCATCCAACTCCGGGTACGCCACCGCCAGGATCAGGAACATAAGGGGGGTCATGGTGCGACGGGCACCCCTCCCACATTGGGAGGCTATCCCCAGCTGGGCCTCCGCCGTCTTCTTGCTCCAGGGGCGAATGTCCTCCCATCTTTTCCGGCAGTGGGTGCTCTGTCTGTGGTAGGCCCCCAGGGTCCGGACTTCCTTGGCGATGGCACGCCAAATATCCTTCTTCTAGTGGGCGCTGACCCACAGGAATGGTACAGGGGAAAGAGAGAAGATATAACCGTCCGCACCGTCACAGTCATTGGCCTGCATCCCTACCCATGCCATGACGCACATGCACTCACCGTCGTTTCATGCACGCCTCATTCTCCCCCCCATCTGTCATCCACTCCAAGCAGCCATTGCCCATACAGCATGCTCACAGTGTACTCACCTGTTTGTCTGGAGGACCGTAGAGTAGCGTGTACTGGGGGAGGACCCCATCCACTATTTTCTCCAACTCCTCCGTGCTGAAGGCAGGGGCCCTTTCCCCAGACACACTAGCCATTGTCTCTTCCAGACTGAGGTCACAGCAGCACTTGCAGTGTAGGTCCTCTCCTGTCAAAGATCAGGTATCAAGTGAGTGAACAGAGAGAAAATGGCAGTGACGTCCGCGGCGGTGTGTACCGTCACCGCCGGCGTACATCGTCATTGGCTCCTGGGACCCATGGGGTCCAATGTTAACCAATGCAGGATTGTGCCGCGGTCTTTGACCGCCTACCGCGACAGTGTACAACGCCAGCGCAGTTACCTCATATCCCCTTGTCCCACATTACAGGTCAGGCAGCCGCCATTTCAGAGGGCCACATGGCATTAATTTTTACTGCGTCACACATGTCTAGGCCTTGCTTAAACACTAATCCAGCCATATGTCGATTTGAAAACATTTTACGATTGAGTTGTGTTTACGTACCTCAGAGTTGGTTGACTCTCTGCTCGCTGTTCTCCTCCATAGAGCATGTCCGCTAGGGCAGGTAAGGAGATGGAAGCATCCTCCGGAGTACAGACCGCTGATGGACCTGTCGACAATGGAGGAGCGACATGTGATCATCACCTACAGACTTGATCATACCACAATCCTGGAACTGTGTGCCCAGTTGGAGCCAGACCTGATGTCAGCTATCCGCCATCCCACAGGAATCCCCCCTCAAGTGCAGGTGCTGTCAGTACTCCATTTCCTAGCAAGTGGGTCTTTTCAAACAACAGTGGCCATAGCACCAGGGATGTCCCAGCCTATGTTTTCCAACGTGTTGTCCAGAGTGTTGTCCGCCCTTCTGAAACACATGCGGAGCTACATCGTTTTCCCCCAGGTGGAGGATTTGCCTACAGTGAAAGGTGACTTCTATGCCCTGGGACATATCCCCAACATCTTAGGTGCCATTGATGGGACACATGTGGCCTCGGCCCCCCCGCAGGAGTGAACAGGTGTACAGAAACCGGAAGAGTTACCATTCTTTGAATGTGCAGATGGTGTGTTTGGCAGACCAGTATATCTCCCATGTGAATGCCAAATTTCCTGGCTCAGTACATGACACTTACATTCTGAGGAATAGCAGCATCCCTTATGTGATGGGGCAACTCCAGAGGCACCGTGTGTGGCTATTAGGTGAGGACATGGACCCAATACAGTGTGACTAGGCGTCTGGGGATGTCACTAAGAGTTAGTGTGTGTCTAGCAGTTGTCCCTCGCCATTTGCAGGTGACTCTGGTTACCCCAACCTGTCATGGCTACTGACCCCAGTGGGGAATCCCAGGACAAGGGCAGAGGAATGCTACAATGAGGCCCATGGGCGAACAAGGAGGGTTATAGAGAGGACCTTCGGCCTCCTGAAGGCCAGGTTCCGGTGCCTCCTATTACAGGTGGTTCCCTATTCTACTCACCAAAGAAGGTGTGCCAGATCATCGTGGCCTGCTGGATGCTTCTCAACTTAGCTTTGCGAAGACAGGTGCCTTTTCTGCAGGAGGATGGTCCAGATGGAGGTGTTGTGGCAGCTGTGGAGCCTGTGGTCAGTGAGGACGAGGAAGCAGAAGAAGAGGACATAGACAACAGGAACACGGTGATCCAGCAATACTTCCAGTGAGACACAGGTAAGAAGACAACACTGCCTGCTATATCTGATCTAATTGTTCTAACTCTCATCTGTCTGTCACTTTCACCCAGTGTATGGACCCTGAGTTGTCATTTTCCCTTTCAATTTCACAGATGTGGGTCCCACTGTGTGACCTCTGCTATGTTACCTCATAGACTAGAGCTGTGTGACATAGGTATATTGACAATAGAATGGACATAGCTATTTTCCTCAGTTATTGCAAATACACATTTGTGAAAACACAGACTGACTCCAGATTGTTTTGTGATTCAAGGGTGTTTATTTAAGTGCTAAATATTGGAGGGGGTTGTAAAATGGTCAGGGGTGATGGTGGAGGAATGTCCATGGCAGAGTCCAGTCTATTAGTCTCACAGGTGCATTGTCCAAAGGGGCATAGGAAGTGGAGCTGGGGCAGTTTAAGTATGGACAGGGTGACAAAGTGGGACAAAAGGATGACATTCAGGGTGGTCTCATTCCTTGGCGGGGGTCGTGGCATTGTTCTCTGTCTTTGTCCTGGATCTCAGGGACCATTTGCGGGGTGGTTCTCCATCTGCAGGGGGTGGGGTGCTGGTGTCGTGGTCCTGTGGCGGTGCCTCCTGTCCACTAGCGTCCGCGGAAGTGGTGGGCAGTTCATCGTCCAAGCTAGTGTCAGGGGCCCCTTGTGGTGCCACAGTGTCCCTCCTGGTGTTGACGAGTTCCTTCAGCCCCCCTGCAATGGTGCCCAGGGTGGAATTGATGGATTTGAGTTCCTCCCTGAACCCCAAATACTGTTCCTCCTGCAGCCGCTGGGTCTCCTGAAACTTGGCCAGTACTGTTGCCATCGTCTCCTGGGAATGGTGGTATGCTCCCATGATGTTGGAGAGGGCCTCGTGGAGAGTGGGTTCCCAGGGCCTGTCCTCCCCCTGTCGCACAGCAGCCCTCCCAGTTCCCCTGTTTCCCTGGGCCTCTGTCCCCTGAACCGTGTACCCAATATACCCAATACCACTGCCCCCAGGTCCCTGGTGTTGTTGGGGTGGTGGGTTAGCCTGGGTTCCCTGTAGTGGTGGACACACTGCTGCTTGACGTGTCCTGGGGACAGACGTATGGGCCCGATGGGTGGGTGCTGTGCTGGTGTTTCCAGAGGGGGGAAGCTCTGTAGTGTAGCCTGTGCCAGTGTGAGGGGAACCGACTGTTCCCGAGGTCCCAGATGGGTCGGGCTGGTCATCTAGATCCAGTTGGACAGAGCTGCTGTCATCACTGTGGGCCTCTTCTGTCGGTGGAGTGGACATGTCTGGACCCTCCTGTCCGGTGACGTTGGGTAGGGGTCCTGCAGGTGTGTAAAGGCATGATTATTGCATCTGTGTGTGCCATGGTGTGCAATGGATGGGTGACCCTGTAGCCCAGTGTTTGCATTCTTGAGTGGGACCGTGTGTGATAATGGTATAGGGGGGTGTATGGGTATGTGCAGTAGACCTGCTTTGGTGATGGGTGTCCATGCTTTGGTGTTACATGCAGGGCTTGGGTTTGGAATGTGTGGTTTGTGATATTGGGACATATGTGAGGAGTTGGAATGATGGGGGTGAAGACGAGGGTGGGGGTATGTGATAGCGTGCAGGTAGGGTGGGGGATGTAATAGTTAAGATTTGACTTACCAGAGTCCATTCCTCCAGCTACTCCTGCAAGGCGCTCAGGATGCAGTATAGCCAAGACCTGCTCCTCCCATGTTGTGGGTTCTGGGGGAGGAGGATGGGGTCCGCCGCCAGTCCTTTGGACTGCAATCTGGTGTCTTGAGACCACGGAACACACCTTCCCCCGTAGGTCGTTCCACCTCTTCCTGATGTCATCCCTAGTTCTTGGGTGCTGTCCCACTGCGTTGACCCTGTCCGCGATTCTCCGCCATAGCTCCATCTTTCTAGCTATGGTGATGTGCTGCACCTGTGATCCGAATGGCTGTGGCTCTACCTGGATGATTTCCTTTGATTTCCTTCACCATGACCCTGAGCTCCTCCTCAGAAAACCTGAAAGCCATGGGGTGGTGTGGGTGATGTGTGGGGTGGTGTGTGTTGTGATGTGTGGGGTGATATTTAGAGGTGTGTTGTGTGAGGTGCATGGATGTTGTGTGAGTGATGGTGCTGAGTGCCTGTTGAGTGCCTGTGGATGCTATTGTTCTTTCTGGTGCTGTCTCTCTCTGGCCTTCAGTCGCAATTGTTGTCGTAAGGGTTTGTGGGTGATGTGGGTGTGTGTTTTATATTGTATTGGATGTGTGGGAGTGGTGTGTGTATGTGTATCAGGTGTATGTATTTGGAATTATCCAATGTGGATGTGTTTTGTAAGAGTGTGGATTCGTGGGTCATGATAGTGTGGGCGTATTCCTGTTGGCGTGACAGTGGAGGTTTTGTTATCGCCAGTTTATCACTGACCTTTGGTGTGGCGGACTTGTGTGGGTGTCAAAATTTTGGCGGATTCTGAGCTGTGGGTCATAATGGCAGTGGCGGTATCCTGCGGCCGGGGCGGTGTCTTGGCAGTCTTCTGCACGGCGGTAAGCGGCTTTTACCGCCAATGTTGTAATGACCCCCTATGTGACCTCACTGAAATCATTAGACCAGATGCATTGACATCCCTAGGACGATACAACACTTGAACAGGTTATTTGTTTTTCATGTGTAAAATGGAAATTTGCAGTATTGTGATGTGTAACATCTGTGAATCTGAATGGGTGCATTGCAACCTCCAGCAAGTCTCAAAAGAGATGTGTTGTCACCTGTTTGCAACTCGCAATGTTTGCTAATATGGTTAGGATAGACTGAGAGAGAGACAGAGAAAAAATGATTTTTCGAAAAGTGTTTAGATCAAAACAGAATGCTGAAATCCATGCTTAATTTTACCTGTGGTTGCAGATGGTGGGCACCCGTGTTCTTTTTGGGGACTCTATCTCATTTTCTAATCATCAGAATAAGACCCACAGCAAGTGTTATAAAGGCGGGATAGGGAGAAAGAAGGACAAAGATAAATGTAGGAAAACAGTGAAAAGGGAGAGAGCATGCATGAAAAAGGATCAGCCAGAGTGAGACGGAGACAGGGAGAGAGGGGTCCAGGGGGTCAGGAAATCCTTATCCTGCCCTCCTACACCTTTTAAAAAATATATAATTTCAGGACACAGGGAAAGTCCTCATGTGCTATAATGGCAGCCGCAGCATTTCGTTCCATGGCAAGGGTGCAGGTTATTTACCTGAGTTAACTAGAACTAGTGAATGTCAGTGTTTTTTATTTGTTTAAAATGTTACATTTTAACTGACATTTTCACTTTACTATAATGTTACTTTAGCCTTTATTTTTTTCATTTAATTTCTAGGGTTCTTTCAACATGCAGGAATCCCTCAGGAGTCCACAGGAGTCAAAGAGGCCACACTGGCTCCCATGAGACTCCTACAGGATTATGGCACCCCCAAAAAATGTTTTCAATTTGACCTCAGTGGGCCTCCAGAAACTCCTCCACAAGACACAGAGGGTCAAAGTACCCTGCCCTACCTCCATATATCTATATTTTCATTTGTAGGACATGGGGACCAAGTTATCAAGCTCTGTAACATTTGACAGAACATTTTTGTTCAGGTTGTGGCCAGCCAATCAGATTGCAATCTCTGATGGGCCTCACAGGAGCCTGACAAGTAAAATAGGAGTGTAGGCCAATAGAATTGCTCTATTTTTTAAAGTTGTGTCGCCGAGGGACTCCTGTGGGAGTCTCGCTAACCCAAAGATCAAGATGTCTACACATTTTGAACCTTAATTTGTTAATAACCATTTAACAGGTTTACACCAAATCAAAAAAAGCACACTTTCTGGGTAAGGACCTAGCTTATTGCCAGATCTAATTGTGATGTAATTTGTGAACAGAGCTACAGACAAAAACTGATGAACGGGATTACACCAAATTTGGTAGATAGCTAGAAAGCATTTTTTTATTTGGTGAAAATCCATTCACTAGTTTTTGAGTAATTAAGATTACAAATTTATACATATCTGGATGGTATGCAGGACTCCCACTGGCACGCATCTTAAAATGACCGTCATCTGATTGACTGAAGCAGCTTTTTCCCGTTTGTAGGAGGTTCGCCCTCTATGGAGTGTGCAAAGCTGGACATGCTGTGCAGGGGGTCCAAGCAACCACACACTGGTTAACAGGGGTAAAAAATTAGATCACCTAATGCTCTAATTTTTAAGGTAGCTTGGTCGAGCAGTTAGGCCAATCTTCAAGAAGTGCAAAACATTTGTTGTACTCACAGTATCAATCATGCAACTCACACACTCAATAACTCTAGACTAATTTATAAAAATATTTCGGATTTTAATGCATTTTTAAGACCAAGATTATTAAAATTGGTTAAGTTCTTTTTAAGATATTAATTTCTTAAGTTTAATAAAAATTGTATTTTTGTGTGTGATTATGCACCATAGGAATAAATGGAAAGTCACCTCTAAAAATACATTTAAAATCGTACAGTTGGTTTACCAAGTTCTTCTTTTACAGGTTGGTTGAGGTCATCGGTGGGCACACTGTGCCAGCTGGAGATGTTCAGGCTGCTCCTAGTTCCGGCAGGGGCAGCGGTTAAAGGTCTCTGGCGATGGTGCAGGGCCACTGCGAGGGCCACTTGGAAAAGCACTGCACAGGTAAGTTTAAATATGGTTCCTTGGGGTCTCCATGAAGTGTCAAGGTTGCAAGGGGTAGGGGACTCTTAGGGCACAGCAGGTTCTTCCATGCAGGGCACAGGGTGGCCGAGTGCAGAGTGAATCAGTGAGCCAGGAGCTGTGCGCAAGGATGCCTTCTGGAGCAGGAGGTAAGTTGGTTTAAGGGTCATTTGCAGGAAAAGGGGGCACTCTGGCGGGAGGTTCGGGGTGTTGCTGAAGTCCCTCCAATTGGGCTTCCTCCAGGTCTTTTTTCAGCCGCAGCTGGGCTAGTTTTCTTGGTGTCTGACGTTAGCTAACCAATACCCAGGGTATTGGTATGGTTTGACCACTGGCGGGTGCAGTGCCACCAAACTTGACATACTTGCAGGGTTTGTCCTAGCGGTCGTCAGTGTGTCGTTGGGTCCAGCTGTGACTTCCGGTTCAGGAGTTAGTGACTGGTCAGTGGTTTCCTGGTTTCTTGTTGTTGCAGAGTGGTACCTCCACTCTGGAGGGAGTTCTATGGCGATTTTCAATGCCTGGAGGTCCTCTGGGGTTCTCGAGAGTTTTTCTAGTTGTCCAGCAGCTCCTGCTTGGTACTGGGTGCAGCAGGCAGGGTTTGCCACCTTTTCTTTGTTGCAGCTGGTCCACAGTTCTTATGACTTAAATCTTCTTAGTGCTGGCCTTTTTTGTCCTTCGCATCTGATTACCTGGTCTAGGGATGTCCACTAAATACTGAATTTAGTGGGCGTTTTAGGAGGAACCTGGTAGTGACCAATGGGACCTTTGGGTAGCTACACCCACAACAGTGAACACGTCCTGTGGGAAGGGTCACTTCCCTATCCCTGATTGGCTATTTTTCTTCCATCCAAGATGGAGGAAAATGAAATGGAGTGTACACCTCGCAGGCAACACCTCAGGGGTGGGGCATGCCAGGTGGGGCCACTCCTCCAACTCTTTGTGTGGTTTCCCTCCTTTGCTCCTGCCAAAAGACCGGGTCTGCAAAGGAGGTGACCATCTTCTACTAGCAGCAGGCCTGGGGATCGAGTTTCAAAGGCGATAAGCCCTTTGAAGCTTGCCGCCAGGGCAGTGCACATTCCTGAGGGAGGGGGTGTTTGTACCTCCACCCAGGAAGGGCATTGTTCTACAAACCAGAGAGACAGATCTCTTCCCCAAGGTTTGTAGTTTGGGTGTCTGAAGGTGTGAGGCTGGATAGGACCAGTCAGCAACCATGCCAGGGCAGTTAGCCTCTGCAGGGAGCACCTCTAAGGTGACCCCTGGGTACATTTAGGGACAAATCCAATACTGGTACCAGTTTGGATGTATCATTCTGAGTTGTTTGATACCAAACAAGCCAGGGTTCAGAGTGACCATCATGTAGCTGGGAAACTCGGTTTGACCATTGTCCAGCACATGTATTAAAATGGCTGCTCTGTTCACTCACTATTTCCCAGGTTTGACAAAGACACAGTGGGGGCATATTGCTCATACAACTATGCCTTCACATATAATATGGTGCATAGTATATGCAGTGTATGTTGGACAGGGCACGCAGGCGTGTGCCATGTCGAATTTGTGCTTTAGGTTTGCACCAGGACACCCATCCTGCAATGGCAGTGCTGGGTGCATCTGGATGCATAGCCCTAGAGGGTGGCACAATCAGTGCTGCTGCCGTCAAGGGCCTACCCTGAGTACCCCGTGCCCTGGGTACCTAAGTACCTTTTTCTAGGGACTTATAGTGGTAACTAAAGAGGTATCCAATTGTGCCAATGCATCACAACAGCTTTGGGGAAAGAGCTCTGGACCAAGGAACCTGATTAGCAGGGACCCCGGGCACTACAATTTCTAGGCTACATCATACATCAGGCAAAAAGAGGGGGCTAACCAGATCAAAAAGAGGCCTTTTCTCACACCGTTGGCTGTCTTGTTGCTGCAGAAGCAAGAAGCTCCCCTTGTCCCATGGAAGCTAGAGCTTTGATTGGGTATCCCCAACATGAAGAGAAATGTTGTGGCCGCCATTGTAGGACATGTGGAATTTCCGTGTGTCCCGAAATTATATTAAAAAAAGGTTTAAGAGGGCAGAGAAAGGATTTTTTGAACCCCTGGCCCTTATGGGGGGACCACCCTATGGGGCCAAATTTAAAACATTTTTGTTTTGGATTGCTGCATTCCTGTGCGATCCACACAACACTCTTATTCCTGTGAGACTCCCACTGGACTAAAAAAACAAATAAAAACAATATAGAGAGGTAGGTGTCCCTTGGGACAAACCAGGACCTGTGGCCAACTCAACACCATGCATGGTGGAAAGCCATGTGCTGTGATGGGGGTGGTTGGAGTTGGCTTCCCATTGGGTGTGGGCACAAGCCAACTGCAATGTGCGTCAGGGGCTGGTTGGTGGTGGATGGAGGGCCTGGCCCTGCAATAACCCTATGCAGTGCTCAGCCGTGCACTTTGGGGGAGTTGGCATAGTTACATATGGTAATAGTTATGGTGAACAAATCTTACTTTACGTTAAGATAACCCTTGAAATTTACTGAGAAAAACAAAAGTTAAAGTGACGTTATAGTCAGGTATGGTAATAATATCTTACTCTGCATCAAAAAAAACCTTAGGCATTCACTGCAAAAAAACAAAAGTTCAAGTGACGTTAAAGTTAAGAGAAAATGTCAGTTTAAACCTAACTCTTTAAATGAAAAAAAAAAACTGAAATAGTTAACTGCAGTAACTATAACTGACGCCCTCCCCGTGCACTGCTTATCACTGCACATATTACGTCACTCATGACATATTCTATAACATCACTGATAACATCACTAATGACATCTGAAATTACATCATTAATGACATTGCTGTGCATGGCAGGGCACGAATTTTAGTGACTTAATATATTTATGACTGGTGAATTTCAGTGTTTTTTTTGTTTAAAATGTCAACGCTTAAACTAACATTTCCACCTCACTATAATAAAACTTTAAACCTCTGGTTTTTCAGTGAATTGTGTAGTTATGTTTGAGACAGTACTTTTGATTGAGAAGGTGAGTTTTTTTGATTTGCCTGTAACTTTGGATGGGTTTGCATAAAATTTGGCAATCTACCTAATCAGGCCAGCTAAGTTTCGACATGCCAAGTTGTGTGAATATCTGTCCATGTATAAAAAATTAAACAGCAGTGTTGAAAATGTACTTACCTGTAACTGTAGTTCTCCAGTATTGGTATCTTTCATAGATTCACATACTTGAATATTCCCCATCGGCGAAGTGGGAGTCCCACTGTAACCTTATAAAGCAGGTCATGTTAGTATCATAGACTATAATGGCAATGCACATTCTTTTTAATAGCCTATATACTTCTTTTTTTTTTTAAAGAACCAAACTTGACCTAAGACAAATCAGAAGCCAGCACCCTCTAGAACACTCCCAACAGAGGCTGTTTTTCTCAGATTTTTGAGCACTAGAGTGCCCTTAACCTGTAGCATGAGTGAGGGGAACCACTAAGGGGAGGAGAGTTATTCACATTTGAATCTATGAAAGATACCAAATACTGGAGAGCTAGTTACAGGTAAGTAACTCATTTTTCTTCTCCAGTATTGGATCTTTCATAGATTCACATGCTTTTATCAGAATAACAAGCAATACAGTGAAATTTAAATTGAATTGGCACTCCTGCAAAGAGAGCTGTGGACATGGCCACGGCCCTAGTAGAATGGGATGTTACTCTTCTAAATGTTTTCCAGCCTGTGCATGACAGTTGTGAATAGTGGCAGCAATCCATCTTGCAACAGTCTGTTATGTTACTCAGAGATCTTTTCTGATATCTCCATATCTGGCTCTAGCTTTGGACAGTATTTCTCTGCACTCTGCTGGTATGACTAGAGATTGGAACTCATTGTATTCAGGATTCAGCCGATAAATTTAGTGATGTTAGATACAGATGCTTTCTGCATCTGGCCCTTGTTCATTGTCAACAGATAAGCGGTTATCTTGAGCTGCCGGGAACGCTTCTCTGAGAGGAGAAGGAGTTCGGTGAACCAGTATTGCCTGGGCCATCTGGGGGCTGTTAGAAGGAGTCTGCAGGGTTCTCTCTTAATTTTGTTGATTACTCTTGGGATCAATGGAATTGGTGGAAAGGCATAGGCATATACTCCTGACGATTGGATCGAAAATGCATTCCCCCATGATCCCTCTTGGGGATGCCAGCTTGCAAAGTACAGGCATTTCTTGTTCTCCCTTGTTGCAAACAGGTCTAGTTTCGACTTCCCCCAGCGCTAAAATAGCTCTTTTAGCCTGCGCCGATTTAATTCCCATTCGTGGTATGGAATGGTGATCCTCCTTAACGAATCAGCAAGAAGATTGTATACTCCTGGTACATGCTCCGCTTTTATAAATATGTGATGTTGAAGTGCCGAGTTCTAGACGTCTTGAGCTTGAGTAGAGAGTGTCTGAGAACGTGTTCCTCCTTGTTTGTTCAGGCAGAACATACTGGTTGTATCGTCTGTTCGAATGAGGACCGATGAGCCTGTTATCTTGGGAAGAAAGGCTTTCAATGCTAGCTGGTTGATGTGAATTTTTCTCTCCTCTGTGGACTATTTTCCACTTATCGTTAAGTGCTGAAAGTATACTCCCCAGCCCTCTAGCAATACATCCGTTGTTATGATGATATCTGGTATTTTTTGTAGGTATTCCAGTCCTAACGCTAGATTAAATGGCTGTAGTCACAATAATATCTCCAATTTCATTGTTGGTGTAATGTGAATGGGATCGTCAAACAAGCCCTGTTTCTGGATCCATTGCTCGTCGAGTTGTTGCTGAATGGGCTTCATACGTAAGCGATAGTTTGGGACAAAGGGAATACACGAGGAGATTATTCCCTTGAACGACTTCTACATCCAGACAGAAATTGACTTTCTTTTGGAAAGTTTGATTGCCAGTTGGTGAACCTTTGCTTGTCTGTTCTTGGAGGGAAAGGCCCTGTTCTTCCCTGTGTCCAGTATGGCTACCAAGAAAGTTAGCCTTGTTGTTGGTTTGAGCTGTGACTTTTGATAATTTGTTGTGAAGCCTAATATGTTGAATAATTAAAAGGCAGGTGGCTGTTGCTTCTGCTGTTTGCCTTGAAGTAGGGGCTTTTATTAGCAAATCATCCAAGTATGGAAATACCTGGATTTCCTGTTGCCTGAAATGAGTGGCCACCGGGGCCAACATTTTTGTGAAGATTCTGGGGCCAGATTTTAGCTCGAATGGCAATACTCTGACCTGAAAATGGATCCCTACTACCTGGAAACATAGGAATCTGCGATGAGCTGGGTATATTGGTATATGGAAATACATGTCCTGAAGATCTAATGACGCCATGTAATCTTTGTTGTTCAGGAGTTGTAATATGTCCTGTAGCGAAAAGTTTGCTTCTTTAGAAAACTGTTTAATTCCCAAAGGTTGAGTAATGGACACCCTTCTCCTGAGGGTTTCTTGACAAGAAAGAAGCATGAGTAGAATCCTATTCCTCTCTGATGTTTTGGAATTGTCTCTATTGCTCCTTTCTTTATCATGCTGGATAATTATTTTAAAGGTTGTTTCAATCGAGACAGTGGTGGGCCTGATGGTTGGAAGTTCAGAGGTTTTTGGAGAAATACTAATGAGTGTCCTCTCAAAAAGACATCCAGGACACACCTGTAGGAAGTTGTATTGGACCATTGTCAGAAATGGTGTACTCTGCGTCCTCCAATCCGAAATTGCAATGAGGCAGTTGGTATCTCTTGGAAGTCATAATTTTCTACCATCTCTGCCACTTGCAGGCAACTTTCCTCTGGTAGGTTGCTTATATGCCGGAGATGGAGGTTGTCTATACTGCTGCTGTTGTCCGTATTGTTGACAGTACTGTGTTTGTGGAAATTGGTATTGCCTATAAGGTTGGTAGCCGGCTCAAAATGAGTAATTTCTCCTTCCTCTAGCTCCTCGAAAAAGGCTGCTTACAGAACTGAAGGGTGCCTAAGAATCTGGCCGTGTCTGTGTCTGTTTTCATTGATTGCAGGCCGTCATCTATATACTTGCCAAACAATGATTCTCCATCAAATGGCATATCCAGGATCCTTGTCTGGACCTACTGGTGGAAGGAGGTGGATTTTAACTATCCCTGCCTACGCAACACTGCAGAGACAGTAGTGGAAACCTGTAGTGGAGTCATCTATGGCAGTCAATCATTTGTGCTGACACTCACTCTCCTGCAGGTTCTTACGTGCTTCTATCTTAGCATCTTCAGGCAGTAAGTTGATGCACAATGCTATATCCTACCACATTTGGCGGTCATAGCGGGCTAGAATGGCTAGTGAATTTGCTGCTTTAACTGTAGTGGCTGCCATCATGGAAAATCTCTTTCCGATGCTATCCAGCCTACGTCCTTCCTTGTCCGGAGGAGATGATATCAGTCTGGAGGTGTTTTTTGAGCATCACTGTGCAGCTTGCGATACCACTGAGTCTGGTTTGGCTGACCCATCAGGCAAGATGGTGAGTTGTCTTATATTTTTTATCCAGACATGGAATGAGTGGAGACTCAGTGGCTGGGTTCTTCATGGCTTTTAGACCCTCTTGTCAAATAACGTCCACTATAGGTATGGTCCTTATAGATTTCTTTTCTTGTTCTTTAAAGTCATAAATAAAACAATCTGTCTCCTTAGCTAACAATGGCAGTTCAAATCTTTTAGCTGCATGCTCCATTAAATTGTGGAAGCCCCCAATATCTCCAGGTGGAGAACCCACTGGTGCTGTCTATGGTGGAGAGGAGGTGGAAACAAGGTAGTCATTCCACTCGTCTTGATTAGATGTTTTGTCCATACATTTTCCATCTTCTCTGTCATCGTCTGACGAGGGCATATCTTCAACCATGGGCTGCATCATGTCAGTAGCAACATCTTGAGCAGAGGTAATCGGTGTGGAAACTAATGGAGGGGACCTTGGCAATGGTATAGGTGACTGAAAAAGCTGTGACAGAGGGGGAACTTGTGTTATAGGTGTTGCAGGATGCGAAGAAGGAAACCTACGGTAGTAATCTTGAAGCATACTCTGAAGATTGATACTAGAGATGCTGGCATGGGAAGAGAACATTCCTGGTGAAATTCTGTACGTTCTCACTGCATTTGTTTTTTTTGGTCAGCTGAACAGTAATACTCCTGATACTGTTCATTGTCATCGTCATCAAATTCTTGGCATTTCACTCTTAGTGGCAATAGGCTGCTACCTGCACCAAAAGATCCGTCATTAACAAAGTCGCCATCATCATTGAGGAGGTGGATAGGTGGATAAAGCAGGACCTTACTTAGTGATGTATGTATAAGCAGTATTGCAGAATCTGATGATCTGTCCTTTAAAGGTATGATGAATAGCTGTGGAAATTATCTTTTATATTGCGCACCTGGTGATATGGTAGAATGATGCAATTTCGTCGACAATTTCATTAGTGAATGCTCCTCCACCGACGGTAAAGCCATTGCCAACGATGGTACTGTTGTAATTCCTGAATCTGGAATAGTCGTCTATGGGCCCATCGACAGAGTGTTCGTCGACGAGACAGCCATCATCAATGGTGTCATCTTCAATGGAAGCTTTGACGACGAGGTCTTCTCCATCAACGTTGCCCTTGTTGACGAGCTCTTTGTCGATGGCCTCATCGATGAGTTTATAGCATATTGTTCCCATGCCGTCGACGTTGTCTGTGCCAACAAGCAGCCCAAGTAGGTCATCGTTGATGGGGTGTCCGACGAGCAGCATTTGTTAGCCTTCACTGTTACCATCATCACTGAGGACATCGGAGACAATGCCAGTATCATAGGAGAACTCGGTGAAGTAAAGTTAGGAGTTACCATTGTTGTTATTACTGTTGACGATACCGTCGAGCGCATCAACTGTTGTTTATTCATGGCAGTTTTCGGCAATGCTGAATCTAATTTTTTTATCCTCAATGTCGACGGAGCAGACTGTGAGGTATCTTTAAGAATAGTACTTCAGGGCAGGAGTAGTGGGCAGAGACGTAGATATATGTTGCTTGGAGGTTGAAGGTTGGTCTTTGTACCTCCTCTCCTGCACACTGTCAGTATATTTGGATTTTTTACTGACCTTTGCCTTTGTTTCTGAAGAATGTTTTTCTGCAAATCTCTGCCTCTTACTTGAAGTTGTGGTCTGTGAGGAATTACCGCTGTCCTCCTCAGATAAAGGATACTCTCTGGTCTTGAGTTTCTGGAGCCACAACAGAAGCCTACCTTCTCTGTCTTTTAAAGTTTTATGAGTGAAAATTCGGCAGATCTTACATTCCTTTACCTTATGATCCGGATTTAAACAATGAATGCATTTCTTGTGAGGATCCTCTGAGTGAAGTATTTTCTTTCCACAGGTGGCACAAGCCCTTAAAAGGGCCATATTCCTAGGATATGGGGCATATCCAGTCAGGTTGTTGGAGTAATACTTCCTAAAGAATAAAGTTCTTCTATAAATTTGTGAGGAAAAAACAGGTAGTTGAGCGGAGCTCAAGGAGACTCCCTTCACACGACATGCAGTAGAAAATCTGAGGGAAACAGCCTCTGTTGGGAGGGTTCTAGAGAGTGTTGGTGTCTGATTGGTCATAGGTCAGGTTTGGTCCTTTTTTAAAAAGGAAGTCGATAGGCTATTAAACAGAATGTGCATTGCCATTATAGCCTATGATACTAACATGTACTGCTTTATAAGGTTACTGTGGGACTCCCACTTCGACGACGGGGAATATTCAAGCATGTGAATCTATGAAAGATCCAATACTGGAGAAAAGTGTATGAGTTCCCATTTTAGCTGCTGTAGGAAATTTTCTCGAAAGACAGAGAAAAGACTTTAAACGATTTATACCAGAGTTAGCATGAACATAGAACTTTACTCAGAAAGCATGCTTTGATTTGTTGTAGAACCATTCAGCAGTTTTGAGACATAAACATCTGAAAAGGTACAGTGAGGGTTTGTAAGGGTTAATATTTTTGTGTATCTTGTAAGTTGAAAAGCTTCTTAATTTGCTTATAACCTTGGCACATTTTGACGAATATGCCTGAAGTTTGACAGACACTACATTTGGATTACTATTGGTATTTTTGAATTTGTGAATATCTGTAAAAGGGAGTTCCTTGTTAAAAGGGTTAAGGGGTTAAAAAAGTGTTCATTTACTAATAAGTTTGGCACTGTGAGTCACATTTTCACAAAATGTGTCAGAGGCCAGTAAAGAGTTGTTGTCTGTTGGCATGTCACATTTTGTGCCAATCCATGAAGGAGGGCATAGTTGAAGGAGAGTTCAGTAAAAGTTTCATATGCTTATAACTTCTGTGCTTTTTGATCAATGTGTGTCAAGTGTGGTAAGTAGTCAGCAACTAATACATAGTGCAGGTATACTAGGTTTTTGTGAAGATTCATTGGGCTGGGGCAAAGTTCAATAGGGGAACAAACATATTTTTGATTTGCTAATAACTTTGGGACAGTTTAATGGATCTGCACAAACGTTTTCAGGGGCTTAGCATGTTTAAATATCTTTTACTATTTTTAAGTTTGAGCCGATCCACTGGGGGGAGGGGGAAAAAGGAGGATGAGTGAAAAAAAAACTGGGAGACGTAATACAAGGCTCAAAGTTTTCCCCCAAAAACTAATTGGTGAAAGAAAAAAAGCAATGAAAAATAGCCATATAGTTATCTGATAGTCCCTTAGAGTTGAAGGAATATGTAGGGTTTGTAGGTTCTTTAAAAACATGCGATACCCAGAGCTAACAACTGAGCTGCAGCTTATTATGATTTTTCATTGTATACCGACAATACCACAATTCATATAATAAAATGTAATGAATGAAAAATGTGAAACCTATGAATTTCAAAAAATGTGAATAAGACACTGCATTTAGGGACAGTGGTTATTTATACACCTCTGAAACTGGGGTTACTCATACAAAGTGATTCGGAGGAATTTTGCAACATGTCTTCTTCCTTGCACACTGACTTACACATGAAGCTAAAAATGCAAATAAATCTAATTGGTAATACCAAATTGTTTTGCTCCAGAAAAAAATAGTACCACAATTATGTGGCTGGGCCTAGTCACACAAAACAACCCAAAACGCGTCCTGGGGACATCACAATTCACCAAGCAAAATCAATGTTTCTTTTTAAACAGTGCAGATAGCTGCAGACGGGCCTGAATAGTGCAGCCATTCAGCATGGCAAGTAAGAGGAAACTTGGATTTACCTCCACCAAAGCTACACTCAAAACCGTCCAAATTTCCCCTTCCTTGTCATGGAAGGTGCATGCTCTGTGCACCGCATGGGCAGAAAGACTGATTAGGGTTTATGTGTCGGAGATGACCCCAACACCAAGAAAGGTCTGCTCACACACCTTAAAAAATATATCCCTAGTGTCTAGTGGGCTTTTTGCACAGAACCAAAGCTAGAATAGTGATAAACCCCCTAATCAACTGAGGGAAGGTTAAAGGGAACTGTTCTAGGATTAGGGCACTGGCTGATGCACCATATCATCCCTAATTTTTATTTCAGCCTTTTGTCACTGGTGTCTAGTTGGCTTGCTGACCCATCAGAAGAGTAGAATGAGGGTATACACACCCATTCCGCCACTCAGGGGGCCAGAACAACTCTTGTGCTCTCTGCCTCAAAACAAACAGTACAGGGCAAACACCCCCTCTCTGCCCTGTTGTACCTGGTTTGTGGAAAGCATAGGCACATGCCGGCTGTTCCCCCCACCCCAACCCCCAAAAAGGACCTTTTCAGTTTCTCTGGTGCCTAGAGGGCTTTATGCCCATCCAGGGCCAAACTGTGGGTAATGATCCCTATCCCCTCTATGTGGGGGAGGGGGTAGTGCCAGGAAGACTGCTATTCCTAGAGAAGCACAGGCCCATGCCCGGGATGCTGCTGCCTCTGCAATCAACAATCGCTCGAGGTCTAGAGGTGTGGCCCCCTGAAGAACATGTGCCCACCACACTCACCAAACAGGGAGGTACTAGGGAAAGACAGCCCTGGAAAAACACTGCCTCTCCAATGTTGATTATGCCTGGGAGGCAGAATTCTGTTACTCGGAATAGAATCAAAAGTAAAAGAAGCCCTATGATTAGTGCAGTCTGCGTTCACTTTTGTTTTGCAGTGATGTCAGTATGCTCTGCATCAACTGGTTTCCTCAGCACTTAAGTGGTCAAACATATCACAAAAGACAGTAGCATTGTATCATTTTTGAGTGGCATACTGAGACTCTTATCCCAAATGTTTCCAAGACAGTTCCCAACCCATTTCAGAAGCATCTTCACTCGGTGAGGAAAGGCAAGCTCTTATACATCGCTCTAAGGCATCAATTCTAAGGATGTTGATGTAAGGGGTGTAATTTAACTCACCCAATAAGTAGGATTACTCATTGACCTGAGCGCTGTGCTCACTGTGCCACTGAAACCATGCTACACCCTACTGAAGAGTCTCAATGAGGCCGAAACGTGTTTGGAGATGCTTATGTGCTGGTTTAGAGGGGACCTAGCCTGGCAGTTCGGCCTGGGATGTTCCTACTGTAGCACTGTACTGTGACTTATGTTGATTTGGATAAAGCAGGCTCAAGCTCGAGATGGTATGATGGCCAAAAAACAATGGTCTGTGACACAACCCTAAGTAATTAATAGTGGCTAAGATTAATTCAAACACTCCACCCACCACTTTTTTGTACTCCTCAGGCTAATCCAGGGGCCATCGCAAATGGATCACACTGGTCCCAGTAATAAGAATCTAACCACACTCAAAGTTCTACTACCACACATGTGCTACACATCCACTACACATGCACATAATCGGCTTGTGCATGAAATGTCAGCACGCAGATCTGGGGTGAAATTAATGTGAAACTGTGCATGTAAGGGGTCAGTACACTATGTT